>NW_022196905.1:101001274-101001895 GCF_008632895.1 Mastomys coucha
TATTGATATCTTTTATCAGGCTCAAGATGATTAACAGCGGGCAGGGTGAATGCAAATCTTTGTCTATCTTGGAGGCACAGAGGGATGGAAAAAAAGCAATCTTTAATATCTAATATCGAGATTCTCTATTGTTTAGGTGCCATGGACCAGGATTTCTCTGTATAGCCCTGGCTGTCTTGGAACTCACTCTGTAGCCCAGGATAGCCTTGAGCTCAGAAATCTGCCTGCCTCTGCCTCCCAAGTGTTGGGACCAAAGGCGTGCGCCACCACCGCCCGGCCCTGCCTCGCAGGTACTGGGATTAAAGGCTTTTGACAAACACATCAGACACCAGTGTGCAAGGTCTGAGTGTATTTCTTTAAAAATGACATGAGGCTTTTACAATCATTGCAAAAGAGAAATAAAAAATCTGGCAGCTCAACAGTTGAGGCACCTCTGATGCTATGTGAAACATACTGGGTCTAAAACAGCAGCTATCTCCTCTGAACTGGTACTGTATCCCACCAGGCCCAAGTGTTTTGTGAGAGATACATGAATCTGAGTCCTAGCCCATCTTAAGTTCTAGTGCTAGGATTAAAGGCGTGTGCCACCAATGCTTGGCTCTTATGCTAAACAGGGATTAC
>NW_022196905.1:101002345-101008513 GCF_008632895.1 Mastomys coucha
AGGGCGTCCTTTCCCTTATCTCTCACTTCCACAGGTCCAGCGGAAGGGCCTATACTCTTAGGTATATCTTTTTTTCTCTTCTTTCTCTCCCTTTTGGCTAGCCTCTACTCTCCCATATTTTCTCTCTCTTTTATTATGGCTAGCCCCCACTCTCCCCTCTGTTTCTGACATGTTATCTTGTAACTCCTCAAGTGCCCTCTGTCCTGACGCTACAGAGGCACGGAATTTCTCATCCTCCATGCAAGAATGTATCAAATGTCAAATGGACATCATAACAAGCGCCACTAGCAAGATTACCACGGCTTTGGCCGCGCTCTCTAACCTTGAGGAAGGGTTGGAGGAATTAAAATCAAGCAGCATGCCTCTCAGAGCTCACTCTGTCCTGTAGTTCTGAAACCTACCAGCTGTTGTAAGGTTCTCCCGGCGTCCCAGGTTTCGGCACCAGCTGTAGCCCGCGCAGTCTTCTCGCCGGGAAGAAGACACGCGGACACTAGGTTAACAGCGGAAGTAGGTGCCATCCTGCCATGGCGAATGCCTCTCTCAAGATTCACGGCTCCCCACAGCCACCAGCCTGCTTGACTGGAGGTTTCTTCTTTGTATCGGGCTTCTCAGCTTTTTCGCCTGCCATCTTGCAAGATGGGAAAGAGCTTGTTTTGGTTTTCTTAAGTGACTTAAAAATTAACCTTTGTGCCCAGGCGGTGGTGGTGCACGCCTTTAATCCCAGCACTTGGGAGGCAGAGGCCAGCCTGGTCTACAGAGTGAGTTCCAGGACAGCCAAGGCTACACAGAGAAACCCTGTCTCGAAAAAACCAAAATAAATAAATAAATAAATTAACCTTTGCATGGATCATAGAATTGAGTATCTAACATTTTATTATAGTGTAGATTGATTTTATAAGACATAATCTTTAGAAATTTATTGTTCAGTGTAAGGATGCTGCTCTACTGTTTTCCAGATTAGGGGATAGAATTGCCTATACAGAAGAATTTTTTTTTTTTTTTTTTGGTTTTTCAAGACGGGGTTTCTCTGTAGCCCCGGCTGTCCTGGAACTCACTCTGTAGACCAGGCTGGCCTCGAACTCAGAAATCCGCCTGCCTTTGCCTCCCAAGTGCTGGCATTAAAGTCGTACACCACCACTGCCTGGCTATACATAGGAATTTATGTATGTTTCATAGCTGATAAGAATCTATGTTATATATATTTTGTTTATGTTGTTGGAGTAAGAAAGTTATTGAGTAAAACCAACTCCCACAGTAAAGCCTGGTATTCTGTTTTGGTTTAAGAAAAATGTACTTCTATGCTAGGAAAGATGATTCCCTTGGTATCCACTAGACACTGCTGCATACACACATCTGTATCTCAGCACTGGGGATACAGATGCAAACAGGTGGAGTCTTGAACTCATTGGCTAGCCAGTCTAACCAAAACGATGAGCCCCTGGTTCAGTGTGAAACCCTGCTCCAAAAAATGAAGTGGAGAACAATTGAGGAGGAGACTTGAAGTTTTCCTTTGGCCTCCATGTCCAAACACATGGATAGGTAGCCATGTACACATACATAAAAGCATGTGTACCACATATGTCCATATACATACATGACACATACCCATGTACATAAATTTGCTTAAAGATTAATTTCTCAATGCAGAGAATTCCTTTTATTGTTTCTTTTTAAATGGTAGAGCTGAACGACAAAGGAATGAAGCACTATACAATGCAGAGGAGCTGAGTAAAGCTTTCCAGCTGTATAGAGAAAAAGTGGCTGAAAAACTGGAAAAGGTGAGAAAAGTGTTTGTTCAAATTCAGTGTCTTGTGTTACTGTCCATAGTTAAAAGTGGATAATACATAGAATGTTTTTTACCTATGGAATAATAATTTTAAAGTTTGTATTCATAATAAAATAACATTTTTATTTCAATTGGGAAGTGGTGGTGCACTCCAAAATCCCAGTATTCAGGAAGCATTGGCAGGTGGATATCTGTGAGTTCAAAGATAGTCTGGTGTACAGAGCTAGTTCTAAAACAGCCAAGGCTACAAAACAAAAACAAAACAAAACCCCGTTTTGAAAAAAAGCAAACAACCCCCCCCCAAAATCAATTTCAAATTGATTTTTATTTTGTGTGTTTTTTTAAAATCATTTTAGTTTTTAAAATTGCAAATGTATTTGGGAAGTGGGGGCTATATGCGCATGAGTGTAGACACCCATGGAAGCCAGAAGAAAGTTTTGGATCCCCTTGTACTCTAGTTACAGGCAGCTGGGAACTGAACTTGGGTCCTCTACAATAGCAATACTTGTTCTTAACCCCTGGATTCTCTCTAGCCCGGTTTATGTTTTGAGATGACCTTTCATGAAGTTGTCCACAGTGCTTCTGCCTTAGCCGCTGAAGTAACTGAGATTATAGCTACTTGGAAATCTATGTCCAACAATATAAAAGGTTCTAAAATATTAGTTAAGGAAAATGCTTTCCTATACTTCTGAAAGACCCCCTTAGGGAGACCCCCACACAAGTCTCGAGAGGATGTACACCCAAGGACTCACGAGAGGCTACTCATATAAATGTTTGGTCTACTTGTATCTTGATGTAAACACATGAGGCACTTTAATATTGGGGCTCATGTTCGACTCGTATCTCACACAGGAGAGAGCGGAATCGACCACGAGTCTCAGGAGTTAGGGGTTTATATAGGGAAAAGGTCTGGGGGAACAAAGGAATTAGTGTGGCCATTCATGATTGGCTAATTCAAATATCAACTATATTACGTGCAGAACAGAGTGGAAAATTCCTAAGGTTGGTGTTAATCTGAGTCAACAGAGCATCTGACCTTAAACCATAGCTAAGAGGACCAGATGGCCCACTACTCAGTGTCTGCCCAGACATGTCCTTGCATGTTTTCTCTTTTACATCTTCCCGGCCTGCTAGTTCCCAGAATGTCTTAACAGCTTGCTTATTTTTGCCCAGGCTTATTTGGACATATTCAACCTTGGTCCACTGTGTTTTCCTCAAACCTGCAATTTTCTCATTAGCCAGCACAAGTCTCAAATTTAACTCTTTCACTTCTATTATCAGAAGAAACTTTTATTGAGAGAAGAGTAAGCACAAGAAACAGAAAAAATATAGAGAAAGAAGGAGTAGACCAGTAGAAGTTGGAATTAGAAAAGCAGAAGCAAGAAATTTGGGAGAAAAGAAATGTCAGAAAAAGTAGCAGCTATTTTGTATATTAAGTGACGAGGAAATAGGTAGTAGGGAGCAAGGATAGGAGAGTGGGGCTTTGCACCGTAAGGTTATTCAAGATTGTGTAATTGTAGAGAATATGCTTGTTTTGTTTGTGATCACCCTATTGCTTGGTAGTCCAGACTGGCTTTGAATTTCTTTTTGTCCCAGATTGGCCTGGAGTTCATGTTTTCCTTTCTAAGCTTCTTAAGTGCATGTGTCACCCATACCTGCCCAAGAGCCTCTTTTTAACCAAATACACAAATTTTTCTCCCTTAATGGAAACATATAGATGAAAATGTTTAAAAAAATGTTTTCCATAGGAAATTTGAAGGATTTTATACTATATGTTTTTGGTCTACTGAAGATGTTGCTGAAATGATTTGTATAGCATATTGGGTGAGAGATAGGAGGGACTTTAGAGATGTAGGGTGAGCACTTCTCATATAAAATTGACATGAGAGGAAAAGTATTCAAAGCCAAAGTTTTAAATGGGAAAATACAAAAGACAAGAGTATAATACAAATGAACAGCTGGCAAAAGAAATTAAGAATGGCTAGACTCGCCGGGTGGTGGTGGCGCACGCTTTAATGCCAGCGCTTGGGAGGCAGGGGCAGGAGGATTTCTGAGTTCAAGGCCAGCCTGGTCTACAGAGTGAGTTTCAGGACAGCCAGGACTATACAGAGAAACCCTGCCTCAAAAACCAAAAACCAAAAAAAAAAAAAAAAAAAAAAAAAAAAAAAAAAAAAAAAAAAAAAAAAAAAAAAAAAAAAAAAAAAAAAAAGAATGGCTAGACTCTGTAAGTCTAGTTATAATACTGCTGTATGAGGAAGAGTTCAGCAAGTTGTCAGTCATTAGGTTCTAAATGAGAAAGACTGCATTTGCTATTCCTTTGCAATAAAGTTATAAATACCATTTACATTCTCTCTCCACTTTCTCCCTCTCTCTTTCCCTTTCTCTCTCTCTTTCTCTGTCTCTGTGCATGCGTGTGTGCGTGCATGTGCATGCACGTGTGTGTGTATGTGTGTGTCTGTATATGTACACTGTCCATAATGCCCATGTGGAGATTAGATGACAACTTATGAGACTTGGTTTTTTTCTTTGTACTGTATGAGTCCTAAGAGAAAAATCAGATCATCAGGTTACACTGTAATTGCCTTTTTCACTAAGACAACTTGTTGGCCTATAAATACCATTAAACCATATAAAGTATTAATATCTTACTAGATATTGCAAATTAAAGAAATCAGAAAACTATTTTTGAAAGTCTTTGTGAAGGTTCTCATGGGAATGTATTTCTCTCTCTCTCTCTCTCTCTCTCTCTCTCTTTCTCTCTCTCTTTAAATAAGCTCTGTTTATTTGGGGCTGGCTTACAGGTTGAGAGGGTCAGTCCATTATCAAGGCAGAGAGCATGGCAGCATCCAGGCAGGCATGGTACAGGTGTAGCTGAGAGTTCTACATCTTCATCTGAAGGCTGCTAGGAGAAAACTGGCCAGGGAGCTAGGATGAGGGTCTTAAGCCCATGCCCACAGTGACACACCCAGTCTATCACGGCCACACCTGTTGTGGGAAATATTAAAATGAATGGCATGGTTTCAGAGGGCTGGCCTGTTCTTATCTCAGGGAGACTCTCTGATTCCGAGCTCCAAAAATCTCTCCACCCAGGTCACTAAGTTCCCACTGGCGGGTCACTACCACGCCAGCCCCATACTTCAAAACTCCCATGTCCTTTTGTGGTGCACATCTGGCAAACCCACGCTTTTTCTCTGGAACCCAGTCGGAACTGCTGCATGAAGGAAAACACCACACAAACTTCGTTCAGAAACAATGGCAACTCAATCGTTGGGTGCAATAACTAGAATGCTAATCTTCTTTTGTTTCTTTTGTTTGTTTGTTTGTTTGTTTGTTTGAGACAGGGTTTCTCTGTATAGCCCTGGCTGTCCTGGTCCTGGGGCAGACCAGGCTGGCCTCGAACTCAGAAATCCACCTGCCTCTGCCTCCCAAGTGCTGGGATTAAAGGCGTGCGCCACCACTGCCCGGCTAGAATGCTAATCTTGTAAACCGTATAAATCTAAATCCTCTGGTAGAGAATCCAAACCTAGGAGATACTAGCAGCTACATCTCATCTGCTCGGTCTCCCTGTCCAAAAGCCCATATCTCTTTCCTTCTTCCTCTCATCCTCTGTCAAACAGGGAAGTCCTGCCTAGTACTAGCCCAGTGATTGGTTCCTTTATTCATTAGGGGATGGTTCACAAGTCACCTGAGTAGAGACTAATTCCTTGTTCCAGACAACCCATCCAGAGAAAGCAGAATTAACATCAAAATACAACAGCACCAGGGCCATCCACAGCATACCCCTACTCCAGCAAAGCCACACCTCCAAATAGTGCTACTCCTTGGTCTAGGGATACTCAAACCATTAATTACATGGTCTCAATCTCCTTTCCAGTTTAGTAGACTTTTATGCAGGTGTATGCCCATTCATGTACATGTATTGTGTATGTTTAATACCTTTTCCTTTTATTCTGTTGGTTCATAAATTGCAGATATGTGTACATGCTACTGGATTCTGAGTATGGTAACCCTGATTGTGAGTCCTGCCACCTAGAAAATGTCTAGATTAGCCTTTCTGAGGTAGATTGAAGGAAGAACTCTGATTTTGTTGTTGTTTTTCCTCAGCATAACTCCATGGCCTTTTCTTTAATTAGGTGTCATGATGACACTTTGTAGCCTTTACTTCTTTTTTCCATCTTTTTTATTGGATATTTTACTTAATTACATTTCAAATGTTATCACCTTTCTTGGTTTCCCCTCGGCGGGAATGTATATCTTAAAAAGGACTTTAGCAAGGTGATAGAGGAAAAATACTTTTAGGAAGAATGTCTTGAAGGAAAATGTAATGGATTTTTAAATTTTTTTAAAAGATATATATATATATATATATATATATATATATA
>NW_022196905.1:101010422-101011486 GCF_008632895.1 Mastomys coucha
TCCCAATTTGTTGGTTGCCGTTTTGTCCTATTGATAGTGTCTTTTGCCTTACAGAAGCTTTGCAACTTGATGAGGTCCCATTTGTCAATTCTTGGTCTTAAAGCATAAGCTATTGGTGTCCTCTTCAGGAAAATTTCCCCTGTGCCTATTTGCTCGAGGTTCTTCCCCACTTTCTTTTCTATTAGTTTCAGTGTATCTGGTTTGATGTGGAGGTCCCTGATCCACTTGGACTTGAGCTTTGTACAAGGAGATAGGAATGGATCGATCTGCATTTTGCTAAGTGCTGGGTTTAAAGGCGTGCGCCACCACTGCCTGGCCAGCCCCGGATTTTTAAAAATTTACTTAGTGTTAGTATTTTTTAATTTTGCTATGTAAAACCCTGTAGTTGGATTGATATAACAAAGAATAACATAGGAAATGGAATAGATTCATACATTCCTCCACTCTTGCTCTAACCTGAGCACTATTGTAATTTTTATTATTATCATTATTTGTGTGTGTATGTGTGTTAGTGTGTGTGTATAACAGTGTACGAGAGACAGTCTGAGGAGAATTGTTTTTCTCTTTCCACCTTTATATGCTGTCTTAGTCAGGGTTTTACTGCTGTGAACAGATGTCATGACCAAGACAACTCATATAAGAACAATGTTTACTTGGGGCTGGCTTACAGGTTCAGAGATTCAGTCCATTATCATCAAGGCATCCAGGCAGGCATGGTGCAGGAGGAACTGAGAATTCAACACCTTCATCTGAAGGCTGCTAGGTGAAGACTGGCTTCCAGGCAGCTAGGATGAGGGTCTTTAAGCCCACACCCACAGTGACATGCCTACTCCAACAAGGCCATACCAACTTCAACAAAGGCCAAATATCCTAATAGTGCTTGGACCAAGCATATTCAAACCATCATGTATGGTGTCTTAGTTCTTTTCAGGCACTGTGACAAAACACATCACCAAAGGCAATTTATAGAAGAAAGCTTTTAATTTCGGCCTATGATTCCAGACAGTTAAGAGTCCATGATGACCGGGTAGTGGTGGCGCACACCTTTAATCCCAGCACTTAAT
>NW_022196905.1:101011496-101018784 GCF_008632895.1 Mastomys coucha
AAGACATAGTGGCAGAAACAGCTCATATCTGGATCTACAAGCAGAAAGCAGAGAACACATTGGAAATAATGGTAGTCTCTTGAAACTCCAAACCCACTCTCAGTGACCACCTCTTTCAATAAGGCCACACTTCTCAATCCTTCCCAAACAGTTAAACTACTGTTCAAACATGAGTCTATGGAGCTAGTCTCATTTAAACCAGTGCATATGGGTTCCAGGGAGGAAACTTAGGTTGCCAGGCTTGCATTCTTGCAAATCTGTTACTGGCCCTTAAGATGTAGTAACATCTTCCTTCCTGTCTTTCGTGTTATATTGTTTATTTTTACTAGAGACTTAAATATAAGGTATACTTAGCCTATTTCTGTTTCTTTCCAATATCACTACTCATAGTTTTAGCTTGAAACAATATAAAACTTATGATTATAGTAGTATATTCACTTAAAACAATTTTTTGTTTTAGGTTCAAGTTGAAGAAGAAATATTAGAGAGAAATCTTAGTACCTGTGAAAAGGAAAATAAAAGGCTTCAAGAAAAGTGTAATCTGTATAAAAGTGAACTTGAAATTTTGAAAGAGAAATTCAGGTACTTTATAATGGAAAAATATTTTTGATGTGCAAATGGGGAAAAAAGGAAACATTTAAAAACACATTTTTTAATTGTAAATATGGACTTTTTAGAGTGTAAGTACATTAGCTAGCTAGTAAAGATGCTTAAGGAAGAAAATCACTTTGCAATTTTCTCATTTATAAAAAGGAGTAACCATTCTTCCTGCAGTCGAGAGGGCAGATCAGGGCTGCTGATGTGTCCTCTCAGGTAAAGACATCTCTGCATAGATCCACTGAGCTGATTTTGATTGCTGGCACCCCATAAAAGGAGGAGAGAACCAATTCCACATGGTTGTCCTTCAACTTTTACATAAGTGCTGTGGCACATGCTGCCTCCAGTCTCTGTCTTTCTCTGTTTCTTCCTCCCTTACATTCACTAATGAATGAATTAAAAAAAATTAAGTTAAATTAGGTTTAAGATGTTAACTGGGTCTTCTGACTCTGGTGCTCTATATAACAATTTTTTTATAACTAATAATTTTGGTCAACTTTCAGAAGGTAATATTAATCCATTTTTATAATCTCAGACTCAAGGTAGAGAGAACAATCAATATTTTTATGTGTGTAATTGTATAATTATAGCACTTTTTCCTTAAGTTAGATACATTTAGTATTTTGTTCAACAAGATAAAGTTACTCGAGTAATTCCTAGGACCTCATGCTATCAATTATAATGTATACTTTGAGAAATGAAATGCTACTAATTATACTCTGATAAAATGGTTGACCATTAAAATTTTTGTTTTATATTTTATAAAATGGCTTTTGAAAAGATTTTGTTTTTATTTTATTTTTTAAAGAAGATTTATTTATTTTATATATGTGAGTACACTATAGCTGTACAGGTGGTTGTGACCCTTCATGTGGTTGTGTAGCAAACTTGCCCACCCTCACAGGGTGGGTCAACCCAGAACTCAGAAAGCACACATCTTTTATACTTTACAGAGGCCAGATTCCTGCAACAAGGCTAGCTGGCTGACTCTGGTTGGTAGAACACAGGACAAAGGAGCTCATCAGGCATTGGTTGGCTTGCTCAGGCTGTTCTTGGCTTAGTCAGCCAACTTCCCTATCCAGCTGTGCACCTGGCCTTGAAGTCTCTGGAAAGGGGCTGAGTAACTAGGTGGTAGGGGGATTGTTGGCCGCAAGGTCAAGGTGACAGTTTGTGGTCTTTTTCAAAATTCACCACAGGAGGGGTTGGAGGGTTCTTCCGAGGATTGTTTTCGTGGACCTTCATGTCATTGCAACCACCAGTTATTTTTGTTTTGGCCTTACTTAGCTTAGTCAGAATGGCCTGCTCATTCTGTCTCAACATTCTGACTGCCAGAACTTTGTTTTTACAGCATGTCCTTCGCTATCTCTGAAACACAACTTTTCAGTGTCTGAAACTGCTGCTTACAGGAGCTGAAATATGGCTCTCTTATTTTACTGTGAAACTTTATTTCTACTTTAATTCTACATCTCCAGAATTCTGTTTTTCACTTTATTACTTCAGTTGTTAGGAATTGAATTGTTTTTTTTTTTTTTAGGATCTCTGCTTGCTCTAGTCGACCCTGCTCCCTCCACTCAGTCCTGCTCGCTCAGTCCCTGCTTGCTCTGGCCCAAAGATTTATTTATTATTATACTTAAATACATTGTTTCTGACTTCAGATGCACCAGAAGAGGGCGTCAGATCTCATTACAGGTGGTTGTGAGCCACCATGTGGTTGCTGGGATTTGAACTCAGGACCTTTGGAAAAGCAGTTAGCGCTCTTACCCGCTAAGCCATCTCTCCGCCCTCCCCCCTTGTTTTTATTTTAAAGTATGTGTATGTGTGTCTGTTTTAGGTGGGTGAGGTGTTGTGCTTGTGAGTACAGTGTCTTTGGAGGTTAGGAGAGGGTGTTGGATTTCTAAAGCTGGAGTTACAGACAATTGTGAGCCACTTGACATGGGTGCTGGGATTGTAACTTAAGTCCCCGTGTTAGAGTAGTAGAGGCTTTCATTTCTGAGTTGTCTCCCCAGCCTTTGTTTTTCTTTTCAAAAGTACCAACTTTTTTTCTCATTGATCCTTTGCATTTGTTTGTTTCTGTTTCTGTAATTTCCTGCCTTCTTTTTTCAAGATGATTTCTCTGTGTCCTGAAACTCTCTCTGTATACCAGGGTGGACTTTAATTCAGAGATCTGCCTCCTCTACCTCCCAGATTCTGGGATTAAAGGCATGCGCCTCTATTCCCAGTAATTTCTGCCTGGTTTTAATTATTTATTCTTATCTTTTTTATGAGTTTGGTTTGTTTTTTCAGACTTTCCTTTTCAAGACAGGGTTTTTCTGTATAGCCCTGGCTGTTCTAGAACCTACTCTGTAAATCAGGCTGCCCTCAGATCTATCGGATTCTACCTCCTGAGATTAAAGATGTATAGCACCATGCCCAGCATAAATATATTCTTTGCAATTTGTTTTCAGAGGAAATTCAGTCTAGAGACATAAAGTTTAAGCAGAAGTTTACTTAGCAAAGCAAAGCAAAACATCCACATCAAATAGAGATTGGAGTGGGTTGTCGTGAAGTAGCAGGATAATAGCCCTTAGTTCTTTGTGTGGATACTTAGAAATATTTGTAGTGGATGGCATATTCATGTGACCTTTTTTCCCCCCTCCCAGATCATGGTGAACATGATCTTCCCACAATCCTCTTGAAAGTTCACAAAGATGAGAGGGGCAGTTGTCAAAACCACAATGTTGTAAAGATCCTTTGAGTATACAGTGTTTTTGTTAGTATGCATGTATGGCAGTTAGGAAAGTGCCCTGGCACCTCAGTTTCTCATTAGTGGGAAGAATATAACTGCAGCTTTAAAGATGTTTAACTACAAAGAGGCAGGACATACCTCTCAATAGTTACCTGCTTAGCTCAGAGCTTACTCCTCATCTACCAGTTGTTGCCATCTTTTTCTCCTTTCTTTCTCAAAATGTAGTCCAGGCTAGTCTAGAGGCACTGTATAACTCAGGCTTTGCTCAAACTTGGAATAGTTGTTTTGCCTTCATCTCATGGTTGCTGGTGATACATGTGTGCTACTATGCCTGTCTTCCTATCCTGTATCCCTAGGATAAATACCATTGGGTCATTGTGACTAATCTTCGGTATGGGCTATATTCAATGTACTGGCATTTTGTTGAGGATTTTTGTTATTTTTGTGTAGGATATTGGCTTCTACTTTTCCATTTTTTTTGTTGTGTCCTTGGTTTAAAGTGAGAGTATTTAAAAGTGATTATTGAAAATGTGTGCATATTTCACTTTAATGCTTTTTTCTTTATAGGGAGTTAAAAGAAGAACATTACAGTGGAAAAGAAAAATTAATGATTATGGCAATGAAAAACTCAGAAGTCATGTCACAGTTAACTGAATCTAGACAATGTATTCTGAAGCTAGAGAGTGAGTTAGAGGACAAAGATGAAATATTACGAGAAAAGTTTTCTTTATTAAATGAAAATCGAGAATTGAAGGTTCGTGTTGCAACACAGAATGAACGACTAGAATTGTGTCAGCAGGACATTGATAATTCAAGGGTGGAACTGAGGAGTTTAGAAAAACTGATATCCCAGATGCCAGTAAGTATGTTTGAAAAGAAATCTAGCCTACCTGACTGTGCAGTGGAAAGGAACCTGCTGACTTACAGAGCGTCATTCATTCTGGGTCACTTTCCTAGCTTTTTTCTTGTCCTTGTTTGCTCAGTGGTTCTTTCTTCTAGTACCTATTTCCCTCACACTCACCTTTCTACTCTTTTACCTTTTCTTGCTCTCTGAGAAGCATATATAGGAACTGCACAGAATATTTGAAGAGCCTTATTGAAGGATTATTTATGTGTTGAAAATTCATTCCTTTAAATTATACTATTGAGCTGAGTTTTAGGTAAGTTGCAAGTTTGTAGCAGTTACCATAATCTAGTCTTACATATTTTTATTATACCTAAAACATCTCTTGTGCCTCTTTACAATTAATGCACCCCACTCTGGGGAACTAATAATAGTTTGTATTTCTATGGATTTGTCTTTTCTGGATTTTTCATATGAATATAGTTATAACAGCATGTTAATTTTCTTTCACCTGTTTTCATATTTTGAGGGTCATTCACATTGAGACATATTAGTATTTTATTTTTCGTTTTGAATGGTAGTTAGTTGTGTGCATGTATTGTGTCTTACTTAGGCACTGGTTGGTGAGCATTTGGACTATGTCTGCTTTTAGTCTATGTAACTAGTGCTGCTGTTAATATTGGCATAGAAATCTGTTAGCATATTCCAGTTTCTCTTGGATAGATACCTACTAGTAGAATTTATTGGAAATACGCTGTTTAGAATTCTTCCATCATCAGTTCTTTGCATCCCTGTTGACATTTGTTGTTGTCGTAATCTTAGCTCAACAACACAGATTGACGACAAAATGCTGTAATAACATGAGGTTTATTGATCCAATGTGCGTGGCCAATGCATGTGGGGTTGCTCATCCTCACAGGGAGAGGCAACCCTGAACTCAGAATGTACACATCTTTTTTTTTTTTTAAGATTTATTTTATTTATTTTATGTGTATGAGTACACTGTAGCTGTACAGATGGCTGTAAGCCATCATGTGTAATGGCTGCTGTTGAACTCAGGACCTCTGCTGCCCCGCTTGCTCTGGCCCTGCTCACTCAGGTGCAATTCACTGTAACAAATGAGCTACCATGTGGTTGCTGGGATCTGAACTCAGGACCTTCGGAAGAGCAGTCAGTGCTCTTACCCGCTGAGTCATCTCACCAGCCCCAAATGTACACATCTTTTATACCTTGCAGAGGGCAGATTTCTGCAACAAGGCTAGCTGTTTTACTCTGGTTGGTGGAACACAGGACAGAGGATCTCATCAGGCATTGGCTGGCTTGCTTCAGGGGGTTGTTCTTGGCTTAGTCAACTTCCCTATCCAGCTCTGCACCTGGCCTTGAAAAGTCCCTGGGAAGGGGCCGAGTAACTAGGTGGTAGGGGAGGTTGTCGTCAGCAAGGTCAGGGTGACAGTTTGTGGTCTTTTTTGAAATTCACCACAGGGAGGGGTTCGGGGGTTCTTTCAAGACCAGTTATTTCTGTTTTATCTTCACTTAGCTTATTCAGAACAGCCTGGCCATTCTGTCTCAACATTCTGACCACCAAAACTTTATTTTTACAGCGTGTCCTTGGCTAGGTCTGAAACACAGCTTCTCAGTGTCTGAAGCTGCTGCTTGCTACTGTAAAACTTTGTTTCCACACTGCTTGCTGCTTACAGAGCTGGAACCCCAGAACTTTGTTTCTTTATTCCCATAACCTTGTTTTTACAGCTTTACTTTTTCACTTTATTACTTCATTGTGCATCTTGCTATATCCCTCTTAGTTATGTGAACTGGTGTTCCATTATCATTTTCATTTTGTTTTTTGATTGCTAATGTTGAGCAGTGTTATATATTCTTATTAAAATAGTGTGGACTTTTAAATATTCATGTATGTCAGTGAGATTAGATAGGTGAAGAAATTTGACATTGACAGGTATGAAATAAGGTAAGAGTGAGAAGATGACACATATGTTGTGGTTTGTTTCACTTAGGAATGGATGGTAGATTGCATGGCAGATTTTACAAGTTTTAAAGTACTGTCATTTGTGGAACTATGAAGCTGAAAGGAACTTGGAAATCATCAGATTTGATAATGCTATTTGACTAGTGAAAAAAATATGGGTGCAGGGAAATACTAGCCTAATGAGCAATTAGCAGAAATAGGTTCTAAACTCCTTGCCTATTGCCGGCAATATTAAAAAAACCAAAAACCAAAAAACAACAACAACAAAAAAATGAACCAGTGCCAGGCAGAGGTGGCTCACACCTTTAATCCCAGCACTTGGGAGACAGAGGCAGGTGGATTTCTGAGTTCAAGGCCAGCCTGGTCTACAGAGTGAGTTCCAGGACAACCGGGGCTACACAGTGAAACCCTGTCTCTAAAAAAACAAAAGCGAAGCAGTACGTTCAGCACTTGTGCTGGCAACTCTCTGCCCAGCTGGCTGGGAATTGTCGACCTGTTTCATCTCATGGAGATTCTATGACTCAGAGCTCCTGAAACACCTCCACCCAGCTTTCTAAGTTCCCATTGGCAGGTCATTACTGTATCAGCCCCACTCTTCAACCCCCAACTCCCAAGGCCTTTGTGCTGTACATGTGGCAAATCCACACTTTGCCCCCAAACCACCTTGTGAAGGAAAATGCAACACAAACTTAGCTCAGAAACAATGGTAACTCCTAACTTGTAAAGCTTATTAAATCTAAATCCTCCAGTGTCAAATCCTGATGGATCCTTCATTGAAACTGGGAAGCACTCTTGTAATTACATCTTGTTCTCAGGCTATCCCTGTTCCAAAGGACCTAACTCTCTCCTGCTTCCCCTCTCTAACCCAGAAGTCCTGACTACTTGCCAGGACTTTACCAGTGATTGCCTCCGTTATTCATTAGGGGATTGGTTCACAAGAAGTCACCTGCCTTGACCTTGGCCCCTTCCAGTAGAGCAGAGTTAGCATCAACATAGAAATAGCACCAGGCCCATCCATAACATTTACCTTTGTTTTATCTAAGAATAGATGTTACTTACCAAGATGTTAATACACTATTTGTTCCCTTTTAAGACTGAAACATAATATATATATATATATATATATATATATATATAT
>NW_022196905.1:101018794-101021658 GCF_008632895.1 Mastomys coucha
ATATATATATATCTACATATATATATTCATTTTAATATACTCATTTTTAAATTGGAATCCTTATTTGTGTTCAGTGTCCAGAATGACTTCACATATGATACTAAAAGTGGCTACTATGCATGTTTGATCCTTTGTTTCATAAAGTGCTAAGTCTGATTTGGAAGTATGAATTTTTTTTTTTATTTCTAGAAAGCATGAGATGGTTATTGTTTGAAGTTTTTAGTCATTGGGTGTTTTGCTCTTTGTTATAACTACTTTTTAAAATTCTGTATTATTTTGAAATTTATGTGTATTCTTTCTATCCATACCTTAAATATTGCTATGTATAAATGTATCTATAATGACTTTGCTTAATGAGTTATTGAAAATACTGTGTACATAATATCATTTGTCTCTATTATGTTTTAAAATATATTCATATTGATTTATATAACTCAAACATGCTTATGCATTCTACTGATAAATACCAGATTGTTTCCATGAAATTGATAGTTTTTTGAGCTGACTATTAAGAAGAAAACAGTTACATCACATATATATATTAAGTTTATAAATGTCTGTTTTTACACTTGCAGTTAAAAACAGAAATAGTTGGCTTTAAGTCATCTCTTTATAAGCACCAGATGAATAGTGTTTCGGACAAGGAGGACAGGTGCATTGGCTGCTGTGAGGCAGAGAAGTTGATGGTTTCTGAATTGAGGTATACTTTTCAATTGTTTTATAAGCTTCTTTTTAAGATTTATTTTTTATTTTATGTGTGTGAATACCCTGTAGGTGTCTTCCAACACACCAGAAGAGGGCATTATTTCCTATTACACATGGTTGTGAGCCACAGTGTGGTTGCTGGGAATTTGAACTCAGGACCTCTGGAAGAGCAGTCAGTATTTTTAACCACTGAGCCATCTCTCCAGCCCCATTTCTCCCTTCTTTCCTTCCTTCCTTCTTCCCTCCCTTCCTTCCTTCCTTCCTTCCTTCTTTCCTTCCTTTCTTTTTTTATGCTTTTCAATTTTTAAAGTTACAGTAAATTGAATGTTTTGTTGGTCTTTAAATTAAGGTGGTTTGTTGATTAGTTTAAAAAATTATAAGAAATTCCAGAGAATCTTATAAAAATACTGGCTACCCAAGTTAAAATTGATTCTTTTTGTGTGTGTGGTTGTTTCAAATCTATTCTAAACAACAAAATAAAAAAATAAAAGTTGTAAAGTCCCATGTGAAGGTTCCTTTGATATGAATTCTTTGAAGTCAAATATATAGGTTGTAGAGTATTTATATTTTCAATTTTAGTAGCTTTTATTATGTTTTTAAAGTGGCTGAAGCAGTTTATAGTTCAACTAGTGGCTTGTGAGAACTTTTGTGTCTTAGCTAGGGCATGATGATGCATGCCTTTAATCCCAGAAATTGAGAAGCAAGGCAATCAGATCTCTGAGTTCAAGGCCAGCCTGGTCTACAGAGCAAGTTCCAGGACAAGGGCTACAGAGAAACACTGTCTTGAAAAAGAAAAACAGAAACAAAATCTTTTTATTTTTTTTACACTCCAGATTTTATTCCCGCTCCCCGCTCCCCTCCCTGGTGTTCTACATCTCATACCTCCTCCTGACCCCCCTCTCTCCATGAGGATGTTCCTACCCCCAACCCCACCTGACTAATAAACTCCTCCAGTCTCTTGAGGGTTAGGTGCATCATCTCTGAATGAACACAGACCCAGCAGTCCTCTACTGTATATGTGTTGGGGCCTCCTATCAGCTGGTGTATGCTGCCTGTTTGGTGGTCCAGTGTTAGATAGATCTCAGGGGTCCAGATTAATTGAGACTGTTGGTCCTCCTACAGGGTTGCCCTCCTCCTCAGCTTCTTTCTGCCTTTCTTTAATTCAAGCACAGGGTTCATCAGTTTCTGTCCATTGGTTGGGTGCAAATATCTGCCCTTTCAGCTGCTTGTTGGGTCTTCTGGAGTGCAGTCATGCTAGGTCCCTTTTTGTGAGGGCTCCATAGCCTCAGTAATAGCATCAGGCCTTGGGACCTCCCCTTGAGCTGGATCCCACTTTGGGCCTGTTGTTGGACCTTCTTTTCCTCAGGCTTCTCTCCATTTCCATCCCTGTAGCTCTTTCAGACAGGAACAATTATGGGTCAGAGTTTTGACTGTGGGATGGCCCCCCTCTCCCTCATTTGATACCTGTCTTTCTGCTAGAGATGGGCTCTATAAATTCCCTCTGCCTACTTATTTTCAGTCATTCCTCTCCCTACTGTCAGGCGTTTCATCTACGGTCCCTCCCTTTGAGTTCTGAGAGGCTCTTACCTCCCAGGTCTCTGGTGTGTTCTAGGGGGTCCCCCAGCCTCCTACCTCCTGAAGTTGCCTGTTTCCATTCTTTCTGCTGACCCTCAGGGCTTCAGTCGTTTTCCCTCACCCAATACCAGATTAGGTTCCTCTCTCCCTCCCCACCCCCATCCACTTTTCCTCCTAGGTCCCTCCCTCCTCCCCACTTGTGATTGCTTTCTTCTCCCTCCCAAGTGGGACTGAGGTGTCCTATTTAGGCCCTTCAGCTTGTTGACCTTTTTGAGTTCTGTGGACTGTATCTTGGGTATTCTGTACTTTTTTTTTTTTTTTTTTTTTTTTTTTTTTTTTTTTTTTTTTTTTTTTGCTAGTAGCCACTTATTAGTGAGTACATGCCATGCACGTCCTTTTGGGTCTGAGTGATCTCACTCAGGATATTTTCTAGTTCCATCCATTTGCCTTCAAAACTCAGTATGAGCTGGGCGGTGGTCACCTTTTATCCCAGCACTTGGGAGGCAGAGGCAGGCCAATTTCTGAGTTCAAGGTCAGCCTGGTCTACAGAGTGAGTTCCAGGACAGCCAGGGCTACACAGAGAA
>NW_022196905.1:101021755-101029450 GCF_008632895.1 Mastomys coucha
AAAAAAAAAAAAACAAAAAAACCCAAAACCTCAGTATGTCCTCATTCTTAATAGCTGAGTGTTCCTTTGTGTAAATAAACCACATTTTCTGTATTTATTCTTCTGTTATAGGACATTTGGGCTGTTTTCTGCTTCTGGCTATTTCAAATAAGGCTGCTATGAACATAGTGGAACATGTGCTCCTGTGGCATAGTGGGGCATCTTTTGGGTATATTCTTAAGAGTGATATAGCTGGGTCTTCAGGTAGTTCTATTTCCAATTTTCTGAGAAACCTCCAGATTGATTTCCAGAGTGGTTGTACCAGTTTGCAATTCCACAGCAGTGGAGATGTGTTCCTTTTTCTCCACATCCTTGCCAACATGTGTTGTCACCTGAGGTTTTGATCTTAGCCATTCTGATTGGTGTAAGGTAGACTCTCAGGGTCATTTTGATTTGCATTTCTCTTATCACTAAGGACTTTGAACATTTCTTTAGTTGCTTCTCAGGCATTTGAGATTCCTCTGTTGTGAATTCTGTTTAGTTCTATACCCCATTTTTTGATTGGATATTAGCCCTGTATCTGATATGGGGTAGTGAAGATTTTTTCCCAATCTGTAGGTTGCCGATTTGTCTTTGCCCTTTGCCCTAAAGAAGCTTTCTAGTTTCATGAGGTCTACTTATCAATTTTTTTTTTTTGTTTTGTTTTTTGAGACAGGGTTTCTCTGTGTATCCCTGGCTGTCCTGGAACTCACTCTGTAGACCAGGCTGGCCTCGAACTCAGAAATTCACCTGCCTCTGCCTCCCAAGTGCTGGGAGTGTGTGCCACCCTACCCGGCCAATTCTTGATCTTGGAGCATGAGCTATTGGAGTTCTGTTTAGGAAATTTCCCCCTTTGCCAATGAGTTCAAGGCTCTTTCCCATGTTCTCTTCTATTAGATTCAGTGTATCTGGTTTTTGTTGAGGTCCTTGATCCACTTGGACTTGAGCTTTGTGTAAGATGACAAATATGGGTCTATTTTTATACATACCAAATGCCAGTTAGACCAGCACCATTTATTGAAGATGCTTTCTTTTTTCCATTGTATATTTTTGGCATCTTTCTCAAAGATCAAGTGTCCAAGAGTCCATAAGTGTGTGGTTTTATTTCTGGGTCTTCAATTCTATTCTATTGATCAATGTGTCTGTCTCTGTACCAATATCATACAGTTTGTTTATTTTTAATCACTATTGCTCTATAGTACAGATTGAGGTCAGAGATGGTGATTCCCCCAGCTATTCTTTTATTGTTAAGAATTGCTTTGGCTATTTTGTCTTTTTTTGCCTTTGCAGATGAATTTGAGAACTGCTCTTTCCATGTCTGTGAATAATTGTATTGGGATTTTGCTGAGGATTGCATTGGATCTGTAGATTGCCTTTGGCCATTTTTACTATATTAATCCTGCCAATCCATGAGCATGGGAGATCTCTCCATTTTCTGAGATCTTCTTCGATTTCTTCCTTGAGAGACTTGAAGTTATTGTCATAAGGGTCTTTCACTTGTTTGACCCCAGGATATTTTATATTATGTATGGCTATTGTGAAGGGAGTCATTTCCCTAATTTCTTTTTCATCCTGTTTATCATTTGTATAAAGGAAAGCTTCTGATTTACTTGAGTTATTTTTATATCTGGCCACTTTGCTGAAGTTGTTTATCAGCTGGAGAAGTTCTCTGGTAGGATTTTTGGAGTCACTTATGTATACTATCATGCCATCTGCAAATAGTGATACCTTTATTTCTTCTTAGCCAATTTGCATCCCCTTGATGTCTTTTTGTTGTCTTATTTTTCGAGCTAGTACTTTAAGTACCATATTGAATAGATATGGGGAGAGTGTCTTGTCTTGTCCCTGATTTTAGTGGGATTGCTTCAAGTATGTCTTCATTTAATTTGATATTGGCTGTTGGCTTGCAGTGAATTGCTTTTGTTATGTTTAGGTGTGGGCCTTGAATTCCTGATCTCTCCAATACCTTTAACATGAGGGGGTGTTGTATTTTGTCAAATGCTTTTTCTGCATCTAAGGAGATGATCATGTGATTTTTTTTTTCTTTGAGTTTGTTTATATAGTGGATTACATTAATGGATTTCTGTATTTTGAACCAACCTTGCATTCTTTTCTTTTGTGCTAGGATTAAGCTTGCAATCAAAGAGGCTGAAATTCAAAAGCTTCATGCAACTCTGACTGTGAACCAGTTATCTCAAAATATTGCTAATGATAATCAAGAATGTGGTAAAGTAAACACTTTAGAAACAGAACCTGTAAAACTAGGTGGTAGTCAAGTCGGTGAGTATATTACTTTGAATTACTTTAATAAGTAACAATTAGCTTTTGCTGATAGTATTTTAAAGGAAAAGGTTATTAATTGATAATATTAAAAACACTGAGTCTTGTATTAATACCTATGGTTTGTAAAGACAAGGATTATTGTGTAGTTTTTACACTTTGCATTCTTTAAAAAATAATATTGCAGGGGGAGGCAACAGGGGTTTGTTTGTTTTTGTTGTTTTTGTTTGTTTCTTTGTTTTTTGGAGGGGAAACTGGGAAAGGAGAAATTTACATGTAAATAAAGAAAATATCTAATAAAAAAAGAAACAATATTGCTGAAACCAAATTTATCCAATAAGGTGTACCTCTTTCAAGTATGCAGATGGATTGCTGAGCATGGTGGCACTTTAGAGTCAGAGGCAGGTGGACCTCTGTAAATTCAACTGCAGCCTGGTCATGTAATCCAAGGACAGTCAGTGCAGCATAGTGTAACCCTGCTTGAAAAAAAAAATAGATATATTTGCTTGTATGCAATTGGTTTACATGTTTGTTTTAAAGTATGTTTATACAGTTGTTACCATCACCATAGCCAAAACATGTAACATTTTTATCAGGATCCTTTTCAGTTTTCTTTAGTTTTAATTTTATGATGTTGCCTTTTAGTGTTGGGAAGTGAGCAAGGGATGGAACTGTATTCTCAGCCTTTTATTAAGTTCTCTTTAAAAGTGAAAGCTGTTCTTTTCAGATTAAAGTACTTAAAAGGATAAACTTTTCTTTAAGCAATACTTTGCATCTCACTAGTTTTTATGGTGTATTATCATTTTATACATTTAAACCAATTGATTGCTTCTTTAATGATTGAATCTTGGGCTATGTGTTCGTGTTTCTAAATCTGATTTATTTTGCTTAGTATTCCGAGATTTTCAAAATATCTTTAAATCATTAGTAGTAGTCAGGGAACATATTTTATGTAATTTTCTTATTTACTTTTTTAGTAGTAGTTATTCAGCCCAAGGCTTCATGTAGGCCTTGCTGGCCTGGAATTAGCTATGTACACCAGTCTAAGCTTGAACTCAGAGATCTGCATCTCATTTTGTGGAAGTTTGTGCATATGAGTACAGTTGACTATAGAAGCCAGCAGAGTTTATCAGATTGGAGCTAGATTACAAGCAAACATGACTTGCATGACAGGTGTTCTTTTGTAAGACTTCTTACCTGCTGAGCCATCTATCCAGCTATTTCTCCATCTTTTAAAATATCAGTCATACTAAGTTGATAGTTTTAATTTTACATTTTCTTCATACCTGATGAGTTTCAATATATTTATTGTAGCAATTATTGAGAGAGTAGTATTAAAATCTTCAAATATATGTGATTGTTGATTTGTGTGTTGTTTTAATTCTATCAGCATGGAACCTTTCTAGTTTTACTTTCCTCCCCTATAAGCAAGTAGGAAAAAATACACTGTTTTAAAACTGAGGTTGGCCTTGAATTGACAACATAACAAAGGTGGCTCTGTTGTAATACTTTGTCATAATCACTCCGTTCTCCCAGTTCCTCCCTGAGCTCCCTGTACCTCTGGTTAGTTCCTTCCTATCCCTCTTACTTTCTCAGCTCATGTATTCCACTCACATGCTCCCTCTCTTTCCCCTCTCTTATTCTAATTTCATGATTTACACATGTGTGTTGTACACTGTCATAAACATTTATAATTGAAATCTGAGTTGTACATATTGGAAGAAAAAACATGGTGCTTGTCTTCCCGAGTTTAGCTTATTTCATTTAACATTATGATCTTCGTTTGTACCCACTTTCCAGAAAACAACATAATCCATTCTTTCTTTATGCCTATTTTGTGCAGTAATAAACACAGATGTGCACTTATCCTGTGTGTTGACTTAGAGTCTCTTGCATATAGAGTGGTCTAGCTGAGTCATATGTTTGATTGTAGAGGTTTGAAAACTTCCAGGTTTGGCAAGTGGGCTCATTGGATGAAGATGCTTGCCACCAAGCATGACCACCTGTGTTCAGTACCTGGGCCACACAGTGAGGACAGGACTGAATCTAGAAAGGAGCCCTCGGTGCTCCACATGCATTCTGTGGCATGTACACATGCACACGCACATACTGACTTTTCTTTAAAGAAAAACTTCTATTTTGATGTCCATAATGATTGCATATTGTCAGTTGTTCTTGATATTAGCCATTCTACTAGTGTGGAGTGGACTCTCTAGGCAATTTTAGTATGCATTTCCTTGATGGCTTAATATGTTGAACTAATTTTCAGACCCTTATTGGCTATTGTATTTTTTCTGTTAACGACTCTATCCACTTCATTAGCCCATTTATTGATCAGAGTTTTGTTGTTTAATTTTTACTGTCATTTAATGTTCTAGGTATTATTCATGTGTCTGACCTGTAATTGGCAGAGAGTGCAATACACTGTCTTTTTATTCTAATAATTGATTTATGATGCAGAAACTTTAAAATTTCATACTAATCTTATTTATCACTTCTTATGATTATTATCTCTGCAGTTGAAATTCTTAAAATAAAATCCTTGCCTATACCTATATCCTGAAGCGT
Source organism: Mastomys coucha (assembly GCF_008632895.1). Lineage (NCBI taxonomy): Eukaryota > Metazoa > Chordata > Mammalia > Rodentia > Muridae > Mastomys > Mastomys coucha. The sequence continues at coordinate 101,026,622 of NW_022196905.1, forward strand.
TTTACAGTATTTTTACCCAGGTAACTTCAGAATTTCAGGTTTTACATTAAGGTATTTGTTCAACTTGAAATGTTATACAGGATAAAAGATAGGGATCTAATTCATTTTTCTCTATATGGAAATCCACTTTTCCCTGTACATTTTATTTAAAATGTTGTCTTGTTTGTTTGTTTGTTTTTGTTTTTTGTTTTTGTTTTTGAGACAGGGTTTCTCTGTTTAGCTCTGGCTGTCCTGGAACTCACTCTGTAGACCAGGCTGGCCTCGAACTCAGAAATCGCCTGCCTCTGCCTCCCAAGTGCTGGGATTAAAGGCAGGCACCACCACTGCCTGGCCTATTGTCTTTCTTCTAATGTGCGTTTTTGACACTTGTCAAAAATTTAGTGGCTATACCTGTGTGGGCTTCCTTATGGGTTCTCTGTTTCATTAGCCTGCCTCTATTTTGGTGCCAAATACTGTGCTGTTTTTGTTGTTGTCTTTGTTTGTTTGTTTGTTTTTTGATACAGGGTCTGCCTATGTAGACTGCTGGCCTTGTGCTTTCTAGAGATCCACCTGCTTCTGCTTCCCAAAATCTGGAGTAAAGGCGTGGGATACCATGTTCAGTGATACCGTGCTATTGTTAGCGTTATAGGTCTGTAGTGTAATTTGAGATCAAGTGTTGTCATACATCTAGTATTCTTTCTGCTGAACATTGCCTTGGTTATTCATGATCATTTATGATTCTACAAAATTATTAAAATAGTTTTCTAATTCTGTAAAAAAATTATTGAAATTTTGATTGATATTTATTGAATTGAATTTATAGTTTGCTTTGAGTGGTTATTTTTACAGTATTAATTCTGCCAATTCATGAGTATAGGAGATCTTTCTTCTTCTCCTTCTTCTCCTTCTTCTCCTTCTTCTCCTTCTTCTTCTTCTTCTTCTTCTTCTTCTTCTTCTTCTTCTTTTCTTTTTTTAGGAAACTCTTTTTTTGTTTTTTGTTTTGGTTTTTTTTTTTAGATCTATTTATTTATTTTATGTATATGAGTACACTGTAGCTGTACAGATGGTTTTGAGCCACCATATGGTTGCTGGGATTTGAACTCAGGACCTTCGGAATAACAGTCAGTGCCATCTGAGCCATATCTCCAGCCCTAGGAAACTTTTTTTTATTGGATATTTTCTTTATTTACGTTTCAAATGTTATCCCCTTTCCCGGTCCACCCTGGTCCGCCCCCTCCCCAAATCACCCTAACCCATCCTCCCTCCCCTGCTTCTATGAGGGTATTCCTCCACCAACCCACCCTCTCCCACCTCCCTGCCATCAATTCCCCTACACTGGGGCATCTATCGAGCCTTCATAGGACCAAGGATGCTCCTCCCATTTGGGGCATGCAAGGCCATCCTCTGCAATGTATGCAACTGGAGCCATGTGTACTCTTTGTTGATGGCTTAGTCCCCCCTGGGAGCTCTGGGGGGACTGGTTGGTTGATATTGTTGCACTTCCCCTGGGGTTGCAAACCCCTTCAGCTATAGGAGATCTTTCTAACTAATATTCTCTTCAGTTTCTTTCTACTGTCTCTTAAAATTTTCATTATAGAGGTTATTTCTAGGTACTTTAAATATTAGTTCACATTGTCTGCAAATTGGGATGATTTAACCTATTTCTTTTCTATCTGTGTCTCCCCCTTACCATTTTTTTCTTGTCTTATTGCTCTAGCTAAGACTTCAAGCACTACCAAGAGACAGGACAGTGATCCCTCTTGTCTCATTCCAGGTTTTGGATGAAATGTTCTTCATTTTCTCCCATTTAGTATAATAGTGGCCAAAAGTTTTGTTGTATACATTTTTTTTTTAACTTTTATATCATTATGAAAAGTTACATGACTTCAATTTATCTGAATTTGTTAACGTTTAAAAACATATTTTAAGTAAATAGAATTAAATTACATCAGGTCTTTTTATTATGAAAGAATGTTGAACTTTATTGAATGCCTTTTGTGCATTAATGGAGATGGTCATATAGTTTTTGTCCTTAAGGGTTTTTTTGTTGTTGTTGTTTTGTTTTATTTTTGTTGTTTCGTTTTGTTTTTGTTTTTTGGGTTTTTTTTTTTCCGAGACAGGGTTTCTCTGTGTAGCCCTGGCTGTCCTGAAACTCACTCTCTGTAGACCAGGCTGGCTTTGAACTCAGAAATCCACCTGTCTCTGCCTTCCAAGTGCTGGGATTAAAGGCACCAGAAGAGGGTGTCAGATCTCATTACAGGTGGTTGTGAGCCACCATGTGGTTGCTAGGATCCGAACTCAGAACCTTCGGAAGAGCAGTCAGTGCTCTTACCCACTAAGCCATCTTGCCAGCCCAAGGGTTTTTATATGCTATATTATGCCTACTAATTTACGTATCCTATAATTGTTTATATTATAAACTAAACTTCATTATTAAATCTTTCAACCATTTAAGTTAGTTTTTGACTCTTGAACTTTTATTTAGAGCAATTTTTCTTTTGTGTTTAATTTCAGAAAGTATAAAGGATCAAGATCAGCAGACTGTGGACAAGCAGTATGAAAGAGAGAAACAGCGACTTGCTACTGGAATAGAAGAACTGCGTGCTAAGCTGATGCAGATAGAAGCAGAGAACTCTGACTTAAAGGTTAACATGGCACACAGGACTAGTCAGTTTCAGCTAATTCAAGAGGAACTGCTAGAGAAAGCTTCAAATGCTAGCAAACTAGAAAATGAAGTAAGTTTGGATTTACCTGGGTATAAGTGCTAAATAGAAACATAATATTCGGTCTCTGCTCCATAGTTAATCTCTGCAACTCCTTTCTTGGGTATTTGGTTCCCCCTTTTAAGAA
>NW_022196905.1:101030939-101031974 GCF_008632895.1 Mastomys coucha
AAAAAAAAAAAAAAAAAAAATCACATTGGAAGTACATGTTTGATTTATATTGAAAGTAGGAAAATACGACCTCATAGCTAAAAGTTCTCAAATTTGATGGAACTAACAAAACATAAGTTAACATAATAATAACAACAACAACAACAACAATAATAATAATAATAAAATAGTAATAATAATAATACACGTTTGTAGGTCTTAGATTATGATTGGAAGAAAAGGAGTGATAATAGAGGATTTCAAGTTTCAGCTAACATCAGAGCCTCCTCGGAATCTGTTAGCCTCTAGGTTTCTGAGATTCTAGCAGTTTTGCTTCTGTCAGTATAACTCACGAATTCTTAGTTTAAAACCTTACATGTGAATCTGATATTGTGGTTATAATCTGAAAGCGTGTTGCATGTTTTCATTGCCTCATCATTTACTTGTTTAAAAAGGTATGTTTATCTCATTAATTTCTACATGGCATATTTCTTCTGCATGTACAACTTCTAAAAAGTTTTTTAGTGCAGATCTAAAGTAAGTTCTTACAGTTTATGTCTGAGAAAACTTTCTTTTTCATATTGTGAATATTTTTTATTCATAGATTAGAGACTTTTTCATAAGCCCCTTAAATCTTTTTAAGTTGGAATTTTTTTACAATCATTTTTTTTCTGATCATACTTTTCCTTTCCCCCAGTTCCTCCCAAATCTTCCCCACCTCCCAATCTACCATACTCTCTGCCAATTCTTTATCTCTCTCTTTACAAAAGAAAGGAACAGGCAAACAAAAGAGAAAAAAAGAACAACAAACTCCCCCCAAACCAAAAAGAAACATACATACCGAAAACAAAAAACCAAAACAATCCCCCCAGAGAAAGCCAGTAACAAAAGGACCCAAACCTAAAAACACTAATCTTTGTGTTTCCATGTACTCAAGAGGATGCGCCTCTGATAATGGATGAATGAGTCACTGATGTATGGGGATAGCAGAGTGTGTTAGGACTCATTTCATTATCTGTCCTTTAACAGAACAATAGAATTTGGTTTTTCCCTAGG
>NW_022196905.1:101032193-101037226 GCF_008632895.1 Mastomys coucha
GCTGTTGTCTTCAGTAATAGGGCTTTACTATCAGTTTATGGAGAGGAACCAGTAGGCTTGGCAATAGCCTGAGATGTTTGGTAATTGAACTCAGGTTTTCTGCAAGAGCAGCAAGTATTCTCAACCGATGAAACCAAGTCTCTAGCTTTGACTTTATAGTTTCAGGCTTATAACCTACTCTAATGAAAACACTTTTTACATAGAAACTTATTATAGCTATGGAAAGGAGATTTTGTTAACTTATAATTACAACTACTTGTGAAACTTAGGAAATTTAGCTGATTTATATATAATAACTTTTAAAGCATTATAAATATATCATAGAAAAGCAAAACAAATATAACATAGTCTTCATGAACATATTAAAAACTGTGAAAAAAAGAAAGACTATTGATAATTTCACCACCAGAAATAACTACTATTAACATCTTATTAAGTAAATCCAATTTGTAACTACTTTTTTGTTTGTTTGTTTTTTGAGACAGGGTTTCTCTGTATAGCCCTGGCTGTCCTGGAACTCACTCTGAAGACCAGGCTGGCCTCGAACTCAGAAATCCTCCTGTCTCTGCCTCCCAAGTGCTGGGATTAAAGGTGTGAGTCACCACCGCCCAGCCTGTAACTACTTTTAAAAAGTGGATTATGTTGTATATGTGTTATGACCCAAATTGCTTTATATTGTATAAGTAGAAGAAGTGAGGCACTATCTCTACTTTCTCTTTTACTATTTAGTTTTTTACTAAATTCTCTTAATTTAGGTCCTTTTTTTTTTGTTTGTTTGTTTATATTTGGGATTGAACGGAGAGCTTAGTTCATGTTCGGAAGGCACTCTACTGATGAGTTGCATCACTAAGCCTAGTTTTCAAGTAATATAAACTAAGAGATTATTCCCAACATAGTCTAAGTATCTATTACTATAAAAATTTCCAGTTTATGAGTTATAGTGCAGCTATGGTTTGGAAATAGGAGATGTTTCATTTTAAGATGCATATCAGTATGTTTAAAGCTGTGTTTTTGTCTTGTTTTCAGATGACAAAGAAATGTTCTCAACTTTTAATTCTAGAGAAACAGCTGGAAGAAAAAATTATTGCATATTCTTCTATTGCTGCAAAAAATGCAGAACTTGAACAGGAGCTCATGGTAAAATTTACCCTTTTACTTTGTTTTTTAAAGTTGTTGTCTCTGTTTGATTTATGATATAGTTTGACTTTGAAGTTACTTTGTTGGTTTCTAATTGATATTACTGATTTAAAGATAATAGTGCAATGTTGAAATTACCCACCTTTACTCTGTCAGGACTTAGCTAACCTTTTTTCTTTTTAGTGTTTGAAATTGTAACTTTAACATTCAGTGTATGTACATTTACAATTGTTGTATCTTCTTTATATACTGAGGTGTACTCATCCATGAGTGCATGTATAGCATCTAGACATCAATATTGAGTGTTTTTTTTTTTTAATTTTGTTTGTTATAAGACATGCTCTCACCATGTAGCCCTAGCTGGCCTCTACTCCCTGAGCACTGGGATTGAAGGCATATGCCATCATGCCAGACTAACACTGATTATCTTCCTGTGCATGTGAAGATCAGAGAACAGTTTTCTTTTCTTTCCATGTGGAGCCAGGGATTAACTTCAAGTCCTCAGACTTGGTGCCCAATGTCTTTGCACCTGAACCATCATACTGCCCTGGGTTTGCTTTGTATTTTGAACTATTATTGCCTAGAATATGTTGTAGAGATTCTCTTCTGGTCATTTGTGCTCTTGCATTTGAGTGTCTATTTTTAAAAATTTGTTAAGTTTTCTGCTGCAAGTTCAGAGAATAGATTGGTTTTGGTGGCTTAGTTTTTTCTTTTTCTTTCTTTCTTTCTTTTTTTTTTGAGACAGGGTTTCTCTGTGTAGCCTTGGCTGTCCTGGAACTCACTCTGTAGACCAGGCTGGCCTCGAACTCAGAAATCCGCCTGCCTCTGCCTCCCAAGTGCTGGGATTAAAGGCATGTGCCACCACCACTGCCCGGCGGTGGCTTAGTTTTTACTTTAGCTCCTTCTCCTCCCCAATGGATCCTTAGGCTTGGTGTCCTCATAGTATACGAGATTTCTGGAAGTTGTAGCTATGCTGCTGCTTTATCTTCTTCCATCCTTCCTTCCTTCCTTTTTTTCATTCTTCCCGCTCCCTCCTTTTCCTTCCCTTTCTCCTCTTCTCAATTCCTTCCTCACTTCCTATCCCCTCTACACTCATAATAATAAAATAAGGTAAATAAAAAACTAAACAAATTAGAATATGACTAAACAACCAAACAAGAAAAAGAGCCAAAGAAGAAACATACGAAATGCATATAGACGCAGAGACACACGTGTTGACACACACAGGAATCTTATAAAAACTCAAAACCAAAGAGACACATGTTGGCACACACAGGAATCTTATAAAAACTCAAAACCAAAAGCCATATTATCACAAAACACCTGTAAGGGTAAATTTAAACAGTACCCTGGCTTAATGTTATGGGACAAAAACCTCAAAGATGTCATTGAGTTCATTTTATGTTGGTCATCTACAGCTGGGCATGGAGCTGACCCTTAAGAGTGGTTTGTTTTCTTAGTGAAACTCCTTTGGAGAAAACTAATTTTTCATTTCCAAGTGACTATCAATTGGAGATAGCTTCTGAGTTATGGATGGGTGTCTGTGTCTGCTTTTCCTCTCCGCTTAGGTGTGGTGTAGACTGGTGTAGGCCCTGTGCTGCCACAGTCTCTGAATTCAGATAGGTGTGCGGCCAGCAATGTTGTGTCAGAAGGTCTTGATTCTTTGGTGTCTTTCATCCCTTCTGGCTCTTCTATTTTTTCTGCCTCCTCATACTCAGAGTTTTCTGAGCCCTGAGGGGATGGATTTGATGGAAGCATTCTTTTATAGCTGAGTGTCCCCAATGTCTGTCACTCTCTGCATAATGTCTGGCAGTAGGCCTCTCTGCATTTATTATCAGCTGCTTTGGGAAGAAGCTTCTCTGATGGCTAAGGAAGACACTGATCTATGAGTAGAGCAGAATGTTGTTAGGAGTCATTTGTTGCTATGTTTCTTCAGCAGAACAGTAGTATTTGTTTTTCCTCTAGGTCCCTGTCCTATCTAGTTTCAAATTCTTGGCTGCCCAAGTGATTTTGGGGATGAGTTTCATTTTGTGGAGTAGACCTTACGTCAGATCAGTTATCGCTTGGTTCCACCCACAAGCTTTGCTCCACTATTGCACCAGAATATCTTTCAGGCAGGTGATTCTTGGAGATGGGAGGATTTATAGCTGATTTGGTGTTTACATTTTGCCTTTAGTGGTGTCCAGAGTACATCCCAGTACCGTGACTACTAGGCTGTAGGGTGAAGGCTCTATGTCGGATCCAGCTCAACTTCTCCTTGTTCAGTGAGTTGTGTAGGTGCTATCTTCAACTATAGGGCCTTACCATTAGTTTGTATAGAGCCACCGATAGCTTTGGAAATAGCTTGGATTGTTTGGGGGTTCCTATAGGGCCCCGTGGGGCAACAACTTGATCAGATGTAACCCATTCCCAGTACTGGCAGCCTTATTTGGTGATAAGAGATGTCCAGTTGGGGCTCTGTCTCCCAGTTATTTGACAACTTCATTTAGATCACCTTTATATATGTATATATTTTAATAAGCTTCTAATGTATTAGGTTTCCATATGATCACTCAAATGGCCCTTAGTTTTAGCTGTCCCTCCTCATCTTCCTTCTCTCACTCCCCTCTTCCCTCTCACTCCATTCCAGTTAGCCCCCATCCCCACTCCCATCCATAACTATCTATTCTGTTTCCCCTTCCTTCCCTCTAGTCTCTTATGCTATACCTAACCTCTTCAGTTAGTACAGATTATAGTTTACATGTCAATGACTCGACAGCTAACATCTATATATAAGTAAATACATACCATATTTGTTTTTCTGGATCTTGAGTTATCTCACCTAGGATGAATTTTTCTAGTTCCATCTATTTATCTGTCAATTTCATGATTTTTAGTTTTTTCAGTTACTCATGATTTCATGAGTAATATTCCATTGTGTAAATGTGCACAGTTTCTTTATTCAATCATCCTTTGGCAGACACCTATTCTGCTGCCAATTCCTGGCTATTATCAGCAGCAAGAAGAGGGCATTGGATCCTATTATATGTGGTTGCTGGGAATTGAACTCAGGACCTCTGGGAGAGCCATCAGTGACTGCTTAGCTATCTCTCCAGGCCCTGTATTTCCTTTCTTTTGATTTGCTAGTCTAGGATTGTGTATCCCCTGTGGTTTTTTTGGGTGTGGCTATCCTCTTATTAGGGTTCTTTAGAGTAAGAGAACTTGTAAAACAAGTTCCCTTTCTCTCTCTCCATACACATAGACACACACACACACACACACACACACACACACACACACAATTTATTAGAATGATTTACAGGTTGTGATCCAGCTAATCCAACATTGGCTACCTATGAATGGAAGGTCCAAGAATCAAGTTTATTGCTAGACTCATGTATTTTTTTTTTAAAGATTTATTTATTTATTATATGTAAGTACACTGTAGCTGTCTTCAGACACACCAGAAGAGGGTGTCAGAACTCATTACGGGTGGTTGTGAGCCACCATGTGGTTGCTGGGATTTGAACTCATGACCTTCTGAAGAGCAGTCGGTGCTCTTACCCGCTGAGCCATCTCACCAGCCCCGACTCATGCATTTTTATCTCAACCTGGGTTTTACTTATATTTTCCCACTATTTTTATTTCTAGGAGAAAAATGAAAAAATAAGAAGCCTAGAATCCAATATCAACACAGAACATGAGAAAATTTGTTTTGCTTTTGAAAAAGCAAAGAAAATTCATCTTGAACAGCATAAAGAAATGGAAAAACAGATTGAACAAGTAATGTATTCTTTAATATATTCTAATCTAAAATTCTTCATGTTCCAAAGAAGAAACAAAGGTTTCAAAATTCATAGTGAGACCTACAATAAGAATCTCACTCTTCCTGAGTAATTTTCCAGTGTTTGTTTTCT
>NW_022196905.1:101037236-101041606 GCF_008632895.1 Mastomys coucha
GGGGGGCAGGGTGAAACTATGAATTTCTCACTGTCTTGTACTTAACTCATTATGTAGACCAGGTTTGCCTTGAACTCACAGCGATCCATCTTCCTATGCCTCCCAAGTCCTGGGATCAGACACTATGCTACTTCACGAGGATCCAATGTTTTGTTTCTTTATTTTTTATTTCTCATGGTTCTGTTGATAGAACCCAGGACATTGTGCACACTAACAAGGTACTCTCCCAGTGAGATGGCTCAGGAGATGTTAGGTGCCTGCCTCCAGCCCTGATGACTGGAGTTTAAATTGCAGGACCCACATAGTGGAAGGAGAGGCTGATTCTTGAAAGTTATCTTTCAACCTTCATATACTTAAACACAAAATGAAATAAAATATAACACTCTTATTTTTTAAAGAATATATAAAGAAAATTTCTAATTGTTCAGCAAAATTTATAAATTGGTAATCAGTTTGACCTAGAGGTTTAAAGGAATTAGAAATAAAAGAAGGAAGAGGTATATCATTATCATTATAGACCATAAAACACAGACTGATAAAAAAATTCAAAGAATTTGACTCAGGCTGAACTAGTTCTTGGTATGCAGGTGCAGGTGAGTTTAAGGTCACTGTAGTCTATATGGCAAGTTTCAGACCAACCAGGAATACATGATGAGATCTGGCTTTTCAAAACAAAATAAAATAAATAAGCACAGTTTCACATTTTTCCAAAATAAATTTTAGGTCTATGTGGTTTGACTGGTAAATTCTTCCATCTCTCCACTTGGAGTGTTGAGACAAGTTTGCTATCAGTCTAAGCATAGCCTATGTTCCAGAGTCAGACCCAGTCTCAAAAGCCAAAACTGATAAAGGGTGAAGGGAGAGAGAGAAAATTTTGATGTCCTTGTAAGAGAATACCTACTGAAATGAAAATAAGCCTATTCCTTTTTTTTTTTTTAAAGATTTATTTTATGTGTATGAGTACACTGTAGCTGTACAGATAGATGGCCATGAGCCATCATGTGTGTGGCTGCTGGGAACTGAACTCAGGACCTCTGTTGGCCCCACTTGATCCGGCCCACTCGTCCCACATAATTCACTGTAGCTGTCTTCAGACGCACCAGAAAAGGTCGTCAGATCTCATTATGGGTGATTGTGAGCCACCATGTGGTTGCTGGGATCCGAACTCAGGACCTTTGGAAGAGCAGTCAGTGCTCTTACCCGCTGAGCCATCTCACCAGCCCCAAAATAAGCCTATTCTACAAACAAGAAGTCCATTTCTAGGTGACTTGTCCTAGGTAAACTCTTATATATGTGTACATAAACAGACTTGTATAAAGGATGCTATTCCAACATTGTTGCAGCAATTCAAGCAAGAGATCCAAGAGTATAGTACTTCCTAAAGTAAGTGAACTAGACTCACATATGTCAGCACAGATAAAACACCTGAAACTGTATGCAGTAAGAGAAAAAGCAAGTTGTCAAAACATAAAGATACTGGTATGTATGATCTATAAAATTTCAAGACAGAAAATTGTATTCCATATTGGTTATGATGATACACATTTAACAGAAGCATAAAAATAGGCCAGTCAATGATAAAGACCAATGGAAGAAAGGGGAAACACATTGGCATATAATTTAATTCTTTAAGTTAGAAAAACTCAAGGAAATTTCTAAAATGCAAAAAATTTACATTCTTTCAAATATATTTATGTTTAAAGTGTTCCCAGTGTTTTTAAAATGTAATATGAAAATCCTGTTTTTATATTTAGCTTGAAACTCAATTAGAGAAAAGAGACCAACAATTTAAAGAACAAGAAAAGACTATGTCCATTCTGCAGCAAGATATACTGTGTAAACAACATCACCTTGAATCACTAGATAGACTCTTGACAGAAAGTAAGGTGGTAAGAGTTTACATCTTTATGTTTCTGTAACATAAATTTAACACATCCTCAGTATTTATTTGCAATCCTAACATTTTCTTACCAAAATTTATTTACAGGAAATGGAAAAAGAAAATATGAAGAAAGATGAAGCCTTAAAAGCATTGCAGATCCATGTGTCTGAAGAGACAGTCAAGGCTAGTACAGCTGTCTACTTTCTGTGTTTTTGTATGTGCGTGCAAGTGCATGTGTGCACGCATGTATGTGTATACTCATGCCATGGCATGAGTGTGAAGTCAAGAGTCAGTGCTCTCCTTCTATCACATGGGTCTTAAGGATAGAATTTTGGTAATCAGGTTTGCAGGCAAGAATCTTTACCCACTAGGCCATCTTATTAGCCCTGTATTTTGGTATTATGGACATTTTAATGCCTTCCTTCTGATAGATTATTAAAATTATAATGTATAAAAGTCAATTAAAGGACTGGGAAAATGGCTTAGTGGTTAAGAGAGTGTACTGTTCTTGACTAGGACCTGAATTCAGTTCTAGCAGTGACAATTGCCTGTAGTTCCAGCTTCAGGGGATCCCACCCCTTTTTGGTTTCAGAGTACACACAAAAGTATTTTTAAATATTTTATTTTTTTATCTATAGTTGCAACTCATTAGTGTTACCATTGAGACATAACACAGGAGGAGGGTTCATTGGTACACACATCTTTCCCACAGACACAAGTAAAGTTTAAGCAACCTTAAAAACAAAGAAGTAGTAGTTGTCCTGTTTTATCTTAGACTATAACACTGTAGCCACGAGCATGGTAAGTGCTCAGTTAACATGGAAAAGGCAAGAAATTTGCCCATTGTGTCTGTCTGTGGATGAAAAAACAGTATCTTTAGGATTCAATCCTATAATCTTGAAGTGTTTCCTTTGTGAGTAAGGAAGAATTCTTTATTTTTTATTAGAGTTAATAGGACTAAATATGCTGCCATCTTATACCATAAACAGCCTGACTCTAAAATATACCTACTTTCTGTCTGCTATTCTGTTTGTAACCTGCTTTGTGATTGTGTATACCCATGTAAACAGTTATGGGGAAAGAGAGAGGCAGAAACAGACAGAGACACTTGAAAGTTGAAATCAGGTCTTTTCCTCAGTCTTATTTTTGAGATAGGCTATCTTACGAAACCTGGAGCTTGTCACTTGAGCTATTTTGCCTGACATGTGAGCTTCAGTAAGGTGCTTGTCTCTGCCTTCCTGGTACTAGAATTATATACACATGCATGATGACATAGCTAACTTTGTTTTTGTTTTTTGTTTTTTGTTTTTTTGAGACATGGTTTCTCTGTGTAGCCCCGGCTGTCCTGGAATTCACTTTGTAGACCAGGCTGGCCTTGAATTCAGAAATCCACCTGCCTCTGCCTCCCAAGTGCTGGGATTAAAGGCATGCGCCACCACTGCCTAACTTCTTATCTAGTGCTAGAGTTTGACCTGTGACCCCAGTGGTTTGCTGTGTAGGCGCTCTACTGGAAGAGTTGTCTCCTCAGCCCAAAAGTTATGCCTTTATTTGTTGTTATGGATCTGGGCTCACTCAGATTCATCATTATCATAAGTAAATTTTAACAAGAAAAGGCTTTTTCTTTTAGATACTGGCATCCATTATGGGGCCAGAACTGCACCTAAGAGTGCTCCCAAGCTGTAGCACCTAGCCATATCAGCTCGAGGTTACAAAAGCAAAAACCACAGATTGTATGTGTCTGTCTATGTATAGGCAGGGTCTAATGTTAACATGTATGTCTTGCAGTTGCCCTAGTCATCTTTTTGAGCAGAGTCGGCAAGAGTCAGCTTTTGATTACAAAAGTTGAAATTGCAGTTTGTGTTTTTGACCTACTACTCACTATCTTGCTAGAATAGCAAACTTTATAAGACTAGTTAATTTAAAAATAGTTTTCAATGTCTGGGGAGAAAAGGGAAATGGGCTACTAGGGTACAGCCTATTAAAGTTAGGGACCTACATGTTAGAGGCATCTTTTGCTTTTTGGTCTTTCAAGCATAATAAGTCTAAACTTTAAATGTAATATTAACCGTCATACCATAGTTATTCTTTTTTTTTTTTTTTTTTTTTTTTTTTTTTTTTTTTTTTGTTCCTTGAGACAGGGTTTCTCTGTGTAGCCCTGGCTGTCCTGGAACTCGCTCTGTAGACCAGGCTGGCCTCGAACTCAGAAATCTGCCTGCCTCTGCCTCCCAAGTGCTGGGATTAAAGGCGTGTGGCAACACTGCCAAGTCCACCATAGTTATTCCTATAACATTCAACAATTCTTTAACATTTACTGTCATGCCAGTTCATTACAGATGTAATAGTACAGTTAATTTTAAAAGTTAGTATACAGGTCAAGCATAGTAGCCCTGCCTTTTTTTTTTTTAACATTTATTTATTTATTGATAGATTGATTGATTGATGTTTTCTTTATTTACAATATCTCCTTTCCCAGGTTCCCCTCCAAAAA
>NW_022196905.1:101041723-101050058 GCF_008632895.1 Mastomys coucha
CTATTGATGATTGACTTGGCCATCCTCTGCTATACATATGATGCTATACTTATACATATATAAGTCCCCCCATGTGTACTCTTTGGTTGGAGTTTTAGTCCCTGGGAGCTCTCAGGGTACTAGTTAGTTTCATATTGTTGTTTGTCCTAAGGGGCTACAAATTCAGCTCCTTGGGTCCTTTCTCTAGCTCCTTCATTGGGGACCCTGTACTCAGTCCAATGGATAGTGTGAGCCTCTACTTCTGTATTAGTCAGGTACTGTCAGAGCCTCTCAGAAGACAGCTATATCAGGCTCCTGTCATCCAGCACTTGCTGGCATCCACAATAGTGTCTAGATTTGATGATTGAATATGGGAAGGATTCCCAGGTGGAGCAGTCTCTGAATTGTCCTTCCTTTAGTCTCTGCTCCATAGTTTGTCTCTACAACTTCTTCCATGGGTATTTTGTTCCCCCCTTTAAGAAGAAATGAAGTATCCACACTTTGGTCTTTTTTCTTCTTGAGTTTCTTGTGGTTTGTACTTTGTGTATTCCGATCTTCTGGGCTAATAACCACTTATCAGAGAATGTATACCATGTGTGTTCTTTTGTGATTGGGTTACCTCACTTAGGATGATATTCTCAAGATCCATCCATTTCTCCAAGAAGTTCATAAATTCATTGTTTTTAATAGCTGAGTAGTACTCTATTGTGTAGATGTAACACATTTTCTGTATCCATTCCTCTGTTGAGGGACATCTGGGTTGTTTCTAGTTTCTGGCTATTATAAATAAGTCTGGGTGGTATAGCTGGGTCCTCTGGTAGTACTATGTCCAATTTCCAGAGGAACTGCCAAACTGATTTCTAGAGTGGTTATACCAGCTTGCAATTCCACCAGCAATGAAGTAATGTTTCTCTTTCTCCACAACCTCTCCAGTATCTGCTGTCACCTGAGTTTTTTTATCCTAGCCATTCTGACTGGTGTGACGTGGAATCTCAGGGTTGTTTTGATTTGCATTTTCCTGATAGCTAAGGATGTTGAACATTTCTTTAGGTGCTTCTCAGCCATGTGGTATTCCTCAGTTGAGAATTCTTTGTTTAGCTCTGTACCCCATTTTTAATAGGGTTATTTGTTTCTCTGGAGTCTAACTTCTTGAGTTCTTTGTGTATATTGGATATTAGTCCTCTATCAGATATAGGATTGGTAAAGATCTTTTCCCAATTTGTTGGTTCCCGTTTTGTCCTATTGACAGTATCCTTTGCCTTACAGAAGCTTTGCAATTTTATGAAGTCCCATTTGTCGATTCTTGATCTTAGAGCATAAGCTATTAGTATTCAGTTCGGGAAATTTTCCCCTGTGCCTATGTGCTTGAGGCTCTTCCCCACTTTCTTTTCTACTAGTTTCAGTGTATCTGGTTTTATGTGGAGGTCCTTGATCCACTTGGACTTGAGCTTTGTACAAGAAGATAAGAATAACTGCCAGTTGAGCCAGCACCATTTGTTGAAAATGCTGTCTTTTTTCCAATGGATGGTTTTAGCTCCTTTGTCAAAGATCAAGTGGCCATAGGTTTGTGGGTTCATTTCTGGGTCTTCAATTCTATTCCATTGATCTACTTGCCTGTCACTGTACCAATACTATGCAGTTTTTATTAGTACAGCTTAAGGTCAGGGATGGTGATTCCACCAGAGGTTCCTTTATTGTTGAGAGTAGTTTTGGCTATCCTGGGTTTTTTGTTATTCTAGATGAATTTGCAAATTGCTCTTTCTAAATCTGTGAAGAATTGAGTTGGAATTTTGATGGGGATTGCATTGAATCTGTAGATTGCTTTCGGTAAGATGGTCACTTTTACTATATTAATCCTGCCAATCCATGAGCATGGGAGATCTTTCCATCTTCTGAGATCTTCTTCAATTTCCTTCTTCAGAGACTTGAAGTTCTTGTCATACACATCTTTTACTTGCTTAGTTAGAGTTACACCAAGGTATTTTATATTGTTTGTGACTATTGTGAAGGATGTTGTTTCCCTACTTTCTTTCTCAGCCTGTTTATCCTTTGTGTATAGGAAGGCCACTGAAAAAAGTCTAGAGGATTTCCAAAAAATTGGGGCTACCCTGGTCTATATTGTAGGTTCCAGGCCAGCTAAGGCTCCAGAGTAGTATCTTATTTAAAAAAGCTAGGGGGGAAAAAAGGTAAGTAACTTTGTATGTAAGGTTGTAGGCATGAAACTATTTCATTAAGTAATGTTCCAAAGCAGTTAAACTCCTGGTTCTTAGTAAATCACTTAAAACATATGATCAGTGTTTGATATGTTAATGGCCAGAGAAAAGATGCGAATTCAGAAAATGAATGAGTCATCCATTGAATATTTTCCCCTTGGCGCCTTTTAAAAAAACTTTGTTTTTTGTGAATTTCATCCAATGCATTCCAATCCCACTCTTCTTCCCCTCCCCATGTACCTGTTCTCTACCCTGCATCCTTCCCCTCAACGGAGGGAAAAAAAATCTCATTGTGGAAGCTGTAGTGTGTCATATAGTATACTCTTTTGTCCACACTTCTTTGCTTTTAAGTGTTCATTGTTAGGGGTTGTTATTCTGGTATGAAGCCTCTGGCTTTTGTTAATACTATCAATACTGGAATCTCATGTTTGTGTCATGGATATCCTGTAGTTTTGGACCTGAAGACTGGCCTCCAACAATTCATGACAGGGTAGATGTTGGGGAGGGCCAATTCAAAGTCCTGGATCTGGATCTGAGTGGTATGTGAGCTGATCAGCCCACCAGCTCTCCTGCACCCATACCACTGGGATGAGCTCTCCTGTCCTGCTCCTGACTGGCCCATCCAGTGTCACGGCCAGCAGAGAGCAGAGCCACCTCTCCCAATCTCTTTCCCTTGGGGCTAGCTCATCACTCCCATGCCATCAGAGCCATGCTGCCCACGTCATTTTCAGGACCTGCTCTCTAAAGTGCTACCATAAGTGAGGGGGTTGGGCAGGCTTTCCTGCTTTCATGCTCTTGGGTTGCATTACCCACTACTTCCATAACCAGGGCCAACTCTATCCTGTTGCCCAGGCGAGGTGGGGGGCCCACTCTCTGGAATGTTGAAGAAGATGAAGGGGAGGATCAGGGTTCCTGCTTTCATGACCCCAGGGCCAGGTCTCCTGCTTGCTGCAGAAGGAGGAAGAATGAAGAAGGTGTTTCGCCCTCATCCGTACCACTGCGTGGAAGGTGAGTGAAGGGGCCAGCTCTCCCACAGTCATACCCTCAGGACTGGTTTACTTGCAAATCTTGTAACTAGGGCCAGCCCTCTGTGCTTCTGGGTGATGTGCAGGCCCATTCACCAGATTATTGCAGCTGGCTAGGGATGGGGTCAGCTCTCTCCATCTCATGCCCCCAGGGTCAGCTCTCCAATGATGTGGAGTGGGGGCTAGAGCCATTTCTGCACACTCTCTCAGACATCAACATGTCCCTGGGCAGCAGCCCAGACTAGGCTGTCCTTTGGTGCCAACAAACCCTTGCTGTTGCAGGACCAATGACCTAGACTTGGCCCTCATTGGCATCACAGTCTAGGAGCCCACCATTGTCCCAGGTGGCATCACTGGCTACTCACATCAGAATGTTCCTCATTACCTTTGAGTCTCCAGTTTTGCCTCTCCTCATTGTTCCCACATCCTCTGTTTGTTTATTTCTTTCCCACTTATTTGCTCTTCTTAGTGGTACTTAGGGTCTATGAGTGTCTGGGGTTGTCTCAGGAGTGTTCTCAGAAGTGCTATGCCATAGCCGGGCAGTGGTGGCACACGCCTTTAATCCCAGCACTTGGGAGGCAGAGGCAGGAGGATTTCTGAGTTCGAGGCCAGCCTGGTCTACAGAGTGAGTTCCAGGACAGCTAGGGCTACATAGAGAAACCCTGTCTCGAAAAACCAAAAAAAAAAAAAAAAAAAAAAAAAGAAGTGCTATGCCCAACCAATGCATTATGACACTAGACAGGGGTCATCTTGGGCATAGTCTGTCCCCCAGGCCTGCAAATCACTGGGCTCATAGTCATCTCAGACTTACTTCTTACTCAGGCCCACCGGTGTGGCGACATGCCAGCGTCATGTTCTGGGCTCATCCCTGCCTAGGATCTTCGGATTCTTTCAGTCTCTGAATTCTTCTCATCTCTGGTTTGCTCCTGCCTAGTCAAGTGGCTCCAGGCTCTGGCTCACTTCCTGCCCTGGCAGCCCATCTGGACCTGCACAGCGCTGGACTGGTGGTCTCAGGCTGGTCCTTTTTAGGCAGTCTTAGGCTACTAATCATTCAGATGTCTGCAGATTAGAACACAGAGCATAGGCATAGCCCCTCTCCTCTCTGCCATGTATTGACACACGTGTGACATAGCAGGCACACCTGCAAGGCCTCTAGGGGCAGCCCTTTGGGACTTTTAAAGGGTTTTTCATTTGGAGAAACATAACCACGAGAAAGAAATGTAGAAGCAAAATTGCTTTGTTCAAATAATAAATAATTTTAACGTGGAATATTGGTAGCAAAAAAATAAAATTCTAGGATCCTCTGTGATTATGTCATTATACCTTATTTTTTTCATAACTTTTATACAAATTCTTTTGTATGACTCAATTTGCTAATTGTAAGACTAATATGAACTATGTGTAGGAAAGTTAAAACTATCAGTTTAAAGTTGTTTTTTAAGAGTGTAATTGGTGGGCTGGAGAGATGGCTCAGTGGTTAAGAGCACTGACTGCTCTTGCAGAGGTCCTGAGTTCAAATCCCACCAACCACATGGTGTCTTACAACCATCTGTAATGAGATCTGATGCCCTCTTCTGGGGTGTCTGAAGACACCTACAGTGTACTTACATATAATAAATAAATAAATCTTTTTTTAAAAAAAAAGAAGAGTGGCTGGGCAGTGGTGGCGCACGTCTTTAGTCCCAGCACTTGGGAGGCAGAGGCAGGCGGATTTCTGAGTTTGAGGCCAGCCTGGTTTACAGAGTGAGTTCCAGGAAAAGCCAAGGCTACACAGAGAAACCAAAAAAAAAAAAAAAAAAAAAAGTGTAATTGGTGAGAGAGAGTATAATCAGATTGATGAGTCTACGGACACTCCTCAGTGTTAGGACCCTTGTCAAGTATGAACAAAGCCCTGCATTTGATTATGTAGCACCAACATAAAGAGATAAATTCTGACTAGGAAACAAAATCCCACAAAGAAAACAAATGTGTTTCTTACCTATAAAATAAATTGTTGAAAGGATGCTCCTTAGGTTTTGAGATTACAATTATTTCTTTTCTATTATTTTTTCTTCTGGATTCTGTTCCCCCAACAAAGAAAGTAGACAAATAACCAAACCAAGCATTTATTAAGGCTGTATAGCCTCTGATCCACACTTGATTATCCCCACCTTATGTATCTGAGGAAGTTCTTTAGTTCAGCAGAGCAGTTAATTTTTGTTCTTATTTTATTCATATACAAACAGCTTGTATACAGTATATGTGATTTTTTTTTTTTTTTTTTTTTTTTTTTTTTTTTTTTTTTTTTGGTTTTTTTCGAGACAAGGTTTCTCAGCCCCGGAACTCACTCTGTAGACCAGGCTGGCCTCGAACTCAGAAATCCGCCTGCCTTTGCCTCCCAAGTGCTGGGATTAAAGGTGTGCGCCACCACTGCCTGGCTATGTGATTCTTTATATGTGATTGAGACTCAAATTCTGCAAAGAAATCTTTCTCATTCATTGATTTTGCTTGACTTGTTAATTTTTATTTAATAGTGTTTAAAAAAAAGTCAAACCCACAAAATAATACACAGAATGGTACAAGAAATACCTGTGTATCTCTCACCTAGATACACTGTCTCTGAAACTACGGCTACACTCCTGTCTTCCTCTCCTTACCACATGCACATGTGTGCTGACGTGTGCACCACACCTCCCATACACATTCTTCCTTCTTGGCAGCCACTTGACAGAAGGTGTTGTTTTACAGTTTCTCAGTAATCTAAAAGTAGTATTCTTTATAGTCTTGGTGCTGAAAGCATCTGTATTACCTGAGGACTTGGTACATTTACCAAATAGCTTTTGTATTAGTCTTGACACCTTCCTGAAGGTATGCTGACTTAGAAATTTTTTTCTGAGATCAAACCTAGGGACCTTATGTATGCCATTCTATCACTGACCCTCATTTTGGCCCTCAGGTCTCATTAGTTTAAGAGAAACATTTATTGGACTGTCTTTGGAGTAGTTGATCCCACATGAGTGTCTCATTCCAAATTAACCTTATGACAATGGTTTTATTGTCTTGTAATGAACCTTATTTGAGTAATTTGTCATATTATTGCCAGATATTAATGCTTATTCTCTTGTTGGAGACAGAGAATGTACACATTTTTACTTTTCTTTTATTGAGACAGGGTTTCTTTGTGTAGCCTTGGCTGTCTTTGAATTCTCTCTGTAGATCAGGCTGTCCTTGAACTCAGAGATCTGCCTGCTTCTGTCTTCTGAGTATTGGGATTAAATGTATGTATCAGCAAGGTTGGGTGGGTGAAGTGGAAACTTCTGGTTTCTTTGGAAAGTCAGTTATGTCATATGATGATTTGCTGGGGCACACAGGTAAAAGGATGTTGTACTAAAGCAGACACATGAAAGAATATTTTCCTGAAGCAGACACAGATGAAAGGATGTTTTGCTATAGCAGACATGTGAAAGGATTTGTGATGTTTAGAAGGAATATAAATATGACCCCATAGACAGTAGGAATTTGAGCATTGATTTGCTTTGCTCTGCCTTACTCTTCTTTACTGAGGACACACATGTATGGGTTCAATGTACTTTGCCTTGTTGAGCTCCCCTTGTGGTGACACCATTGAGAGAAACTCGCCACAGAACTTCTTGTGAAGTTCTTGCCACTTCTTACCATGGCCTTGGGCCAGTTGGTGAGCCTTGCAGTTTCATCTGGATTGAACTGCCCTTGTTGGTTCATGTGTGATGACTGCTCAGTGGACTGGACTGCAGCTGCTGATTCATATTTGGTGTTTGCTACTGGACTGAACTGCTGATATCCTAACAACAAAGATTGGACTCACCCACAAAGAACTATTTCTAAATGAGTCTACTTTCCCCTTGTCCTAATAACTTTTCTTTTCTATTACCTCTGGTGGGTAGTGAGCTAGAGGGGAGGTTGAATACTTATTAAAGCAGGTTGAGAAAAATGTATGCATACAGGTGGGTTTTTGCTTTTCAAAAGGTAATTGTTAATGTAAAATTTTTAAAATTAGAGGCTAGAGAGATGGTTCTGGTTCTCTCCTGCAGATTGAAGTGCTCTTACAGAGGACTTCAGTTTGGTTCCCAGCACCAACACTGAGTAGCTTTGCAACTACCTCTTAACTCTAGCTCCAGGGAGATCTGATATGCTCTTCTGGAATCTGGACACTTGTATAAATCTACACATGCACACACACAGTAAACATTGTTGTTTCTAGGACAATTTTTATAACAGAGAGTCATTTACAATGGCAGACTTTTGACTGTCAGTAGTTACATAATCAAGCTGAAACAGTCTTTCATAGATAGGCTTTCACAATTCTGGCTTCATAATTTCCTTTTAGAAAGAAGAATTACAAGGGTGATTTCATAATGTTGAATAGTATCTGAGAAGAAAATTTCTTCTTTTTTCCCTCTATTCTTGCTGAAATTTCTTTCACAGTTTAAAATGTGACATTATTATTTAGAGGAAAGAAATCTCCCCTTGCAAAATAAAAGCTCAAAATTGAAAGGAAAGGAAAAAGCAAGATAACAATCTTATGAATTGATGGAATAGATGGGTGTGGCTATGTATATATGTATAAACTAAGGACCTTGTTTTCTTGTCATCCCCCCACACCCTCCCCATCGCCAGCTAAGGACCTTGTTTTCTTGTCATCCCCCCACACCCTCCCCATTGCCAGAGTTTTGCTGTGTAGCCATGGCTGTCCTGGAACTCACACTGTAGACCAGACTGGCCTTGAACTCACAGAGATTCACCTGCTTCTGCTTCCAAAGTGCTGGGATTAAAGATGTGTGCCACCACTGCCCAGTTTGAGTTAGTTTTTAAAAAGTTATTAAATTTGATTTGCTCCTTTATATTTAGATAGCACAAATTATTTATTTATAAACACTTAAGTCAAGTTATTACTATCTTTAAAAAATACGTTCACAGATACTAAGCAAATAATTTGTTTTTTTCTCTAATAAATTTTTTATCTTCTTAATGAACCAGAATTTCCAAATGGTATCATCTTAGCAACATTCTTAGGATATTTGTATTTACTTAAAAATAAGCAGCTGGAGGCCGGGCGGTGGTTGCACATGCCTTTAATCCCAGCACTTGGGAGGCAGAGAC
>NW_022196905.1:101050068-101058561 GCF_008632895.1 Mastomys coucha
AACAAAAATAAGCAGCTGGGCAGTGGTGGCTCACACCTTTAATCCTAGCACTTGGGAGGCAGAGGCAGGTGGATTTCTGAGTTCTAGTCCAGCCGGTCTACAGAGTGAGTTCCAAGACAGCCAGGGCTATACAGAGAAACCCTGTCTCGAAAAACCAAAAAACAAACAAACAAAAAAAAAGAAAGAAAGAAAGAAAGAAAGAAAGAAAGAAAGAAAGAAAGAAAGAAAGAAAGAAAGAAAGAAAGAGAGAAAGGAAAAGAAGTAAGTAGTATGTTCACCTTTTTAAGAGAGTGCTTTTGGGTGTCTACTTGTTATTCTTTCAAATAACCATTGTACATATTTGAACCACTCGGTCATCTCACAGTTGTCTTTCATAGTGCCTTGCCCTGAACTTACTTTGTTCAGGAGTCTATTATGTGATTCATCTTTGGTTCTCTGGTTTGCTGTGAAGAATGAGTTTTTTCAGTAAACCTTTTCTGTCACACTATTTTATATCCTAAATAGAACTATTTTAGAGGTGTAAACTTTACCTAAAATTTTTGATCACTTTGTACGTGTGTTGAGATTGCTTACAACACTGCACATGAGTGTGTGTTGTACTATATGGTTGGTGGAGGTCAGAATAACTTTCCTGAGTTGATTATCTCTTTCCACTACTGGTTCAGGAGTCAAACTCAGGACACTAGGCTTGTGCAGCAAGTGTTTTTGTGGCTGAGTCACCTTACTGGCCCTGTTCCAGTGTGTGAAGCAATAAAGTAATATTAGGAGACAAATCTGTAAAATATTGTATATATAATAAATACCCATTAATACTAATTTATTTAATTAGTATTGATTTGTTTACATTTGTTTGTTTGTTTATTTACTTATTTATTTTTGAGGCAGATTCTTTCTATATAGTCCTGGATTTCCTACATCTCACTCTGTAGACCAGGTTGGCCTGGAACTCAGAGATTTGCCTTCCTCTGCCTCCTGAGTGCTGGGATAAAGGCATGTGCCTCCACCCCCAGCCTTGGTTTTTCTTGTTGTTTGATGTTATATTTTGCTTGTTTTGACTTTAGGTCAGACAACTGGATTCAGCATTAGAAATCTGTAAGGAAGAACTTGCTTTGCATTTGAATCAATTGGAAGGAAATAAGGAAAAATTTGAAAGACAGCTGAAGAAGAAATCTGAAGAGGCAAGTTACTCCTTTTTTTAAATTTTTTTTTTATTTTTATTTTTTTTATTTTCGAGACAGGATTTCTCTGTATTCTTGGCTGTCCTGGAACTCATTCTGTAGACCAGGCTGGCCTCAAACTCAGAAATCCACCTGCCTCTGCCTCCCAAGTGCTGGGATTAAAGGCGTGTGCCACCACCGCCCTTTATTTAGAAAATTTACTCCTTTATTTAGAAAATTTACAGGGTTTTTTTTCTTTTTTCTTTTTAAATGTCTGAATTCTTTGCCTGCATATGCACCTGCATACTAGAAGAGGGCATTAGATCCCTTTCTAGATGGTCAGGAGCCACTGCTGGGAATTGAACTCAGGACATCTAGAAGAGCAGCCAACGCTCTTAACTGCTGAGCCATCTCACTAGCTCCAAATTTACAAGTTTTTGCTCTTATTGTTGTTTTGTTTTATTTTTAAATAGTATTTTCAATATACTTAATTTTGTTTGGCGTTTTTAAAAACAAGATTGTCTAGGGTATCCAACGGTAACTTCAGACTTGCTATATAATTGATGGTATAGAATTTATGATCTTCTACTTGTCAAGTGGTGAGATTACAGATGTGTATAAGCATACCTGGTTTATGTGCTGCTGGGGATGGCACCTGTGGCATGCTAGGTACCCCAAGTTGTTTTTCTATTACTGTGGTAAGACACCATGACTAAGGCAACATAAAGAAAAAAGAATTTATTTGGAGCTTCCAGCTTCAGAGGGTTAGAATCTATGACCAACACAGCAGGAGCATAGCGGCAGGCATGGCACTGGAGCAGTAGCTAAGAGCTTATATGTTGAGACACAGCCATGAGGCAGAGAGTTAACTGCAAATGGATGAGTCTTTTGCAGCCTCAAACCCTATCCCCAGTGTCACATGTCTTCTAACAAGGTCACATCTCCCAATCTTTCCCAAACAGTTTCACCCACCAAGTACCCAATGATATATGCCTATGGGAACCATTCTCTTTCAGACCACTATACTAGGCAGAATCTTTTAATAACTGAGTTACATCCTCATCTCCTTAATATGCTTAAAAAGTACATCTTTATATATAGTGTATATGACATTAAAAACAAATTCTAAATTATATATTCTTTAAAGAACAGACTATTTCATTACAGCATTAAAATATAATACCTTAAAATTCAAATAGATTTATTTTTTAGAATCATAGTAATAAGTTACAAGTTTTATAGAATAATTTTAGTATAAATTAAATAATATCTAAAGCATTGTTTTAGATTTAGGAGTATAAAATTCTTCAAAAATTTGATTTTTTGTTTTTTGTTTTTACTTTTCTTTCTTTTTTTTTTTTGTATCTCTGTGTAGCCCTAGCTGTCTTGAACTCACTCTGTAGATCAGGCTGCCCTTGAAATCAGAGATCTGCTTCCCTCCTAAGTATTGGGATTAAAGATGTACACCATTACTACTTGGAAAAAATTAAAAATTTTTGTTTTTGTTTCTTCTTGTTGTTTAATGATTAAAAATCAGGTTTTACAAGCTGGACATGGTGGTCCATACTTATAATCCCAGTACTTGGATGTCTGATTCAGGAGGATCAGGAGTTTTAAGGTGACCCTGAATTACCTAGTTTTAAGGTATC
This sequence comes from Mastomys coucha, assembly GCF_008632895.1. Taxonomy (NCBI): domain Eukaryota; kingdom Metazoa; phylum Chordata; class Mammalia; order Rodentia; family Muridae; genus Mastomys; species Mastomys coucha. Next base: position 101,052,875 of record NW_022196905.1, read on the forward strand.
CATGGCTACATAGTGCGATACTATATTTTTTTTAAAATCAGTTTTAGAAAGTAAACTTTATTGAGATAAAATTTGTAGTTACTAGATTAAAGACCCTTTTTGATATGCTAAAGAGATGGCCTAGCAGGTTAAGCCACTTTCACCAAGCCTGATGATGGCCTGCACTCTGTCCTAAAGTCCACATGATAGGAAAGAGAACTGACTCCCCTGCTTGTACTCTTGTCTCTACATAGGCATGAAACAAAAATTGTCAAGTTCTAATTATGTCCTCTGCTTCTACTTACTTATTTTGTTATCTCAGACAGAGATGGCCTTGATATGGCTCTAGCCAGCCTCTAATTCATAATACTCCTGTCTCAGCTTCCCAAGTGTTGGGGTTTTAGGTGTGTACTACCATACCTGCCTTAAAGATATCTTTTAAAAAAATTTTGAACTGGTGAGATGGCTCAGCAGGTAAGAGCAGGAAAGACTGCTCTTCCAAAGGTACTGAGTTCAAATCCCAGCAACCACATGGTGGCTCACAACCATCTGTAATGAGATCTAACGTCCTCTTCTGGTGTGTCTGAAGACAGCTACAGTGTACTCACATACATAAAATAAATAAATGCATCTTAAAAAAAAATTTTTGGAGACCAATGTACTGAAACCTTAAATATTCAAAGTGAATCATTAAAATTTTATAGTTGACATTGTTATTCCTTTATGTGTTAGAATGTGAATATTCTATATTTATTTGCCACAATATTATATAAATTATTATATTAAAAATATTTAATATTCTAAATAACACCAGATTTTATTATGTATGATTTTGGTTTTATATCTTTAAAGGGAAAAGGTCATCAAATGAAGTATATCAATCCAAGGCTCCCTTTGTTCTGTGATTTCCTTTGTTCCTGTTGAAAGCATTTCCCTGTTCCTGTTGAAAGCATTGAAATGTGACCTGATGTATGCTCTTCCTACCTAGAGAAAGCCATTTGTGACTTCAGAGTATAAGGTCACATAAGAACAGTTTACCAGCCTATAAGTTTGAAAACTCTCTTTTCAGGAAGGAAGCATATTTTAGCATCCTAGCCAGCCAAAAACATGGTATTGCATAGGAATATTTCAAAACGTAGCAGACAAGAGCCAACCTATAAGCATGTGTGATTCACCTCCCCTGTCAGAATTATGAACCCTGCCCTTCTCTCTCCGTGACCAACCATGCTGCATGAAAAGTGGGACAATTAAGGAAAGTAAACCTTTTACATGGTTTTTATTTGAAACATTTCATTGTAAAAAGAAATGTGCGTATCTTTGCTAGGTATATTGTTTGCAGAAAGAGCTAAAGATAAAGACTCATAATCTTGAAGAGTCGAGCGAACAAAATGCTATTCTACAGCATACTCTTCAGCAGCAGCAGCAGATGCTACAGCAAGAGACCATTAGAAATGGAGAGCTAGAAGATATTCAGAGTAAACTTGAAAAACAGGTATATATTATTGATTAATAATAGTTTGATTTTTATGAAATAAAATTTAAAAATCATTTGCAGATATTTGATTAGTAAACATAATTTTCTTATGTAATCAGACCTAGATCTCTTACTACCATGGTCAGATTTCTTATGCTACAAAATTTTATTATAAAAGAATCCTTCCCCCCCCCCAAAAAATAACTGCTACTGGGCTACATATATAAGTTTTGATCTCAGGATTATAGCCAGTGGTACACTGCCTGTCTAGTACTCATAAGGCTCTGGGTTCAATTTTTAAGACTACAACCAAGATTTGTTTAAGTAAAATAATGATGCTATCATTTCACTGAAAGAATCCTAGACAATTTGATACTAGAGAGTAATCTTTTTCCTTTAATTCATTATTTGTCTGAATCTCTTTCATATATATTCTATTTTTTGTCTTTCTTAAGAAATAAAATATATAAAAATATAGATTTTCTGATTTCTTCTTAGTACATCATAATTTTTTAGTCATATATTCAAATTAAATATATATTATTGGCAAATAATATATTGGCAGAATATATTGGCAATACATATATATTTTGCAGTCATCTTCAGATACCCTCTTCCTTTTTTTGACATGAGAAGAAAAAAACTTTTCAAATTGGGATAATAAAAAGGGGAAATAGGGTACAAGAGAGTGGCTAAGAGTACTGGCTGCTCTCCCAGAGGACCTGGGTTGAGTTTCCAGCACTCACATGGCAGCTCACAACTGTCTGTAACTCCAGCTTCAGGGGTTCTGACAAGTTCACACAGACACGTGCAGGCAAAACACCAATGAATAATTAATAAATTATTAAAAAAAATGAAAAGGGAAATTTTTACTGTTTTATTTCATTCCCTTCCTCCTTGTTTATATTCCTTCCTCTCATGTGTAGCAGGCATGCACTAAGTCTTACCTGGACTTGTTCAGTTCTTATAACTCACTTTACTGTTACAAATGTGCCACTACTGTAAGGAAATATATCTTAAAACTTAGTTTTATTCTTATTGCTTCAAAGCATCCTCATTTATATTTTAATTTTATTATTATTAAATTTTTGGGATGGACTCTTTTATATTGCTGAGATTGGCCTTGAGCTCTGGGACGCAGGCACTCTTTCAGCCTCAGCCTTCCCAGTGTTTGAGCTGTAGTTACATACCACCACACCAAAGCTTACCTTGATTTTTAGAATACATCTAAAACTAAATGATTGGTTAGGCTACATATAAAGTATTTTTTTCCTGGATAGTGTTGGCTTGTAATTAAATTTAAACACTTAACTGAAAAATGCTTAACAGGTATCGAAGCAAGAACAAGAGCTTCAGAAACAAAGGGAGAGTTCAACAGAAAAGTTGAGAAAAATAGAAGAGAAATATGAAACAGCCATACGGGATGTAGATTTGAAAAGGCAAAAAATTATCGAGCTAACTGGTACTGCCAGGTAAAATTTGAATATAGTAGTTTTATTAGCCTTCTCAACTTTGTATTGGTAAGTTTGAGTTTCAGATTGATAATATGCAGTGAGATATTTTTCTCAGGAATTAACCTCTTCATAGCCTGAGTTCCTGTAGCATTTTCTTGTGTCTCCCTCATATCCTTCATTTTATATTTTTTTATTATATTACAATTTTTGCTTTCTTATCTTAAAATAAGGACCCTATTTAGCTTACTTTAGGGTTCCCCACAACATTTGGTATAATCAGCACAGGTCTCCCGTTTACAGCTCAGTCACTGCCTTATTAGATTGTAAACAACACTGAAAGCTACAGGCAAAGCTCTGCTCACACTGTGGAATCTCTCAGGAGACCTAATTGGGTGGGGGTTTTTGTTGTTGTAGTTTTGTTTCATTTGGTTTTTCAAGACAGGGTTTCTCTGTGTAGCCCTGGCTGTCCTATAACTCACTCTGAGGACCAGACTGGCCTCGAACTCAGAGATTCTTTGCTTCCCTAGTGCTAAGGATTAAAGGTATGCGCCATCACCATCCAGTCAGGGGACCTAATTGCATATGGGATAAATAATTCTCAGCCTTGACTAGACATTCAAAATTATCTCAGTAAATTGACATAATTCTACCCCCATTTATACCAGTAACAGTCAAATGTGAACTTACATGCAGGAACTAAAACCTTATGTCCCCAGATTTCCTTTTTCATTGACAGAGATTTAAGTATTAAGATAGGGCCTCTGGGTTTAGAGTAGTACTTATTTGACCAGATACACGCTTCTCAACAGTGCCAGTGACATATTGTTCCTTCAATATTTCATTCCTACTGACAGGTATTTTAGCCACTAATATAGCATTTCCACTAGTGACAATCGTGAGGCCATGAAGACTACTCATATTGTAGCACTATCCTTGAAATACAAGGATACAAAATACAAGAAATGCTAGATTTCCAATCCCAGGCCCATTGCTGTTTTCTCCTATCACAGCCAACCTCTGAAAACTCCTGTTGTATCTTCTGGAGCTCATACACATCCACTATATTCCCTGTCTTTTCTTTTCTCTTACTATAATAAACCTCTGATATTACCATGAGGACATTACTAGTTCTCTTGCAGCCTTCTAAACTAAAGAAACTTTTTCCCATGTTCTTATACCAGAGAGTCAAAGTTGTACTCTGAACTAATGTCATCAGATAATATCCACCTGTTCTCTCCAGTATCAGCTCTGGTTCATCAGTATTCATTTAACTGGTTCATGTTATGACTTGAGTTTTCCTTTTTAAAAGCTTTCTTTTCTGATTATTATATTTCTGTCATGCTTCAGACGTCCCCATAGCTTACCCTAGAGCTCACTGTTTCTAATACTTACTTTTTTTTAATATATACTATTCTGATACCCTTTTTGCTTCCTGTCCTCTGCTTTGTTTCTGAGACAGGGCCTTCGTGTGTAAGCTAGGCTGCTTCAGACTCACAAACTTTGTTCCTCATCGCCCTCCTCCCACTTGAGCTGAGACTATAGCTGTTACTCTTCTTTACTGGCCTGAGAATCAAGTTAGTCACTGAAATCACTCTGTTAGACTTCTCTTTGGCTTATGCTGATACATCTACAAATTTCTAATCACTTTTAAAACTAAAAAAGCCATCTTGATAATAAGTGTTAAGTAAAAAAATCACTGATTCCATATGATTAGTATGGTCTCTATGATAATTTATTTAGCCTCTTCATTAATGTTTCAGATAATGGAACTATCACATGCTTATCCTTGCATTTTCTCAATCTCTATAAAATTTTATAAAGTTATGTGTAGTTAGACTGATTTTTTTAAAGTATAATAGGCGACTTAAAAATCTGAGTGGAGATTTTGCTACTATTTAACTTAATAGAATTTGTATACTTAAAGTAAGAGACAAGACTTTTAAAGTTTCCAAATTACATGTTCTACTGTTTGGTTTTTTAATTAGGCAAGCCAAACTTGAGATGGATCAGTACAAAGAGGAGCTGTCTAAAATGGAAAAAGAAATAATTCATTTGAAGCGAGATGGGGAAAATAAATCCATGCAGCTTTCTCAGTTAGATATGATTTTAGATCAAACAAAAACAGAACTAGAAAAGAAAACAAATTCAGGTAAGCAACAAGTTAGCTGAATTTAACTTAAATATAATACCTGTACATATATATATATATATATATATATATATATGTGGTGGTTTGAGTAGGAATGGCCTCTATAGGCCCATATATTTGAATGCTTTGCATCAGGGGGCACTACTGTGCCACTACTTTGAAGGATTCTGGGCTGTGGCATTGGTATGACCTTGTTGAGGAAGGCTTTAAAATTTCAAAAGCCCAAGCCAGGCCCAATTTGGCTTTCTTTTCCTGCCAGTTTTGGATCAGGATGTAGGTCTCAGTTGCTACTCCATTTTCTGCTTGCATGCCATCATAGTCCCTACCACAATGATAGTGATCTAAACTTCTAAAACTGAATGAAAGAAATGTTTTCTTTCTTTTTCTCTAAGAAAAATATTCCTTTTTGTTTTATGTGCATTGATGTTTTGCCTGAATGCATATCTGTGTGAGAGTGTCAGGTTCCCTGGGACTGGAGTTACAGACTGTGAGCCACCATGTGAGTGCTGGGAATTGAACCTGTCCTCTGAAAGAGCAGCCAGTACTCTCAACTGCTGAGCCATCTCTCCAACCCAAACGTTTTCTTTCCTAAGAGTTGCCTTAGTCAAGGTGTCTCTTTTTTTTTTTTTTT
>NW_022196905.1:101058635-101061798 GCF_008632895.1 Mastomys coucha
ACTCAGAAATCCGCCTGCCTCTGCCTCCCAAGTGCTAGGATTAAAGGTGTGCACCACCACTGCCCGGCAGTCAAGGTGTCTCTTTATAGTAGTAGAACACTGACTAAGACATTATATTTAAGTGGAATAAAATGAACAGTTGTAATGGGGCTAGAAGGGAAAATGTTCAGTATTTTGCTTCTTCAGATAAATAAAAGTAGATATCCTTATTTATAAAGTTCTATCAGATTTTTTTTTTTTTTTTTTTAGATAGAGTCTCATGAATCCTAGGCTGGCACCGTAACTATATATGTAGTGAAGAACAACAATGAACTTCTGATCTTCCTGCTTCCCACCTCTCTAGTGCTAAGATTAATATACAAGTACCAATATGTCCAGTTTATCAGTACTGGAGATTAAATCCAGGCCCCTGTGAATGTTGGGCAAGTATTCTTCAAACTGAGAGTTTTGTAGATTCCAGCCCTCAGATTGAATATTCTTGTGTGTACAAGCATTCACACGCATGTGTTTTATTTACATGCTCATGTGATTATATGTATTTTGGCCTATGTGCATGTGGAGGACAGAGTTTGAAGCTGAGTATATTCCTGGACTGCTGATCATCGTATTTTTTGAGACAGGGATTCTGACTGATTAGCTGACTGGGCAATGAACTCCAGCAATTCGTCTGTCTACACCAGTACTTAGTAGGGTTAAAATACAATCTTACATATGTATGTTTGGTAACTAAACTCAGGTTCTTATGATTAAACAACTGATTTAATAACTCAAGCATCTTCCCTGCCCCTTGAATATTATTAATTATACTTACTTATAAAGTTCTTAGTAAAAAATGGTTTACACATATTTTTAAATGATTTTATCTTCATATTAGTGAAGGAGTTAGAAAAGTTACAACACCACACAGAAACTGAACTAACAGAAACCACGCAGAAACGGGAAGCTCTCGAAAATGAACTACAGAATGCTCATGGAGAACTGAAAAGTACCTTAAGACAACTACAGGAATTGAGAGATGTACTACAAAAAGCTCAGTTATCATTGGAGGAAAAATACACTACAATAAAGGATCTCACTGCTGAACTGAGGTGAGTCAAATAATAAGAAAAGATACCATAATTACACATATTTCTTTGATTATTTTGAGTCATTGGATCATACCACAGAATTTATTGTTGAACTCTAAATGGCCCAACTTTTCAACTGCTTTTGTTTTGTTTTGGAAGTTTGTTTTGTTTTGTTTTGCCTTTTTGACCATCTTATGAAAAATCTAACCAAGTGAGAGAAGTTTTTGTCGCTTGCTAATACTTCTGCCCCCATTTTGTGATCAGTTTCACACTGTCCGAGTAGCTTTTCTTTTCTTTATTTCATGTATGTGAGTACACTCTCACTGTCTTCAGACACACCAGAAGAGGGCATCGGATATCATTACAGATGGTTGTGAGCCACCGTGTGGTTGCTGGGAATTGAACTCAGGACCTCTGGAAGAGCAGTCAGTGCTCTTAACCACTAAGCCATCTCTCCAGCCCCGAGTAGCTTTTTAAGAAAAGAAAAAAAAAAAAAAAAAAAAAAAAAAAAAAAAAAAAAAAAAAAAAAAGATTAGGGGAACATACAGAACATACATAAGAGCCAAACATTGTTAGAAATAATTCTATATGTGACCTCTCTTTCTTTGTCTACTTTTAGGAGACAGAGTCTCACTCTGTAGACTAGTCTGGCCTTGAACTCAGAGATCCCCTACATATGCTTACCAAGTACTGTGATTCAAAATGTGTATCAGCATTCTCAGGACAATATACTGTATATACTAAGCCCTTATTTTAAGCTAAGATTATGCCAGGGTTATATCATATGGTCTTATTTCTTTAAAACAAACTTACATGTTTTTTATTTTATGTTTCATGGCTAAGCAAGAGCTGCAAGATGACCTAGAAAATTAGAATTAATACATCAGGATTCAGTATAGGAACCCATGATCTATGACCTCACCCTTGGTAGATTTCATGTACTTTTACATACTATATCAAAAATAATTTTGAATCCATTTCTCCAGTTTTGACTTCTTCCTTAACTCTAATTAATTAATACCCAACTACTTACCTTTTGTCTCCATGTGGATTTAAAAAAACAATTTTTCATTTCTTATAGTTGGTCATTGGTGGTGCACACCTTTAATCCCAGCACTCTGTAGGCAGAGGTAGAGAGATCTCTGAGTTTGAGGCTAGCCTGGTCTATAGAGTGAGTTCCAAGACAGCTAGACATAACAAAACAAAACAAAACAACAACATCAAAAAAACCTCCCAAATCGGAAACAAATACAACAAAACATACCAATGATTACATTTTTTATTTTAGTTTTATTAAATATTAAAAAAAAATTATGAAAACTTTTTCTATATACAATAGATCTGATGATGGTTTCCCTTTCCCTCAACGTCTTTCAGATCTATTCTACCCCGACCCATTCCTTCCTGTTCATTCCATGCCATTTCCCTTCTTTCTTTCTCTTTAGAAACCGAACTGGCAAAATAACAACAACCCAAATAAACAAACAAGCAAAACTCATAAGAAACACACATACAGAGAAAACCCCACAAAAACACAACCAGAAACCATATATTTAAACAAAAGACCAGCAGGCCAAAAGCTAGCCAAACAAAGCATTATTAGACAAAAGTTGGCAAAAACACCATTGAGTTCATTTTGTGTTGGCCATCTACTGTCAGTCATGGGGCCTACTCATATCTAATGAGTTGGGAGTCTGTGTTCACTTTCTCTTTCCTGCACTGAGATTCATATATCTTGAATCTGTGTAAGCCCTGTGTGTGGTACCACAGGCTCTGTGAGTTCATATGTGCATCAGTACTGTTGAGTCTGGAGTCATCTATCGCCTTTGGATCTTACAAAATTTTCCCTCTTCTGCATAGCTCTCTGAAGCTCTGAGGGAAGGGGTTTGATGAAGATACCCTGAGAGTTTCAGAATCTCTCAGTCTGTACACATTGTCCAGTTGTGGGTCTCTTTGTTAGTTTTTATCTAATGCAAGAGGAAACTTCTCTGATAATGGATGAATGAGTCAACGATGTATGGGGATAGTAGAGTGTGTTAGGACTCATTTCATTATCTGTCCTTTAACAGAACAATAGAATTTGGTTTTTCCCTAGG
>NW_022196905.1:101062088-101063978 GCF_008632895.1 Mastomys coucha
GCTGTTGTCTTCAGTAATAGGGCTTTACTATCAGTTTATGGAGAGGAACCAGTAGGCTTGGCAATAGCTTGGCAGTATTTGAGGTGTTGTGTCCCCATTTATGTTGACTCCATTTATGTTTCCTTTGTGTGGGCGGGGGGATGGATGGTTCTACTAAAACCTAAATTACCTTCTCTTTGACTCCTGAAATGATGTTTAGCTCCTCCCTATATCCCTTCCTTCCCCCCTTCCATCTTTCTTTTAAATCAATGTTCTCACTCTAGTTCCCTTCCCCTCTATGACTATGTATTCTATCTCCCCTTTCTTAGGAGAGCCTTTCTTCTTCCTCACTAGTCCCTTACAAATTACTTAACCTTTGTGGTTGTGTGGATTGGAGCACACCTGTTGAATGCTTAAAAGCTAACATCTACATATAAGAGAAGACATGTTTGTCTTTTGGGGTCTGTGTTACCTCACTGCAACCATTTTACCTGCAAATTTTATAATATCATTTTTTAAACAGCTGAATAATATTCCATTGTGTAAATATACCACAGTTTCATTATCCATTCATCTTGACTGTTCCTGGTTTCTTACTGTTTTGAATAGAGCACCAGTGAACATGGATCAGCAAGTATTTTGGTAGTAGGATGTAGACACCTTTGGGTATATGTCCAAGAGTAGTATAGCTGGATCTTAGGGCATAGATCTATTCTCAGATTTCTGAGGAACCACCATATAGACTTGCCGAATGGTTGTACAGGTTACACTTCCACAAATGTCAACTGCTCTCCTTCTCTCATATCCTAGCCAGCATGAGCTGTTTGTTTCATTGGTCTTAGCCATTCTGACTGGTGTAAGATGAAATCTCACAGTAGTTTCGATTTGCATTTTTCTGATGACTAAGGGTGTTGAATAATTCTTTCCAGGTTTCTCAGCCATTTGTTTTTCTTTTTATTATTATTATTTTTGGCATACTGATTTATTTCTTGCATATATACCCAGAAGTGGGAGATTTTGATTTCATGGTAGTTTTTTTGGAATCTTCATATTGTTTTTCTTTTTCTTTATTTTTTATTAGATAATTTTTCATTTACATTTCAAATGATATCCCCTTTCCTGGTTTCCCCTCTGAAAAAAAACCCTGTTCCCTTCTTCCTCCCCCTGCTCACCAACCCACCCTCTCCCTTTTCCTGACCCTGGCTTTCCCCTACACTGGGGCATAGAACCTTCATAGGACCAAGGGCCTCTCCTCCCATTGATGACTGACTAGGCCATCCTCTGCTACATATGTAGCTGGAGCCACGAGTCCCACCATGTGTACTCTTTGGTTGGTGGCTTAGTCCCTGGGAGCTCTGGGGGTACTAGTTAGTTTATATTGTTGTTAGTTTATATTGTTCGTCCTAAGGGGCTATAAACTCTTTAGCTCCTTGGGTCCTTTCTCTAGCTCCTTCATTGGGGACCCTGTGCTCAGTCCAATGGATGGCTGTGAGCCTCTACTTCTGTATTAGTTGGGTACTGTCAGAGCCTCTCAGGAGACAGCTATATCAGGCTCCTGTCAGCCAGTACTTGCTGTCATCCACAATAGTGTCTGGGTTTGGTGATTGAATATGGGAAGGATTCCCAGGTGGAGCAGTCTCTGGAATGTCTTCCTTCAGTCTCTGCTCCATATTTTATCTCTGCAACTCTTTCCATGGCTATTTGTTCCCCCTTCTAAGAAGGACTGAAGTATCCACACTTTGGTCTTCCTTCTTGAGTTTCTTGTGGTTGTGGATTGTATCTTGGGTATTCCAAGCTTCTAGCTAATATCCACTTATCAGAGAGTGCATGCCATGTGTGTTCCTTTGTGATTGGGTTACCTCACTCAGGATAATATTCTCCAGATCCATCCATTTGCCTAAGAATTTCATA
>NW_022196905.1:101064627-101065423 GCF_008632895.1 Mastomys coucha
GGTTGTGGAGAAAGAGGAACACTCCTTCATTGCTGGTGGGATTGCAAACTGATACAACCACTCTGGAAGTCAGTTTAGCGGTTCCTCAGGAAATTGGACATAGTACTACCAGAGGATCCAGCTATACCACTCCTGGGCATATCCCAGTACATGCTCCAACATGTAATAAGGACACATGTTCCACTGTTCATAGCAGCCTTATTTATAATAGCCAGAAGCTGGAAACAACACAGATGTCCCTCAGCAGAGGAATGGATACAGAAAATGCCATTTGTTTTTCATCCTTTGAGATCTCTCTCTGCTTAGTTCCATGCTCTATTTTTAATTGACTGTTTGTTTTCTTGATGTCCAGTTTTTTAATTCTTTATATATTTTGAATATTAGTCCTCTATTGGAAGTGCAGTAGGTAAAGATCTTTTCCTATTCTGTAGCCTGGCTGCTTTGCTCCAGTGATGTATCCTTTGTCATGCGGAAGCTTTTCAGTGTCATGGGGGTCCCACTAATTTGCTTGTGCTATCCCTGTCTTGTTCAGAAAGTCTTTTCCTGTGCCAATCAATTTAAGCCTATTCCCCACTTTCTCTTTTGTCAGACTCAGGGTATCTGACCTTCTTCTAAGGTTTTTGATCCATTTGGAGTTCAGTTTTGTTTGGGGTGATATTTGCATTCTTCTGTACAAAGCCATTTAGTTTGACCAGCACCCTTTGTTGAAGATGTTCTGTTTTTCCCAATATGTATTTCTGGCTTATTCATAAAAAAATCAGGTTTCAGCCGGGCGGAGGTGGCGCACGCCTTTAAT
>NW_022196905.1:101065433-101100604 GCF_008632895.1 Mastomys coucha
TGTCTAGAAGGGAGAAGCAGGCTGCTACAGGCTGAAGGTGAGAATGGAGAGACTGCAGTAGAGAGTAAGGAGGATCATGACAGTTGCCTACCTAGGTATCAGTGGAGTTGGGCAGGAAGGGAAGGCTGGGGAAGTCCGCAACTAAGCTGGATCTTACTAAATTTTTACTCATTTATTTTGTGTGCACCTAGGTGGAGGTGTGACATGTGTCATGATGCACATGTTGAGATTAAAGGACAAATTGTAAGCATTCTTTTCTTTTGCTGTATTGTTCTCAGGGATTAAGCTCAGGTTGTCAGTCTTGGCATCAAGTGTGTTAGCTGCTGAACCATCTTTCTATAACCAGCCTTCTATAATGGATATTTTAAGAGGCATCTCAAAACACTCATTTATTTTCTTATAATGCTGCCTTGCTCATCTTTCTAATATAATTGCTCAAACCAGGAATCTGTAGACTTATCCTTTTCTTTATTTACCATTTTATTATCAGGTCTTGTCAACCTTATTTCTAAAATATATTATAAAATCCATTGACTTTACGTTACTACTCTGCACAGACCATTATTGTTTCTTTCAGGTGTATGGCTAGGTCTTTATAATGGGCTCCTTATGTTCTTGTTTTCATTACTAATCCATTTTCCATAGAATTTATTATGTTTCTGCTTATAAACATAAATTAGATCATATTGATTTTTAATGGCTTCCTAAAGCATTCCCAGTAAAATCTTAATTCCTTTGGAAATGAAACATAGAGATACATCTTCATTACTAAGTAGATTGGTCCTTACCAAAACAAAACAAAACAAAAAAAACCAAACCCCCCCCAAAAGACCCAAAAAAACAGAAATACCAAGTATTAGGAAGTATGTAGAGAAATAAAATTCCCATTTATTGCTAGTAGAAAACCAAAATAATGATAGCCACTATGGGAAATAATTGTAATTTCTTGATAACTTAAACACAAAATTATCATTTAGTATAATAATTTTCCTACTCATATATCTAAAAGCATTGAGAATGATCCTTTGAACAAGAATTATACACAAGTATTTATAGCATCTCTCTTCACAGTAGCCAAAAATGTGGCAATTTTTTGATGAATGGGTAAAGAAAATATGGTGTATCTATGCAAGGAGTATTGTTTCAGCAGAAAAGGAATAAAATAGTGATAATCCATGCTACAAAGTAGATGAACCATAAAAGCATTATGTTAAGTCAGAGAAGCCAAGCACATGTGGTATTATTCTTTTTATAAGAACAGTTTCTAGAACTGATCAAGTCTAGTAGCAAAGATTGGTGTTTGCCAGGAACTAAGGGAAGGGATAACAGAAAAATAATCCCTGAAGGATATGGGATTTACCTTTGTAAAACAGTATTGGGAGCAGATAATGGTGATAATACATAACACTGTGAATGTAGTTAATTCCGTTGAATTATGCACCTTAAAATGTCCAAAAGGATAATATTTTATGTGTTTTCTCACAGACTACGGTTTTTTAAAATTCCAAGCTTCTAGAATACTAACCCTGTATGATCAGGTTTCTATATTCTTGGCGTCATTTCATACTGTTCTTGCTTTGTTTTGCTTTGAGGGGTGTGTGTGTGTGTGTGTGTGTGTGTGTGTGTGTGTGTGTGTGTGATGTCTATGTATGCATTCTCCTATATGTGGGAGCACATGGTCTGTGTGGTCAGAGAGTGATGTTCGTGTCTTCCTCAGTTTCTCTGCACCTTACATGTTAAGATAAAAACCTCTGTAGCCCTAGTCCTGAGTAAACTAGCCAAATTGTTCCAGGGAACCCATCTCTGTGTGAGTTAACTTTCGTGGTCAGTCATTTTCCTTATACATCATTCCTTTGGTTTAAACACTTTCAATCTGAATTAACTACATACATTCTTTTGCTTTTAATTATGGGAAACAATAACAATAATTTCTTTATCTTTAAGAAGTTATAGTATTCATATTATCTACTTTGATCTTTTTCTTTTGACAAACTTTAGAGAATGTAAGATGGAGATTGAAGACAAAAAACAAGAACTTATTGAAATGGATCAGGCACTTAAGGAGAGAAATTGGGAGCTAAAGCAAAGAGCAGCTCAGGTTGTTCTTCCTTAATTATATTTATGCAAATTTTCTGTCATGGGATAATTATGAAGGGGTTTAAAAACTGCCATTTTTTTTCTGGATGTAAATATTTAAGATTAGAAATATAACAGTTTTTTTTTTAAGGCAAATTGCTGTTTGACCAGTTTTGCCATGAGTTTATAATTCTCTTGCCTCAGAGTTCCAAGTGATGGGAATATAGACACTTGGCTGAAAGACTTGATTGTCTTACTGGGAATTGAATAGGGAGGTAAATTTTTTACGATTAAACTATAACTCAGCTCAACCAGTAAGTACCTTTGGAGAGTAAGGGTTCACTTACAACCCTTTATATTTTTTGTTGTATATCAAAAGAACATGGGATTGAACACATTATTGTGTGTGAGCTAAATGTTGGAGGAATGAGGAATTATTTAGCAATTTTAATTCTAATATAAATTGACATCTGAATCATTTTATTTTATTTTGCATGTTAAGTTTCTATAACATATAATGTATAACGTATGGGAATTCAAGTCTCTACTTGAAAAATACTTCATTTGGAATAAGCTTATCACTTATTGATTTCTGTAGTAAATATATATTCTAACCACACAAGTGTTTCCATTACAATGAAATTGAGCAACCAGCTTGATATTACTTTTGTATTTAGGTTACACATTTGGATATGACCATTCGTGAACATAGAGGAGAAATGGAGCAAAAAATAATCAAATTAGAGGGTACCCTGGAAAAATCAGAATTAGAACTTAAAGAGTGCAACAAACAGGTAATTATTTTAAAATTTTATATTTTGTTTAAAAAATAACTCTGTGACTACGACACCCCCACACAATGCTTTTGTTTTTGTTTGTGAGGATACATGTTGCTGTGCTAGCCAAGTTGGCCTTGAATTCCTGTGCTCAGGGATCCTCCTGTCTCTCCTCAGGAGTTTTTAGTTGTGCATTGCTATGTGAAGGCTATGGTGTGTTTATAGAATGCATGTGATGGGAACACTGCATACTTTATCCATTCTACTTAATACTTACTTTTTCCTCAATGTTATTTTGATTGTAATTTCTTGTATCAGTGTATCTAATATACTTATCATACTTATGTGTATGTTTGAATAGTTATAAAATATTTCTGGGAGGATTTACAAATAATTTTAGAACCTAGTTGTCTAAAAAAATCATGTGGGAAGGAAACTTTGTATTCTCTATATTTTTTTATCTTACATAAATTTTACCTTTAAAATTATAAAGCTGTGTTATATTTGTTTACTTCATGTATAAATAGTAATTGAAACATTTGCAGATGGGAGGCAGTATCAGAGGCTTATTCACAAAATAAACCAAGGAATGCCAATAAAAAAAGAGAATGGTGGTTGTAGCCTACCATTCTTATAAGCCTTAAATGCAGTTGGAGTATTTAATTTCTGACTGTGACAAGTCTGGCCCTGGAAAGAAACAAGAGGGCTATAGCTAGATGCCATCTGCTGAGGAGGGCTATCATTTGAACTGAGGTACTCTGGGCCTGAAAACAAGGAACAATGACAAGCTAGTCTCTGTCATTGTGGACAGTCTCTGAGTGGAAAACAGCTGCATTAGGCAATATGAACAGGAAGAGGATAAGACATGGACATACTGAGAAGCTTAGGTGGTTCAAGGCTTAGACTATGAGTGTAGTACTTTTTCCTGCTTTCTCTGGTGAGGTGCAGACTCCAACACCTAGAGTAACTGAAGAGAGTGATAACTCCATGCCTGCATTTAGCAGTTGGCCCTAAGTCTAGGGACTGCATTTTTGCCATGTGGTTTTCTACTAGCAAGAACTGAAGTTTAGGTCCTGTGGGTGCACTCAGTTTCCAGAGAATCCTTCCTCTTGCGGGGGGGTGGGGGAGGTTGGGTGTTTAATGTTGAGCAGGGTTTGAAACTTGGACTAGTCAAATGCTTTCAGAAAAAATAGTAGCCATTCCACTACAAAGAGGGAAGTCTTTGGAGTCTGTGACCCTGCCTGGTCTATAAGCTATAAGACTAAGTATAGCCAGAAGTGACTTTTGGTATACAAAAAGAGGAAATCTCTAGAGTAAATGGAGCCTTATTATACAACCCCTGGTCCCAAGAATCAGCTTCAATAGTACAGAAAATAAGAGATTCAAACTTCAGCTGAGTAACTTCCCACCTTGTAGACTTCAATACTAGAGGACCCGAAAAGAAACTATTCCAATACTTACATTTTATTTAATTAAAAATGCTTTTCTAGGCTGGGTGTGGTGGTGAATGCTTTTGATCACAGCACTCAGGAGGCAAGGGGCAAGTGGATCTCTGTGAGTTCAAGGTCAGCCTGGTTTACAGAGTGAATCCAAGACAGGCTAAGGCTCTAAAAACAAAAAACAGCTTTTCTACGCCTTTCTTTTCTGCACCTGTGCTCCCCTACCCCTTCTTTTTTAAATTATACTTTTAACACTATGTTTATCTTATTGTAAAAGAAAACTCAGCTCATACAGCTTTTAGATTTTCACATTAGATTATCCTCTAATCTAATTTTGTTTGCATTTTTGCTATATGATTAGAATTTTTATCTCTCGCTCTTCTCATCTGTTTCAAATGTTTTTTCATTTAAGATAGCCTTTTCTTTTCTCCCTGTTCCTCTTCATTTCCCTTATTTAACTTAGTTATTATTTCTATCTTTGCTCAGTTTTTAACTTCATGGCTTACTCTACATGATTTTTGTCTTTTTTGTTTTTGTTTTTGTTTTTTTATTTTTTTATTCTATGGTCACCTATAGGAAAATGGATGAAAATCATTATGTAAAGGGAAATAAGCCACAAACAGAAAAGCAAGTATTGCTTGTTTGCTCCTATAGAAGGAATCATTTCAAAGAGGAACTATGACACTGGAGAGATGGTTCAGTGGATAAGTGCACTCGCTGTTCTTGCAGAGGAGCCAGGATTGGTTCTCAGCTCCACAGGGTGACTTACAACCATACTTAATACCAGTTTCAGAGGATCTGACCTCTGTGGGCACCTGGCATGCAGGTGGCATACATAAATACAGGCTGCCAAATACTCATACATATAGAATAAATCTAAAGACAAAATTTAGGATAGAAAGTAGCCAAACTAGAGTGACAAAGATATTAAGAGAAGGTGGTTCAGACTGGATATGAATTAGCAAAGTGCAAGACTGTGTCTATTAAAATGACACATGGGCCTGATATTTTGTATGCTAACTAAAGGAAGAATTGTGATTTAGATTTTCATCTTTTAGTGGGGTTTGTTTATTTTGTTTTTCGAGGCAGAGTTTCTCTGTGTAGCCCTGGATGTTTTGTAACTCACTCTGTATACCAGGCTGGCCTCGAACTCAGAAATCCGCCTGCCTCTGCCTCCCAAGTGCTGGCATTAAAGGCGTCTGCCACCATTGCCTGGCTTTTTTTTTTTTTTTTTTTTTTTTAGTGGATTTTAAGTGTGCATAAAATATACAATCATCTTATTAAGTATAATTTGTATACTCATAAATTATGCTTGCCTTAAAAAATACCTTTTTTGGTGTTTTGAGACAGGATTTCTCTGTATATCCTTGGCTTCTGGAACTTGCTTGGCAGACCGCATACATCTATTTTAGTCTGCCTCCCAAGTGCTGGGATTAAAGGTGTAGACCATCACACCCAGCTAAAAAAGTACAGTTTAAACTAGACATTTAGTTTTATTTTATGTGAGTGGGTGTTTTGCTTGCATGTATGTTTGTGCATCATGTATCCTCCAGAGGCCAGAAGAGGGCACCAAATCCTCTACAACTGGAGTTACATACATTTGTGAGATGCTGCATGGGTGCTGGGAACTGAACCCAGGTCCCTGGCAAAAGCAGTAAGTTCTTTAACCACTAAGCCATCTCTCTAGACCCAGAAAAATAAGTATTTTTCTATTTTAATTTTAGCCTTTTGTTGTTGTTGTTATTTTTGTGACAGGGTCTTACTGTATAGTTTAACCTGGCTTTGAGCTCCTTACCTTCTGCCTCGACCTCTAAAATGCTGGGATTATAGCTATGTTCTGCCTACTTTTATATACTTTAGACATAAGTGTTTAAAATTTAATTTAGACTACAACTATGAGTAAATTATATTTTCTTAGTTGTGTAAATAATGGTCATCTGTTTGAAATTCAGGTAGAAAGTTTAAATGAAAAGTTGCAACATGCCAAAGAACAGCTTCGAGAAAAGGAGTTTATAATGCTCCAAAATGAACAGGAGATATCACAACTGAAAAAGGAAATTGAAAGAACCCAACAAAGGATGAAAGAAATGGAAAGTGTAAGTAAAGTATTTTCCACATAAGGGAAAAATAATGCAATGAATATGCTTTCAACACCTTGGTTTTAAAATATAGAAACTGTGCTCTAACTATTTTAAAACTAATTATTTGTGTCAGATGTTATTCTTTTGATCTTTAAAAGTTTTTGATTTTTCTGGCTTTGATATTGGCAAGGACATAATAAATCCACAGTATATGCTTTTGTATCAGTTGAATACTTATTCAATATAAATACGCTATGCAGTAGGATTGATAAACAGAACTAACAAGTTAAAGGAACTTGAGGAACTTCACGTAGAAGATGAAAAATGGTAATAATATTATTTCAACTAAGTGCACTGTGTTACCAGAGGAACATAGTGATTTGATGACTTTATATTTGTTTCATCTATATTGATTGTTGAATCTATTCAACACCCTGGTCTTTTTAAAATGTGAATTTGTTTCTATGAGCTCTAATAGACAAAACTTTTTCATTATTAAAAACTCAGTTGTTGTAATTTCACAGTAATTATTAGATTTGATTGATTATGTCTCTTTCTATAGAATTTAGAGACACTTTTGTCTCTTCCCTGTTTTCTGAACACCCAGAACTGTCTATTATCATATAGTAAGCATAAGTTAGGATTTATTGTGTTAATTATAAGCATAACTCAAGCAGAGTGTTTAAGAGCAAGTTTGGAAAATAGTAAGGTGGAGATGTCTAATGCCCCTGTCTTGTTAGTTCCCTAATAGTGAATGCCTAAAACTGTTTGCAAAGGTAATTATACTCATTTACATCCTGGGTCGCCATGCCCAATACCAGGGCCCTAGTAATTAGTACTGGCTTTTTCCCTTTTCGTCCTTGAAGTCAAATGCCATTACCTCTAACCTGCCTTGTTGTGCTGAATTAGCTAACTGACTTTGCATTGTTTTTTTTTTCCTAAGAAGTAGTACAAGTTGGTTATCCAAAAGCTTTTTAGCTAGTATTTTGAGTTTCTGAATGAATTCCTGTTTTATGTATCTCATCTAAAGGTAATTTATAGACTTTTGTTTTGTTTTGTTTTGTTTTTAATTTTATGAATTTTTACCTTTATTACTAATAGTAAAGTGATGACATTCTTGACATTGTGTTTTTTTTTTTTATAAATAAGTACAAAGTTTTTTTTTTTTAAAGATTTATTATATGTAAGTACACTGTAGCTGTCTTCAGACAGCACCAGAAGAGGGCGTCAGATCTCATTATGGATGGTTGTGAGCCACCATGTGGTTGCTGGGATTTGAACTCAGGACCTTCCGGAGAGCAGTCAGTGCTCTTAACTGCTGAGCCACTTCTCCTTTTTTTTTTGGTTTTTCGAGACAAGGTTTCTCTCTATAGCCCTGGCTGTCCTGGAACTCACTCTGTAGACCAGGCTGGCCTTGAACTCAGAAATCCACCTGCCTCTGCCTCCTAAGTGCTGGGATTAAAGGTGTACACCACCACCGACTGTATAGACTATTTTTTTAAAATAAGTTTTACAGTGTGGAATTTTCTACCTCTGTCAAATTAAAACTCACAAAATTGTTTCTTGAGTTTTTTTTTTTCTTTTAAGTATTTCAGGCTTTAGATTTTCAGATAAGAAATGCTTAGCCTGTCCTTTACTAAGAATATAAATGATTAATTTAATAATATTTTAGAGAGAATAATAGCTGGAGTGACAAATTTCACCTTCATAGAGAATTCAGAACCCAGCTGTGTAGATAATAGGGATTTTTTTTAAAGATTTATTTATTTATTTTATGTGTGTGAGTACACTTTAGCTGTACAGATGGTTGTGAGCCTTCATGTGGTTGTTGGGAATTGAATTTTTAGGACCTCTGCTCGCTCTGGTCAATTCTGCTTACTCAATTCCTGCTTGCTCTGGCCCAAAGGTTTATTTATTATTGTACATAAGTACACTGTAGCTGACTTCACACATACCAGAAGAGGGCGTCAGATCTCATTATGGGTGATTGTGAGCTACCATCTGGTTGCTGGGATTTGAACTCAGGACCTTTGAAAGAGCAGTCAGTGCTCTTACCCCCTGAGCCATCTTGGCAGCCCAATAATAGTGAATTTTAATTCTATATTTCATGCCAATATTTATCTGTCTATCTGTCTGTCTACCTATCATCTGTCTCTCTATCTATTTACCATCTGCTTGTTTATCATCTGTCTATCACCTATCTATCTATCTATCTATCTATCTATCTATCTATCTATCTATCTATCTATCTATCTATCTTAGAAGTATGCACTCATGTATGTAAAGCCTGAAAACAATCTTGGGTGTGATTCTTCAAGAGGTCATTTCTCAGGATTCTCAAGGATTCACTTGTTGGTTTTTGTTGTTGTTTTGTTTTGTTTTGTTTTTTGGTTGTTAGTTTTTTGTCAAGTCCTTACATAGCCCAGACTAGATTTGAATTCCCTGTGTAGTAAAAGATGACCTTAAAACTCTCTTCCTGGGGGCTAGAGAGATGGCTCAGCGGTTAAGAACACTGATTGCTCTTTCAGAGATCCTGAGTTCAATTCCCAGCAACCACATGGTGGCTTACAACCATCTGTAATGGGATCTGATGTACATTTCTGGTGTGTCTGAGGACAGCTACAGTGTACTCATATAAATAAATCTTAAAAAAAACCCAAAACTCTCTTCCCGACTCCTCCTTCCCCTAAATCCTGGGATTGCATTGTGTACTCTACTGTGCTTGTTTTAATGTTGTGTCGAGGAGAGAACCCAGACTTTTGGCAATGCTAGGTCATGCAGAATATTTCAGTAAGAGTTTCTAAGCTGGGAGTGGTAACATCTCTCTCTCTCTCTCTCCTCTCTCTCTCTCATTTTTTTAAAGATGTATTTATTTTATGTATATGAGCACACTGTAACTGTCTTCAGACACACCAGAAGAGGGCATCAGATCCCATTACAGATGGTTGTGAGCCACCATGTGGTTGCTGGGAACTGAACTCCGGACCTCTGGAAGAGCAGTCAATGCTGTTAACTACTGAGCCATCTCTCCAGCCTGGTAACATATATCTCTAATCTGGAGGCTCAGAAAGAAGAATCTCAAAGGTTAGCCCAGACTACTCTATGTTTTTTAAAGTAGCCTGGGCAAGATCCCCAACTAAGATAATTGAGTGAATGAAGTTCTTGCAGTGGGCATACATGCTTGTTCTAACTAATCAGAATGCTGAGACGGGAAGACTACAGCTTGAGACCAATCTGGGGAACTGTCTCTCGAATACAGTTTTTATTTATTTATTTTTTTGAATGGCACAGAAAAAGTTAAAAACATTTTATTGACACCAAATGACTGATAAAAACACTGTTAGTAATAGGTAAATGGAAAAGCTGACAGATGAATTAATCAAGAAAATATAATATCCATGTAACGCAACATTATTCAACCATGGGGGAGGGGTACCACTACATGTTACAATATATTAACTAAAGAAAGCTAGACATAAGAAGCCACATACTGTATGATTGCATATTGTAATTTCATTTCTGTGATAAAATACTCTGAAAAAAAACCAACTTAATGGAGGAAAGGGTTTGTTTGGCTCACAAATTCCAAACTATTTCATCATTTTGGGGAAATAAGACAGGAACTTAAGCAGTCAGTCACAGCACAGCCACAGTTGAAGAGCAGAAGTGAATGCATCTATGCTACCTGCCTGCTTCTTCCTGCCTAGGGAGTGGTGCTGCCCAGAATAGGCTGGGTCTCCCTACGTCAACCAACAACTAGATAATTCCTTAATTGAGACTCTTCCCAGGTGATTTTAGGCTGTGTCAAGTTGATGTTTAATACTAACTAGCCAGCTGAACTGCCCAGAACAGGCAAATCCATAGATAGAAATCAGCTTACAAGTTACCAGGGGCCTGGGGAAGAGCAAAGGTAGATAGACCTACTGCTTGGTGGGAACAAGTTTTCTTTCTGGTTGAAGGAAATACTGAAACTAGATGCTGGTTGTATACTAACATGAGCATGTTAAATGCCTCTGAAGTTCTACACTTGAAAATGGTGAAATTTCCAGTACAAATAAAATGATGCCTGCTGTTCCTTGCAGTGAAAACAATAGCTACTCTAATCAGGATTTCGATGATTTTTTTTTTTTATTAGTTCTTGGTTTTTTTTTTTGGGGCCTGCCTCCAGGGAGTGCTTTAACCTCGAATACAGTTTTTAAAAAGCAGTTGCGGGGTGTGTCTGAGTGGCAGACCACTTGCTCATCATGTTGAGGCTCTGGATTTAATCCCTAGACTAAAAACCTTCCCACTTTGTTAGAGATTTGTCATTTTATTGTGATTAAGGCTTTTTAAAATATTAACTTATTGTGTGTAATTTTTAAAAAACATGCTACCTCCTTCCTAGGGGCTCCGCCTGCACTCTGACCTCTCCCCGTTCCCTTAGCTCCATCCTGCTTAGATCAGGATCAATCGCAACCACCCCCCAACCCTGGAAAGCCATAGCTGCTGTCCATTCTCCACAGGCCCCCTCTCAGCTTTTCTTTGGTTCCTCCCAGCTTCATCAAGCCACCAAGTACCTCCCCAGTTTCTCTCTTTCTCTGCCCACCTTTGCTCCTCAGATGAAAAACACTCAGACAGCTTTATTATTTTAGAACTTGCCAGATAGCACAATTGCTGGGCGCAGAATCCCTGCCCTAGCCGTATCAGCTAGCCTATGGCAGTCACCAGTGGAGCTTCCCAAGATCTTACATGGTTGCTTTGTGCTTCTCCTTCCAAAGCCTGGCCGGAATGACTTGTTCTTTCCCTAGGTCTCGTTTTCCTTCTCCTGGGACCCAGAAGTCCCACCTGATTCTTGTGTCCAGCAGTTGGCTCCAGGCCTTCTTTTTTGACACAATCAAGAACCAACTAGGGAATCAGCACCTCTCCCTACATTAACTTATGGTGGTGCATGCTCATTTTATTGTAGATTTTACAAAGGTATTTTAGGAGAATTCTCTTATGAAAACAAAGAAGTAAATCATAAGTATATATTTTATAACTATAAATTTCATTTTGAAACCCACAAATGTCTTGTGCTTTTCAGGTTATGAAAGAACAGGAAGAATACATTGCCACCCAGTACAAGGAGGTCATTGATTTGGGGCAAGAATTGAGGCTAACCCAGGAGCAAATGCAGAACACTCATTCAGAACTGGTAGAGGCTCGTCGCCAAGAAGTCCAAGCACAGAGAGAAATAGAAAGGCTTGCTGGTGAACTGGAGGATATAAAGCAACTCTCTAAAGAGAAGGTAAAACTATTCTAAATGATTTTATATTACTGAAGAATTTTAAAAGTTTAATTTCTTTTTTAAAAGAAGACAGATAATAGTGCTCATCACTAAACCACCAGTACTTAATCTTTTTATTTTGTACTGTGTTGTACTATAGTGTGGATGTATTTTTTTTAATTATCACATGTTTATTTTAATATGTGAAATCTTGGAGCAAAAAGAGATGAGTAGGGAAGAAGGGGGTGCCTGGGGAAGGAAAAGTAGAATTAAGAGAATATAATTAGTGTTGGGTGGGTTTGACACAATTAACACATGATAGAAATGTTTTATATATAAATTATTTCAACATTTTAGTAATTCAAAGACTTTTCATAATTTTGTACTTTAACATTACCGTGATGGTTCGATGCTTGGGCCAGCTAGTGATACTAATAGGAGGTGGTGTCATTGGAGGAAGTGTGTCACTGTGGTCATGGGCTTTTTGAACCTCCTCCTAGCTGCCTGGAGGTCAGTCTTCTCCTGGCCTTTGATCAAGATGTAGAACTAACTCTCGGGCCCTTCTCTACCATCATGCCTACACAGTCACGCTTCGTGCTATGATGACAATAAATTAACCCTCTGAAACTGTAAGCCAGCCCCAATAAAATGTTGTCCTTTATAAGAGTTGCCTTATCATGGTGTTTCTTCACAGCAATAAAACCCAAACTAAGAGAAATACCACAATGGCAATAAAATAGAAGTATATATTTTATATAATTAATTACTCTGTAGTAAACCATCATGATTAACTTTTCCATGAAGAATGTTTTCTAGTTCCCACTACAGCAGTCTCAGATACATCTCAGTGGCTGTGAAGATATATCATGATGGATTTCATGTCACCAGACTGCCACTTAGAAATGCTTAAAATAGTAGAACCAGGGTGGTAGTCTACATTTGTAGTCCTAGCACACAGTCAGCTAAAGAAGGGGAAGCTCTAGTTTGAGGCTAAATTGTGGACTAATTTAAAAATAGTCATTTTTATGTTATATACATATTGCTACAATTTTTTAAATAAGTTAATAATATTGTCCTTAGGTTTTAAATTATTTATAATATAATATTTTATAATAAAAACCCTTCAAAAATGAACTCTAGCCACACTAGTTTTCAATAAATTGAGTTATGTAGCACTTTAGATATTCAAGTGTTTGAGCTATCTTCTAAATTAAAAACTGTCAAAATTTCTAACTTTTATAAAAACTTCACTTCAGAGGCTATGTGATGGCAAATTACTATTAAAAATCAAGAGTACTAATAAAAAGTGAATTTTCTCGGAAATATATTTAGCAACTTGTTTAAAAAGAATTTAGATTGATTTGCTTTTAATTACTTAGACCTTGAGAAACATATTTATTTTTATTCTGGTAGTTCTTGTTATTTTTCTGCTTTCTTGTGCACTTAATTCATCATATAGTAAAAACAGTTTTACCTCTAGTTTTTGTTAGGCTTAGCTGAATTTTTATTCATATTTCTAGATTATTAGAGCAGTTAAGAATATAAGGAAAATTTACTAGCAATATAACAGATATTGGGATGTTTACCTAAAAAAAGGAAAAATGTCTACTTTTATCTCATTTGTGTTCTTTGTTGATAATGCCTGGGTTTAGAATAATTGCTTTTATTTAATAAACTAAGATCACTTACTTTCTTTTTCTTTACAGTACAGAATAGAGTTATTTAGGCCATCAGAAGGGGAGATAAGAGAGTATTAGAGGCAGAGAAAGGCAGAAAGAGGGAGAAAATAGAGAAGTAGAGGCTGGCCATGCCCACTTGATGAGAAGCGGGATGGGAAAGGGGAACTGAAGAGCCCAAGGGGGCAAGAGAGAAGCAACTGGGAAGCAAGAGTAACAGAGAGAAGGGGCAAGCAGCCTCTTGTTTATTGGGCCAGGCTTACCTGGCTGTTGCCAGATAAGTGTGGGGTGGAACTGAGACAGAATGCTAACATCTAGGATCCACACATGATTATTTTGCACTCCTCAAAAGAGATTGGGTCACTTCTCCAGCTCTTGCCTCTATAGCACTCTAGAATCTGGTCTATTCCAGAAAACTGCTGCTGCTTTTCTTGCTATTCATCCCATGTGATTGACATGTTCAATAGATGGCCTCCTTCTATTGTTACTAGGCTTCAGTGCTTTCCTCTCATATGTTCCCATCATGCTGTCGAGACTTAGCTGCTGTGTATGACAGCTTCATGCCTTTAAAACCAGTACCACCTGGGTGAATCTTACACATGACCAAATCCAGCTGTTCCACAAGGTACAACCTTGGCTATCTCTGGAACACAGCTTCTTTGTCCTCTGAGGAGATTTCAGTGATACTGGTCCCTTCTTTATACCTCTAATTTCCTACCTTCAGCTAAGCAGCATCAGTTTTCTCAGTAACCCCTTCTATACTTGCCTCTAAAGACAGAACCACATGGACAAAACTGATGAGTTCTGCTGTTTTGTGGGGCTGGAACATGGATGGCCCCTTCCATTACACTCTCATCAGCTGTCTATTTATCAACAACTTCATTGCCTAAGCTTGGCTGTCCTGGAATTTGCTCAGTAGATTAACCTTGAACACAGAAATCTGCATAATGCTGTCTTTTGAATGCTGAATAAAAGGATGTGTAACACTTTTCCAGTTCCTTAGTTTTTCTTTACCTAAAACTTGTTCTGTACATAGAACATTTGAACTAATAATCTGCTTACCTTTCATCTCCTGGGATTTAAGCATGTACCACTATGCCTGGACCATAGTATTTCCTTTTAGATCATAAATTGACATTGATAATAATAATCAGAATCCATCTCTTGTCAATTTTACGTATACTTGTATCTCCTTATGTCCACATGAAAATGATAAGCAGGTAATAACAATGTGTAAAATCATAAAGTTCTCCTTTGTACAACTGGAAATACATTTGTCACCATCTTTAATACCATGTAATATACTTGTTCACAGGATTTAGCTGTAACACAATACTCATAGTCCATCCTCTAGTTATTTTAGTCTTTTTCAATTAAAGGGAGAATTAAAATAATAGAATCTGGCCTTATTGTTATTGTTGGGGCAATGTATGTGTCACTTCCCATGTAGTTTTTATTAGTTTTGACTGGTTCTGATTGGGTAGCAGATGCTTATGACTCTTGTTGAGTTGTTTCAAAACTTTTAACCTATTTCTTACTGTAAAATATTTCCATCCCCCAGGTAGTGGTGGTGCACGCCTTTAATCCCAGCACTTGGGAGGCAGAGGCAGGCAGATTTCTGAGTTCGAGGCTAGTCTGGTCTATGGAGTGAGTTCCAGGACAGCCAGGGATACACAGAGAAACCCTGTCTTGACACCCCCTCCCCCCAAATATTTTCATCCATATTTCATTCTCATTCTTATCCATGAGAAATGTACATTTCAAAGACATTTAGTAGATGTATGCTGAGCTCTACACACATACACTGTATGTACTCTTTGAGATAGGCATTTCTGGGCCTTTATTAAGTCAAAAGAGGGCTCCTGGAACATAGTTATTATGAGAGGAGCTATACTGGACAAGCATGATTCATGCCATGGTGCAATGAGCAAGAGACACAAGATTTCATCATGCTGCTCATAATAGCCTACAATTTTAAACCTATGAATTGTTTATTTCTGTAATTTCACATTTATTATCTTTGGACTGTGGTTGACTGCAGATTGCTGAAACTATAGAAAGTAAAACAACAGAGAACAAACGTATTTTCTCAAGGGGAGACTACTACATGTAGTAAAGTTTTGTAATTAAGATCACAGCCACAACTTGCATTGACTAACATAAGTAGGTTTGAATAAAAATACAAAACAGGCTGGAGATATGGCTCAGCAGTTAAGAGCACTACCTACTTGGCTGCTCTTTAGAGGTCCTGGCTCTAATTCCCAGCATCTACTTGTTGGCTAACAACTGTCTGTCTAACAAATATCTGTAGCTTTGCTTCCAGGGGATCCAACACTCTGTTTTAGCGTACCAGGCACACAAATTGTACATATGTGTATGTGTGTGTGTGTGTGTATGTAAGTATGTATTTATGTATGTATGTATGTATGTATGTATGTTCATTTAGAACAGAACACTACTACAGATTTAAAAAAATACAAATCATTCTTGTAAAAGCAAATAATTTATATGGTGAGGAAAAAAAATGTACAGACACACCTGAGAGCAGGATCTTATCTGTCAAAGTGGAGATAACTATTTGCCAAAGTTCAGCATTTTATGGTTTTTTGTTTCAAGAAAGGATTGGCTCATCAACTTATGTAGAATATAATGTACCTTTTTTGGACATCTCTGAAATGTCTATATTCAAAAGCATACAGTATAATAAGCATGTGTTTTTACATAAAGACTAGCTTGCTTCCATTAAGGCACTGAGCTGATTTAGCTATGATAAACCAAATAAGCTACCTATATTACTTTTATTTAATGTGTCATTTTTAAGGAAGCTCATGGAAATCGTTTGGCTGAAGAACTAGGGGCTTCTCAAGTGCGTGAAGCTCATTTAGAAGCAAGAATGCAAGCAGAAATCAAGAGATTATCCTCTGAAGTAGAATCTCTGAAAGAAGCTTATCATATGGAGGTAAAGAAAAATTAAATTTGTGTCAGTAGCCTCACTAGGATGAAAGCATGAGTGTAGTTTCTGAAGTGCTCATTATAATCTTGAATGCAGCTGTAATGTAATGTAATACATTGTGATCTTCACTAGGATGGAAACATGAGTCTAGTTTCTGAAGTGCTCCTTGTAATCTTGAATGCAGCTGTAATGTAATGTAATACATTGTGATCTTCATTTGTGTAATATAATGTAACACATTGTGATCTTCATTTGTGTAATGTAACACATTTTAAGCTTCATTTGTGTAATGTAACACACTGTGATCTTCATTTGAAGCTCATACATTCCCTACCTTAATGTCCTGGCACTTGCAAAGGCTGCTGTGCTCTGGAATTACAAGGACTAGTTCCTGAGTCAGGTGTCCTGAATCTAAATTCTGTTTCATAACTGAATAATTGAATAAGTTATTTAACCTCTCCAAGATGTATATAATGATAAGAGTTATCTCTTAGGACTGTTCATAAGAAATCAATTAATTACTATGTGTGAAGTTCTGAGATTAGAGCCTGACTCATTATAATTGATTGTAGAACTTGTGAAAAACAAATTAGAAATACTTATTATAGGCATAAACCACTTTATGTGATGTGAAAATATATATAGTACAGTACATGGTAATTTCTAACATCTGTTCTGATAGAGAAACAACACTAGAGCCATTTCATCAATATATTCTGAACCTTTATTAAAATGAACAGTACTACTAAATAGAATATTTTTCTTTCTTTTAAAACATTTGAAAATATTACCCATTGTTCTAAATAATATTGAGTTTGATGCTAAGAAAACATTTTTTTTTTCTGTAAAACGAAGGCTAAAAGGGCATTTGCATTATACCTTTTTCCCCCTTGGAACATTGTCTCACTATGTAGCTCTGACTTTTGTGGAATTCTCTATGTAGACCAGGCAGGCCTCAAACTCAATAGAGATCCATTTGACTCTGCCTCCTAAGTGCTGGGATTAAAGATGTGTGCTACTATTCCTACTTTTGTATTAAACTCTTATTGAGAGTTTATTAACAATTTATGAGGCACTGCGGATGAGGAAATGGGACTTGTAACTATGTCTTAGTTAAATACATTTAGATTCAGATCTCTTTAAAAACATAGTGTCTGCAAAATGAAACCCATTTTCAAGCTGAATCCACCTCTTATAAATTTTGTAATCTTTAAGGACAACTATTAGTCCATCTCAAGTATTTGCCATTAACTGTTCATATTTTCTAATCTGTTGTCTATAGTTACCCAATTTAAGCTATTAATTTATAAATTACCTAAAATTAATTATAAACAGATAGTTCATAAGTTTTTTAAATGGTTCTAGAAGCTGGAGCTCAGCTAGAATGATGTTCTTATAGAGGATTCAGGTTCATTTCCCAGCACCCACATAATAGCAGCTCACCACTGACTATAATAACATCAGTTCTGAGGAGACATGATATCCTCTGCTGACCTCCATGGGTACCAGGCACACATGCAGCAAAATACACACATAACTTAAAAAATAAAATAACCTTTAAGGTTGGAAAGATGACTTAGCAATTAAGAATATAATTGATCTTCCAAAGGACCCAGGTTTGATTCCAAGCACCTATTATCAGTGATTGACAGCTACCTATAACTCTAGCTCTAGCATATCTATACACCCACACTCACACCCACACCCACGCAGGCACACAGTTAAAATAAAATAAATATTTTTAAAATAAGCTTTAATGTTTTTAGTAAATGGGATTTTTTTTTTTTTTTTTTTTAGTTTTCTGAGACAAGGTTTCTCTGTATAGCCCTGGCTATCCTAGAACTCACTCTGTAGACCAGGCTGGCCTTGAACTCAGAAATCTGGCTGCCTCTGCCACTCAAGTGCTGGGATTAAAGGCATGTGCCACAACTGCCCAGCAAATGGGAAATTTTTTCTGTAAAGATTTATTTTATTTATTTTATGTGTATGAGTATACTGTAGTTGTACAGATGGCCGCTAGCCATCATTTGTGTGGCTGCTGTTGAACTCAGGACCTCTGCCACCCCGCTCGCTCTGGCCCCGCTCGCTCTGGCCCTGCTTGCTCTGCCAGTAATTCACTGTAGCTGTCTTCAGACTCACCAGAAGAGGGCGTCCGATCTCATTAAGAGTGGTTGTGAGCCACCGTGTGGTTGCTGGGATCTGAACTCAGGACCTTTGGAAGAGTAGTCAGTGCTCTTACCTGCTGAGCCATCTCGCCAGCCCCCAGAAATAAGGAATTTTAAGTATGACAAAAATATATAACTTATCTAAAACATTTTTCCTTTTGATTGCTAACAAAGATTTATTTTTAAAGTGTGTGTTGTTTCTTTATACAATGAGGATGTTGTGCCCAGAGTCCACGGGAAAACCCAACCAAGCCCAAGAATTACAAAGTCTGCTGTAACTTACAAAAGAGCCTTTATTTGAGTCGAGACTCGGATCACACACTTTGCACTCATTGAGAGCAAGTGCCCGCATGTGACCTCAAACCCAGAAAAGAACATGGGTTTATATACAAAATTGGGAATTCTTAGGATGCTTCAGAGTGAGGGAAGTGTTAGGGCAGAACTGAAGCTGGTGGGGGATTAATGGGTTATCTGTTTTGGGGTTATCAGGAGCTAATTTTATGGCCGCCCATAACTGTCTGTGACGTCTGATTACTTCTTCTATGATTTAAATGAGGACAGGGGGCTCTGATCTTTGAGTTTATTAATTTTTTTTGACTTTTTATTAGATGTTTTCTTTATTTACAACATCTCCTTTCCCAGGTTCCCCTCCAAAGAAAAAAGAAATAAAATAAAATAAAATAACAAAAACTAAAACAAACCCCTGTTCCCTCCCACCTCCCCCTGCTCACCAACCTACCCTC
The DNA here is from genome assembly GCF_008632895.1 of Mastomys coucha. Classification (NCBI taxonomy): domain Eukaryota; kingdom Metazoa; phylum Chordata; class Mammalia; order Rodentia; family Muridae; genus Mastomys; species Mastomys coucha. The sequence goes on from NW_022196905.1 coordinate 101,084,588, forward strand.
TCCCACTTCCTGGCCCTGGCATTCCCCTATACTAGGGCACAGAACCTTCATAGGGCCAAGGGCCTCTTCTCCCATTGATGACTGACTTGGCCATCCTCTGCTATACTCATGCTGCTGGAGCCATCAGTCCCACCATGTGTACTCTTTGGTTGGAGTTTAGTCCCTGGGAGCTCTGAGGGTACTAGTTAGTTCATATTGTTGTTCGTCCTAAGGGACTGTAAACCCTTCAGCTCCTTGGGTCCTTTCTCTAGCTCCTTCATTGGGGACCCTGTACTCAGTCCAATGGATGGCTGTGAGCCTCTACTTCTGTATTAGTCGGGTACTGTCAGAGCCTCTCAGAGGACAGCTATATCAAGCTCCTGTCATCCAGCACTTGCTGGCATCCACAATAGTGTCTAGATTTGATGATTGAATATGGGAAGGATTCCCAGGTGGAGCAGTCTCTGGATTGTCCTTTAGTCTCTGCTCCATAGTTTGTCTCTATATCTCCTTCCATGGGTATTTTGTTCTCCCTTCTAAGAAGGACTGAAGTATCCATACTTTGGTCTTCATTCTTCTTGAGTTTCTTGTGGTTTGTGGTTTGTACTTTGTGTATTCTGATCTTCTGGGCTAGTATCCACTTATCAGAGAATGCATACCATGTATGTGTGTTCTTTTGTGATTGGGTTACCTCACTCCGGATGATATTCTCCAGATCTAGCCATTTACCTAAGAATTTCATAAATTCATTGTTTTTAATAGCTGAGTAGTACTCCATTGTGTAGATGTACCACATTTTCTATATATTTCTTTAAGACCTTAAGGAAAGGCACCTGGAGAGTTCGGCTGCTTATCAGAGAGTGCCAGCTGGCCCTGGCAACAGGGAGACTGGGAGGATGTCTCTTGATTAGCACTTGGTTCCACTTGGTTCCAGGAGATGTTTTCATTAAGGGGGGGGTTATGGGTAGTGCCATTCTAACACTAGTCTGGGTTCTCTTGGAGCTGCCAGAGAGGGGGAAGGGAGCCCTGAGTGGAGACCAGCTGCCTGCATATTTTGCTTGCCTCAGGCAGGAGGCAAGGGATACACTTCTATAGCTTCTGCAGGGATACACTGTCTATACACAACACTGGAGTTTCTTAGGTAAGGTCTTAACCACAGGGAGCTAACATTAATAATTTGGGGTTCACTACAAGGGGACTGAGCCAGGCACTCTTGCACATGCCTGTAATCTCAACATTTGAGAAAAACAGAGGTTCAAGGTCATCCTTGGCTACATAGCAAGGTCTTAAGGCCAGATTGGATTATATGAGACCATGTCTTTTAAAAAACCTAAAAATAAGTAAATGTATAAATCAAACAAGAACATATAGCATTATAGATACAATTTAAAAAGGAATTTCCAGTTTTTATTTTAATTTTATGTATGTGGGTGTTTTGCCTGAATGTCTGTGTCACACATGTGTACAGTGCCTGAGTATGCCAAAAGAGGGTGTTGGATGCCCTCTGTGGTGGATTGAATAAAAATGGCTTCCCTAGCCTAGTCTACAAAGTGAGTTAGGTCAGCCAAAGCTACACAGAGAAACCCTGTCACAAAAAACAAACAAACCCAAACCAAACAAAAGGCCCCCATTGACCAATAGGGAGTAGCACTATTAGGAGGTATAGCCTTGTTGGATTTTGAGGTCTCAGATGTTCAAGCCTGGCCAGCATATCATAGTCTCTTTCTGCTCCTTGAAGATCAGAATACAGAGCAAGGGGAATACTCCTCCTTTCCTGTTGCGAGTGCAAACTTGTATAGCCACTTCGGAGCAGTGTGGCCAGTTTCTCAGAAGATTGGAAAACTACCTCAAGACCCAGCTATACCACTCCTAGACATACACCCAAAGGACACTTGCTCATTTATGTTCATAGCAACTTTAGTTGTAATAGCCAGAAACTAGAAAGAACCTATATATCAGTCAACCAAATAATGGATAAAGAAAATGTGATATATTTACACAGTTAAGTATAACTCAGCTGTTATAAAAATGACATCATGAAATTTGCAGGCATGGTTAAATTCCTAATGGCCAGCCCATAAAGGGATGATGAGTCTTTCTCTGGCTGTATCCATGCCAGCAGCCATCAACTGAGGAGAGCCGTGATATGGCTGAAGAGGGGCAGGGCTAGTTTTCCTGTGCCCACACTATAGCCTGCACCCTGGAGTAGGGTCAGCTTTCCTGTGCTTACTCCACTGTCTAACCTAACTGTGTTATGAGTTAGAGAATTCCAGGATCAGCTCCCCTGTACCCACAAACATCAACATGGCTTTAGTGGCAGCCCACATGGGCATCCACATGGACTGTGGTGCTAGCATAGGCTGCAGACATCAACATGGCCCCTGGATGTATCAGGACCACTGACCCAGTCATGACCTTAACAGCTTCATAGATTGTGGACCTCAATATGGCCTTAGGAGGTGACACATACCATTACTTCAGGATGTACACCCACTCACGTCACCCCCACTCCCACCCGAGCAGCAAAGCCAAAGGACATCACTAAGACATCTGTCAGTGGCACAGACTACATGTGTCCATTTAAATCTTGGTTTCATTGTAGACTGGGACAGCAGCATGGCCCACAGATACCAACATGGCCTCCAGTGTCATCACAGACCATGATGATCCTTCAAAGAGATCCAGTCCAGAAAGTGAATCTTTACTCATCTCATTGCCCAGAGTCTGGGGGATTCCCCGACTAGGAGGCAGGTTTGGGGCTGAGTCTGCATCTGCATGAGCTCAAGGCTGTTGTATGCAATTCTGTGGGCCCTACTGAGCAATGACAGCACATTGACCTCAGCCTTTCATCTTGTCACTGCCATCACTGTCTCCAGTTCCCCAGCTCTGCCTCTCTCCACAGCACACACTGCTCAGATTTTCTATCTTTCCTACCTCTCTATCACATATTTGTTCATTGTAGTGGTGTCTCCAACCCACAATACAAGGCCTGGGTGGCACTCTCAACATTATCAATTTTTAATTTTTTCCCTGATGCTCAACACCACCAACATTGTGACCTGATGCCAGAGATGTCCCCCATCTCTATTTTCTTTCTTTTCTTTTTTTATGCTTTTGGTTTTTGTTTTTTTGTTTTGTTGTTGTTGTTGTTTATTTGGGTTTGTTTTTTTATTTTTATTTATTTATTTTTACAGTTTCTTTTTTTTTAGATTTATTTACTTATTTATTTATTTATTATATGTAAGTACACTGTAGCTGTCTTCAGATACACCAGAAGAGGGCATTGGATCCCATTACAGATGGCTGTGTGCCACCATGTAGTTGCTGGGAATTGAACTCAGGACCTCTAGGAAGAGCAGTCAGTGCTCTTAACCACGGAGCCATCTCTCCAGCCCTGTTTTTTTAATTTTTGAGACAGAGCCCTGACTGTCCTGGAACTCACTCTGTAGACCAGGCTGTTCTGAAAGTTGAAAAAATCCACCTGCCTCTGCCCCTGGAGTGCCGGGATTCAAGACATGTACCACCAAACCCAACTATGAGAATATTTTCTTTATATTACATGTATAGTCATTTCTCATATTTTTCAAGTTGTCTCAAAAATTTCTTTTTATATAAATCTGAATCCAAGTATGATGTATAGCTAACTATATGTGAATGTAAGCATGTGTTCCTTTCTTTATTTAGTGTGAAATCAGATGTTTATAACTGTACATTTAGTGTCTTTTAAGGAAAAATAATAGTAGCAGGTATTAGAATAACTCCATCCTGTTTTTTTTTTTAATATATATAATTTTGGGATTATAAAGATGATTTCACATCAAGAGAACCATACAAAGTGGAAGATTTCTGCTGACTCTCAAAAGACTTCTGTTCAACAACTAAATGAACAACTAGAGAAAGCAAAACAAGAATTAGAAGAAGCTCAGGATACTGTGAGTAATTTGCATCAACAAGTTCAAGACAGGAATGAAGTCATTGAAGCTGCAAATGAAGCATTACTTATTAAAGTAAGTAAATATAAAAGTAATAAAACAAGTTTGTGAAAAATTATTTTTCTCATTTATAGAGGTCTTCATAACAGATTGTTGACTTGAAATAAGATGCATCTTTTTTTAGAAAAAACATGAGACAGTTTATATATCATTACTACAAAATAATTTTTATGTCTGAATATAAATTCTTCTATTTATAATATTTACTCTTGGGTATTATACCTGATGTGCCTTAAAAAAAAGTTGAAGTGTTTTCAATAAAGCTACTTTGAAAATTATGAGGTAAAAATATAAGATTATATTGAGAACTTTTTTTAAACTAGATTTAAATGTATATGGTTTTTAAATGGCTTAGGCTGTATGTTCATCTGTTTTAACTGTAGCAGTTTATGTGGAGTTTGAAATTAACAGTATGGATGCATAAATCCTCATTTACAACTGCTAATATATAAGGTAAAGTTTTCAGTGAACACCTTTGAAAAGAATAACACAGTGGTAGCAAGATAGAAGTCATTGAAAAATAAATAAAATCAACTAATACCTTCTCCATATTTCCAATTTTGTGCTTAACTTAGTAACTCATTCTTTTTCAGCAATAGTTTACTTTGATATTCATGTGAATAGACATAATCTAAAATTATACATAGGAGCTGGTAATATTGGTTAGTGGCTGAGTTTGTGTTTAACATACAGGATGCTCTGCATTAAGTCTTTTGTATTAATAGAATATTTAGGTAACCACTGTGTTTGTGTATGTGTGTTAAAAATGAACATACTAGAGTTTGGCTGTGGGGTTTTATTACTTATTATTATAAGTAATAAAATAACTTTATTACTTTTATGTTTACTTACTTTAATAAGTAATGCTTCATTTGCAGTAATGCTTCATCTCTGCATCTGTTTCCATCAGATGCTGGATGAGGTCTCTGATGACCATTAGGCTAGGCAACAATCCATGAATATAGCAGAATATCGGTAGGAATCATTTCATTGACTTTTTTTTTTTTTTTTTTTTTTTTTTTTTTTTTGCCAGTGATTATTGGTTCTATCCTAGGTCTCTGGGCTATCCAGCTCCTAGGCCCTGGCCTTCCAAGTAGAGTCAGGGTTGGGCTCCCTCTCATGGCATGATCTCAAGATGAACCAGTTGTCCACTTCCACATGTTCTTGCCACATTTACCCCAGCACATCTTGTAGGCAGAACAAATTGTAGATCAGAGGTTTTATGGCTGGATTGGTATCCCAGTCCTTCCATTGGAAGTCTTGCCTAGTTATAGGATCTGGCCAGTTCAGGCTCCATATCTCCCCATTGCTAGGAGTCTTAGCTAGCGTCACCCATATAGATTTCTGGGAGTTTCCATTGCCCTAGGTTTCTAGTTTGTCCCAGAAATGCTTCCTCTCCTGATTCCAGTTGACTCTCCCAGTACTCTCTCCCTCCTTCCTTTCCCACCTGATCCCTTCTGTTCCCATCCCCATCCTCCGATCCAGACCCCTCCAACCCCAGCCACCTGAAATGTCTATTCTATTTCCCCTTTACAGTGACATTCATGCATTCTCCCTCTCAGCCTCCCTCCTTGAGCCCTCCTTGTTACTCAGCCTCTCTGCCTGTGTGGACTGCAGCATGGTTATCCTTTACTTTAAGGTTAATAATCCACTTATAAGTGAGTTCATACTGTTTTCTCTTTCTGGGTTTAGGTTACCTTGTTTAGGATGAACTTTCCTAATTCCATCCACTTGCCTGCAAATTTCATGATGCCATTGATTTTTGCGCTGAATAATAGTCCATTGTGTAGATATAGTATCTTACATTTCTTTTAGCTGCCACTTGTGTGTTTATCTTTGCCATTCTGACAGGTGTAAGATGGAGTCTTGGAGTTGTTTTGATTTGTATATCATCTCTGATAGCTAATGGCCTTGAACATTTCTTTAAGTGTTTCTCAGCCATTTGAGATTCTTTTATTGATAATTCTCTGTTTAGGTCTGTACTCCATTTATAATTAGATTATTTGGTTGTTTTTGCTATCTAATTTCTTGAGTTCTTTATATATTTTGGATATTAGTCCTCAATCAGTTGTGGAGGTGGTAAAAATACTTTCCCATTCCAAAGACGGCACTTTGTCCAATTAACAGTGTCCTTTATCTTACAGATGCTTTTATTTATGAGTCCTATTTATTGGCTGTTGATCTTAGTGCCTGGGCTATTTGTGTTCTATTCAGGAGCTTGTCTCCTGTACCTATGAGTTCAAGACTATTCCTCACTTTCTCTTCTATGAGGTTGAGTGTGTCTGGCTTTATGTTGAGATTTTTGATCCACTTATTCAGGGTGTTAAATGTATAATTATTTGCATTCTTCTACATGCCTACATCAGCATCATTTGTTAAAGATGCTTTCTTTTTTCTATTGTATAATTTTGGCTTCTTGTGAAAAATCAAGTGTCCAAGCTGTGTGGATTTACTTCAGGGGCTTTGTTTGATTCCACCAATCAACCTGTCTGTTCGTATATGAATACAATACAGTTTTTATTACTCTTGCTCTAGAGTACAGCTTGAAATCAGTAAAACACTAAGAGGAGCTTGGAGAATCCTGTGGAAAGGGAGAGGAATGATTGTAGGAGCCAGAAGAGTCAAGGACACTAAAAGAAAACCCACAGATCAACTAACCTGGGCTCACAGGAGCTCACAGAGGCTCACAGAGACTGAACCACCAACCAGGGAGCCTGTATGAGACTCACCTAGGCCCTCTACACATATCTAATAGTTGTGTAGCTTGGTCTTCTTGAGGAACTCCCAACAGTAGGGGCAGGGGCTGTCTCTGACTCTTACCTGCCTTTGGGATCCTTTCCTCCTGGGTTGCCTTGTCCAATCTGAATAAAAGAGGAAGTGCCTAGACTTATGAAAAAAAAAAAAAAGAACTTACTATTATTCCTTTTATTAACATAATATTCCTACTACTTGAGGTTTCTACTTCTTGGGGTCAGTGATGACCAGCATGTATGAGACCCTAGGTTGAACCCCTGGTCAAGTCAAACCAATATATATGTTTATATCTATGTGTGCACACACACACACACACACACACACACACACACACACACACACACACACACACACTGTTATTTTTTTCTGGTGTCCTGGAAGCTTATAAAATTACAGATCTTCATTGTGAAAAACCTTCAAAATGAAAATACTGTCCGTCATATCCCTACTTATAGTTACTATTTTGCTTACTTGCTAAGTAATGTTCATGAAAACAGTGAACTGATTTATTTTTATATATTGTGTATGAGTGTTTTGCTGGCAGTCTGTATATGTACTGTGTTTATGCAGTACTCATACAGGTTAAAAAAGGGAACCAGATTCCCCAGAACTTCAGTTGGTTGTAAGCCTTAGTGTTGGTGCTACACTAAATCCAGGTTCTCTGCAGGAGAAGCAAGTGTTCTTATCTACTGAACCATCCCTCCAACCATCTAAATAGTAGCAGTTCTTAAATAAGCCGTGGATAGAGAAATCTTAGAAGAGAAATATTGTGATTAATTATTGTGGCTAATGTAGAGTGATACTAGTTTTAACACAGTGCTTGACACAGCTCTTAAAGTCAACCTCAGCTATCTCTTTTGCCATAACTAAAGTTGACAAAAAGGAAATAATAAAGGCATTTAATCTAAGAGATGAACAGACATAACCATAGTAATTAGACATGGGTGTACATAGTTCTGGAGTACTAGCTAAGTTGGTAGAGTGCTTGTCTAAAGCCCAAAGCCCTAATATGGCACTGCATAAAACCAGATGAATGGGTATATACCTGTAGCCTCAGTACTTGGGAGGTAGAGACATGAGGCTCAGGAATTCAAGGTCATGGTTGGTGGCTCTATATTATTTATATTATACTTATGCTATTTTTGCTTATGACATTGAAATCACAACCAGGTATAGTGATGCATTTTTATAATCCTATCATACTAAGAACTAAGGAGGAGAGTCAAACCCAAGTTTGAGGCCAGGTTAGGTTAGATTACAAAACATGCTGCCTCTGACTCTCCAAAAAAATTATGTATTGAAGTCTTGTGGTTTTTCAGTATATATCTTAAAGTTTCTTTTCCAAAATAATTTTTGTTTAGGAAAGCATTCTTATAATACAGACATAAGCACAGCACAAATTAACTGGTGGTTTGAATGAGAATATCCCGCTTTGATTCATGTTTGAATACTTGGTCCCTAGTTTATGGAACTGTTTGGGAAGGATTAGGACGTGTGGCCTTGTTAGAGGAGTTGTATCACTGGTGATGGGCTTTAAGGATTCAAATTCTCAGGCTATTTTCTTTCTGCCTCCCATGTGTGAATCAGGATGTAAGCTACTGCTCTAGAACACTGCCTATCTACTGCTGTTCTCTATACCATGATTGCCGTATACTTACCCTTTGGAATTGTAAGCTCCCATTAAATCCTTCCTCCTGTAAAATGTCTTGGTCATGGTATTGTGTCACAGCAGTGGAAAAGTAGCTAAAGCAGAAGTTTGTGCCAGGAAGTGCTATTGCTGTAACAGGCCTGAAAATGCTGGTGGTTGGTTTGTTTGTTTGTTTGTTTGTTTGTTTGTTTGTTTGTTCTGAGAAATGTTGGAGAATATGAGACTCTGGATTGGAAAAGTGGTTGGACCTTATAAGCAGGGTTTAATATATCACCCTAGTTTGATCTTGAGCTTTGTGGACTGTGGAGGCCCAATTCAAGAGGTTTCAAAGAGAAATAATATTAGCAGTTGGGCTAGAGATCGTTTTTGTGATATTTTGGCAAAGAATGTGGCTCCTTTTTGCTCTTGTCCTAAAAATCTACCTGAAGCTAAATTGAAGACTGAAACTAATTTTGTTGGTAGAGATTTCAAGACAACCAAATGTTGACTTTGTTGTGTTGTTTATTATTGACCACTCTTAATGCTAATCTACAAGAACAAGAATAATGTAGTTTGGGGGCTGGAGAGATGACTCAGTGGTTAAGAGCACTGACTGTACTTCCAAAGGTCCTGAGTTCAAATCCCAGCAACCACATGGTGGCTCACAATCATCTGTAATGAGATCTGATGCCCTCTTCTGGTGTGTCTGAAGACAGCGATAGTATACTCACATAAACTAAATAAATAAATCTTTAAAAAAAAAAAAAGAATAATGTAGTTTGATGAGAAAATGAGTACCAGGATATTTAATGTTGGAGCCAAAATTTATACTGAAAGACATTAGAAGAAATGAAATAAAGGGATTGTTGCTTTGAGGTGAAACCCCACCCAGCAACTTGTGAAAAGAAAAGGGCCTAGGAATTATCTATCGGTTTCAAACGAGCAAAAACAAATCAAAGCTTATGCAAATAGAATACAAAGAGGGAGCCAGCTTTAGCCATATGGTCATAAAGAATACAGGAATAAAGGGGTTATGGAATCTTCCTCCGTGTTAAGGAAACCTCAGAAGCTAGGCATGTAGCATCGGAGTCCTTCCTTGGAGCTTGGGAAAGGCAGTTCATTGCCTGAAGCTGTGAAAGTGAAGCCAGGATTGTGTTGGAGACATGAAGATGATGGAGGTACTAGAACAGAGGGATGACTGTCAAGAAGAGCTGTTGGCAGGGACTGAAACCAATCCAAGACAGGGACCTGTGTTGTAGTCAGCAAAGTTGTTGAGTGAAGCCATCTAAGCCTTTTGACAGGATTTAGAGTTTGCCCTGTTGGATTTTGGTCTTCTTTTGGTCCAGTATTTCCTCACAATGACCTCATTCATCCCTTTTAGAATGGTAATGTATTTTCTGTGCCATTCTGTATTAGAGGTATAATTTGCTTTTTTGCTTTTATAGGGAGTGCAGTTAAGAGATTGCCTTTAGTTTCAGAAGAGACTTTAAAACTGTTGAGACTGTGAGGTCTTTTGAAGTTGGACTTTTGCATTGTGATATGGCCATAAGCCTTTGGGGCCAGGAAGTGGTTTGAATGAGAATGGTCCCTTTAGGAATATTTGGTTCCAGGTTATTGGAACTGTTGGGAAGGATTAAGAGATGTGGCATTTAGGAAGAAATATGTCAGTGGGGTTGGGCTCTGAGGTTTCAAAAGTCCATGATATTTCCAATTAGCTCTCTTTCTTTGCCTCATGCTTGTGGATCTGATGTAAGCTCTCCACTACTTCTTCAGTACCATGCCTACCTGCCTGCTGTTATACATTCCCACTGTGATGATGATGGGTTTACCCTATGAGATGCAAGCTCCATTGAACACGTTCTTCTATAAACTGCCTTGGTCATGGTATTTTGTCACAGCAATAGAAAAATAACTAAGACAATAACCAATACATACTTACTTCCTATTATAAATTCTGAAAGTAGTCCTTTTATGTATGTCCATGTTAGATTAAGAAAAAAATAGTTCACCTCTGTACTTTCATAGATAAACTTATAGGTATAAGACTGAAATCTTTAACATTTAAATATTCTCTAAGGAAAATTGAGGTTTCATGAAATTCCTTAGCATATTGGGAGCAGTTTTCAAATAAAAATACTTAATTTTCACAAAATGCAATTATCTTTAATAGAAGAAGATTTGAACAACACTTGTAAAATTCTCAGGAACTATTATTTTAAAAATTCCCATACTCCCGGACAGGGAGGGGGTAACAACTAGACTGTAAAAAAATAAAAGTAATTAAAAAAAAAAAGTTCCCATACTAAGACAAAGGCTAACAAAGATGACCTCTAAGAGTCTATGATTTTATAAGTAGTTTATTAAACAGAAATATATTGAGCATGCACTTTGTACCAATTTTTCTACAGGAATCAGAATTAACCAGATTGCAAGCCAAAATTTCTGGACATGAGAAGACAGAAGACATCAAGTTTCTACCAGCTCCATTTACAACTCTAACAGAAATTATACCTGATAGTCAAGATCCAAAGCTTGCCAAACATACTCAGATATCACTTTTCAAATGCAGAAAACTACGTCGCTCTATTAGTGCCAGTGACCTTAGTTTCAAAAGTCACAGTAATGATGATCTCTCTGAAGAATTGCTACAGGACTTAAAGAAAATGCAATACGAGCAGACTTCAGCGATAGAAAGTGGTCATAAAGACTTAATTTTAACCCGTTCAGAGTCATTTAAGCCTCTCCCGTATAACCTAGAAGATGATAGTTCTGAAAGTAACGACTTCAGTACTCTTAGTGGGATGCTGAGGTACATAAACAAAGAGGTGAGACTGCTGAAAAAATCTTCTCTGCCAACAGCCACTGGTCTAAGTCAGGTGTGTATTTTCAGTATTACCAGGTAAATTACTTTGTGTATACTTGTAATCTCAGCACTGAGGAGACAGAAACAGAAAGATTTTAAATTGGATATTCTTATCCCCTACCCCAGAAGTAATATTTTTTATTCAGTGAATATAATTTTATTACTTTGAGGGGAAAAAAAGCATATAGATTGACTTTCCTTTATCCAAAATGTTTGTAACCAAAAGTTTCAGGCTTCCTCAAATTGGGAATATTTGAATAGTAGTTTGGAGATTGTTTTAGTCAGGGTTTCTTTTCCTGCACAAAATATCATAACGAAGAAGCAAGTTGGGGAGGAAAGGATTTATTCAGCTTATACTACTACATTGCTGTTTATCACCAAAGGAAGTCAGGACAGGAACTCACACAGGGTAGGAACTTGGAGACAGGATGCAGAAGCCATGGAGGAATGCTGCTTACTGGCTTTCTTATTGACTTGATTAGCTTGCTTTCTTATAGAACCCAAGATTAGTAGTCCAGGGATGGCACCACCCACAATGGGCTAAGCCCTGCCCCCTTGATCACTAATTGAGAAAATGCCTTACAGCTGGATCTCATGAAGGCACTTCCTCAAGGGAGGCTCCTTTCTCTGTGATAATTCAAATTGACACACAAAACCAGCCACTACAGAGATTATTATGAACAATTGGGTTTCTGAAACTGAAGTTTAAAATTTAAATATTATCAGCATATAGATGATATTTAAAGCCATAATGCTGGGTTATACTAGTGGAATAAACTGAGACAGAAACAACATTCCTGAAGTGTTTTACTTTAAGCATTCAAGAAACTGAAGAATCTAGGATGGGAAATGTAGCTGAATTGGTAAAGTGTATGCCTACTATGTCTGATGTTCTGGGTTCACCCTTCAGGACTGCATACACTAGGCATTCACCTGTGTAGGGTTATATTATAATAATATTTATTATTATTATTATTATTATTATTATTATTATTATTATTATAGGATTAGAAGTTTATGGTTGAGTAACTTCTAGGCAATACTGAGCTACATGAAATATTGTCTCAAAAATTAACAAACAAAAATCAAAAAAGAAAAGAAAAACAAACCAACCAGACAAAGACAACTTTTTTGAAAGAAGAAAGGTAGATCTCTGAGTTCTAGACCAGCCAAGACTATATAGTGAGACTCCATCTGAGAGAGAGAGAAACAGAAAGACAGGGTGGTGGGGACAGGGTAGGGGATGGAAACTGAAGATTTCTTTTTTTTTTTTTTTTTTTGGTTTTTCAAGACAGGGTTTCTCTGTGTAGCCTTGGCTGTCCTGGAACTCACTCTGTAGACCAGGCTGGCCTCGAACTCAGAAATCTGCCTGCCTCTGCCTCCCAAGTGCTGGGATTAAAGGCATGGGCCATCACTGCCTGGCGAGACTGAAAATTTCAATATAGTTAACTGAAAAGCATTTTATGAAATAGAAAAAAATAAGAGAACATAATAGTTCACAAGTCATGCTAAATACAAAACATAAGGAGATCAGTTGTGCCTTGTTGCTAAGTGAAGCAAAGAGTGATTTTGACTGCCACATGTGTTAATATGTGCAACAAACTGTGAGCGAGAATAGATGTGAAAGCTTTGTAAGGAGAGGACACACCAAGATTTTGATAAAACGTAAACTTTTGATAAATAGTAAAGAAGTAAGGCAGTACTAAAAGGGTGGTCTTTGGTTTTTGTTTTTTTAAGAGATAAACCTTTTTTTGACTTGGTAGGAATAATCCAGTAGACATGGAAAATGGTAATTTAGCCCAGAGAACAAAATGAGAAACATATTTCAAGTAGACTGAAAGTGACATTATAGAGAAGCAGCAGAGTCAGTCTTGTGTAAAGACTGGAGGCACAGTTCATTTACCTCAGTGAGAAGGGAGACTATATAACAAGAAACAAATGCAGAGGAAGGTTTTTGTTGAGATAGAAGTTTCTTTATCAATTGTCTCTTTGTGAAAAACTAAACAAGGTTATTATCTAAGTAATAGTAAGGTGTTTTTTGTCGTTGTTTTAGTTTGGGTTGGTTTTTTTTTTTTTTTAACAATTTCAGTATGCAAGCCCTGGCTGGCCTCCAACTCACAGAGATCCACCCACTTCTACCTCTTAAAGGCTAAGATTAAAGGCATGCACTATCCCAGCAGACAAAGGTATTAGATAGAGGTTTAAGAGCAAGAAAACTAGCATGCCTTTAATCCCAGCAAGGAGCAAGAAGCAGGTGGATCTCTGTGAGTTCAAGGGCTAGCCTGGTTTACAGAATGAGTTCCAAGAGAGCCAGAGCTATAAAGAGAAACCCTGTCTCAGAGGAAAAAAAAAAATAGGAAAACTACCTGAAGTAGTTAACTTAAAGCGTAGAAAAGTACAAACACACCACCCTACCAGGGAAGTTTAGTAGACTTATTAAACAGATAGCCATGTAAAATATTGAACAGCTGGTATTATCTACCAGGTGGTTTACTAGGAACTTATTATATATTAGTCATATCCATCCTGTTTCCAAAACTGGTAGTAAATAGTTCACAAAATTTGATTCTGAGAAGTGATGGAATTAGCTAAAGGGAAAACAAAGATAGAAAGAAAAAGATGAAGCAAGAGGACAAGAAAATAGGAACATGATTACATAGGCCATGTCAAGTTCAAGGTATGGTATGATTTGAAACGAGGACAAGAAAATAGGAACATGAATACATAGGCTGTGTCAAATTCAAGGCATGGTAAGATTTGACCATATTTTTAAAAGTCATATCTTCCCTCTGTCTTTCTTATTTTCTATGATTGTTGCAAATTTTCTCTTTTTGCTTCATATTTTTCCCATATTTGTATAACCAGTTTGCCCTCTTTACTGTGTATATTAGTATAAACCATAACATGACATTGATGTCTAAATGTTACTTAAAGATTTACATTTATTTTATCAATGATTATGTGTGTGTCTGTGTTCATGTGGATTTATGCACATTTGAGTACGTGTGCCCTCAAAGTCCAGAAGAAAGCTTAGGTTCTCCCGGAGGTGGAGTTACAGGCACTTGTGTGTCACCAGACATGAGTGCTAGGAGGCAAACCCTGGTCTTTCAACTTCTTAGCCCTCTCTTTAGCCCCTGCATCTATATTTTATGTCCCTTGCTCGGAGCTTAAAACCAGGTTTCACTGGCTGCTTCTATATAATCTCCAAACTTGCATTTTCATAACCATGTAATATGTTATTGACATTTTCTGATTTTTTTTCCAATTGGTTAAATATTTCCCACTTTATCTTTAAATTTTGTGCTTGAATGTTATGGTAGATTTTAATAATAAATCAATATGATTTTAATATTCATAACATTAACCTATTACTTTGTATTATTCTAGGGAGGAAAATTGTAATTAAAAGAAGATGTCTTTGTCATGAAAAATGGAATTAATGGTACTGTGCTGTTTATTATGTGTATGTAGTAAATATTCATAGAAGCTGTTATTTTATTATTTTTGAATAAATTTTTATATTTTAATATTTCAAAGAAACCATTCTAAAATATAAACTATATTTGTAGTGAAAATTAAGTCAATTCATTGATTATTTTTGGTGAAAATTACTGTTTTCTTTGTCTTTGTCTTACATAACAAAAATGGCTAAAATATCTAAAAGTACATTTAGTATTTACACTTTTAGTCATGCTATTATATTTTTTGCTATATACTTGTAACAATACTTTTATGAATTTACAAATCATTCAGTGATAAGTTCTTAAGACTTGTTGGGTGTTTGCTGTTTATCATGTACTATTTTAGATTCTTTATATTTTGAAACTCAAAATAGCCTGATGAAGTAGATATGGTATTATTTCTGTTTTTAAATACAATTATTTAACATGGTAGAACTATATGTTCTAAAGAAAGTTAATCACTGCAAGTATTAAGCGATAGTTTTGGGTTAGTAACTCCATTTATGCATGGTTAGCACTAAGCTTTGAACATTGAAGCCTTAATATGTTACTAGTCACAGTGGGTGCTGAGAGTCAAACAGAGGTCCTGTGGGAGGAGCCAGTGCTTGTAACCATGGAACCCATCTCACCAGCTCTATCCGTTCATCTGAGTAACACCAATTTAGAAGTTCTAGAACCAAAACATACATTTGAAAGTTTAAAACACCCAGTGTGAACTTAACAGGAGCAATGACAATTGGCAATGACAGAAATAATAGTTGACCTAAAGACAGATGAAGAGAAAATATTCAGTCTGAAGTACAAAAAGAAAAATTGTAGGATACATATGAAAACAACATACAGTATGTATGGAAACCATTAAGGTTAAGAAGAGAAATGGGTAGAAAAACAGGGTATTTAGAGTTATAGTTACAAATACCTCAAGCTTATTGAAACAGAGCCTGTAGTTCAGTAAAGTCTAAGTAGGACAAATACACACACACACACACACACACACACACACACACACACACACACTCACACACACACTCAATCCTACTTAATCATATAGTAGTAAAATCCTGAGATCCCATGTAAACATAGACACAAGACACCACACTAAATCCCTGACACCAAATCTGGCCTGTCTCTGGGAAATAAAATGTGTTTATATTATCTATGGCTGGTTTTACACTGTATAGTTTCTTAGTTAAATAGTTTAACAATGTTTAACCTGTTTTAAAAATTATTATAAATTTATTAAATTAGTAGAATCAAAAAGAGAGTCCTTGACTATAACAACTGGATAATGTGGATTATAATATATATAAATAGCTGGGTGATGGTGGTATACACCTTTAA
>NW_022196905.1:101100718-101107532 GCF_008632895.1 Mastomys coucha
ATATATATATATATATATATATATATATATATATATATATGCTATTCATATATGAATATCACATATATAATAGTACACATTCATTTTTTTACATATTTGTTTTACATTATTTGTTTTGTTTTGAGACAGGGACTCAAACTATTGCCTAGGCTGGCCTGGGACTTACTATGCAACCCACTAAAGGCTGGCCTTGAAATCATGACAGTCCTCTTGCCTTAGGCCCCCCCCCCCAAGTAGTGAGATTACAGACATGCACTACTATGCTTGGCTATTTGATTTTTTTTTTTTTTGAGATTTTGTTTATTGTTATATGCTTGTGAATGTTTGTCTAACTGTATGTTTGCACTATATGCATGTGATGCTGATGGAGGCGAAAAACAAACATCAGATTCCTAGGACTGAAGTTACAGATGATTGTGAGTTGCTATTTAGGTGTTGGGTATTAAAACCAAGTCCTTTGGAAGAGCCCACCCACTGAGGTACCTCTCAACCACTTACCTGACCCCTCTCTTCCCTCCTTCCTTCCTCCTACTACTTGCTTCCCTCCCTTTCTCCTTTCTCTTTTCTCTTTCCTACTTCCTTCCTTTCCCTTCCCTTCCTTCCTCCCTCCCTCCCTCCCTTCCTTTCTTTCTTCCTATATTGTTTTGGTTTTGGAATCAAACCCAGAGCCTCATACTTGGTAAGAAAGGAACATTGACCTATGTCCAAAGTCCTATTTAATTGTTATTACAAGATACTGTAGTTTTTTGCTGTTTAAAGTCTTTAACAAATAATGATGGTACAGGAAAAAAAAGGAACATCACTATTCACTTGATATTATATATAAACTCTAGGTCACAGGCTGGGGAGATGGCTCAGAAGTATGAGGACTTGAGTATAAATCCCTAGAACTCTATGTAAATTAGGCATTTAGTACAACTGTTATAATCTCAGCACATCTATGTGTAGGTAGTTGGCATAAACAAAAGAATTTTTAAGTCCACAGACAGCTGAACAGTAGTGGCATGCCTTTAATCCCAGCACTTGGGAGGCAGAGGCAGGCAGATTTCTGAGTTCGAGGCCAGCCTGGTCTACAGAGTGAGTTCCAGGACAGCCAGGGCTACACAGAGAAACCCTGTCTCAAAAAAAAAGAAAAAAGAAAAAACGAAAAAGAAGTCCACAGGCTACCTAACCTGATATTTGCAGCAGAAAAACCCTGTTTCAAAACCAGATAGATAAGAGGCAAAACCCAACAGCCATACCCAAGATTGTCCTCAAACTTCTACATAAATGTTGTGGTACATATGTCCTGTGTTTACTTACATATATACATTCATACATAGTTCTCTCATGTATGTATATATGTATATGTGTATGTGTGTATACACACACACACAGTCTTAGTTTTGGTTTTATTCTGAGAAGACACCATGGCCTTGGCAATTCTTATAAAGAAAGACATTAAATTGGGGCTGGCTTACACACTTAGTCCGTTCTCGCAATGGTGGGAAGCATGGCAGTGTGCAGGAAGGCATACTGGAGAAGGAGCTGAGACTTCTGCATCTGGTTCAGCAAACAGTAGGAAGAGAACTGTCTTGAGCTTTGGAGTCCTCAAAGTCCACCCTGCAGTGGCACACTTCCTTCAACAAAGGCGTACCTACTTCAGTAAGGCCACACCTCCTAATAGTCCACTCCCTATGAGCCTATGAGGGTCATTTTTGTTTAAACCATTACAAACAGAAACAAGCAAGGTCAGAATGGCTCATAGATGTGAATATAAACATTATAAAGCTTCTAGAAGAGGAATAGAGTAATTTCATGATCCTGTGCTAGGCAATTTTCTTAGGACCCAGAAAGCACTAATTATAAAAGTCAGTAAGCTGGACTTCATCAAAGTTTATAACAACTTATCATTTCTCACCATTAAGAAAATGAAAAGGCAGGGCTGGTGAGATGGCTCTCTGGTTAAGAGCACTGACTGCTCTTCCAAAGGTCCTGATTTCAAATCCTAGCAACCACATGGTGGCTCACAACCATCTGTAATGAGATCGGATGCTCTCTTCTGGTGTGTCTGAAATCAACTACAGTGTACTTATATATAATAAATAAATAAATCTTTAAAAAAAAAAGAAAATGAAAAGGCGAACTGCAAGTAAATGCCATTAGTATGTATAACATAGGTGTTGATTAAAAATTTTAAGATTTCTCTGCAACCCCATAATAAAAAAGACAAACATCCAAATTTAAAATTGGGAAAAACACTTGAGTAGATATGCTTCTGCAAAGTTTGTATGAATGATTATGTCCCCTGTTAAAAAGTGTTCCATATCTTTGGTCACTAGAGAAATAAAAATTGAAAGAAAAAAAAGGCAGGGCTGGAGAAAGAGCTCAGCAGTTAAGACCTCTTTTTACTCTTTCTGAGGCCCAAATTCATTTCCAGCTTCCACATGGTTGTAGCTTCAGTTTAAGGGAATCTGATGCCCTCTTCTGGAGGGTCCCTACACATACATGTTACACGCACATACTCTCAGACACGCATAAAGTGAAATCTTTTTAAGAATTAAATGCACAATGATATAAGAGATAATACTAAAACACTGAGTATCAGGTGATCTAGAGCATCTAGGACCACTTGAAGAAAATGTCAACTTCTTTTAATACTTTTCATCATCTACTAAATGATCAAAGAGTATCATTTCTTTGTATTTAACCAGAGAGATAAAATTATACATCCACCAAAAGTCTTATACATTCATGTTCAAGAGATCTTTACCACCTAAGGCAAAAAAAAAAAAAAAAAAAAAGAAAGAAAGAAAGAAAAGGAAAGGAAACAAACTCAGATGTTACTAGTACTTAATATATTAAAGCATCAACCACTGTAAAAAGAGTGAACTTTATACTTGATAGCATGGATAAGTCTCAAAATTATACTGAAAGAAGAAAACCATATATAAAGTAAATGATACATTATTTCATTGGTAAGAATATCAAAATAGACGAAACATGTATGATACCTTTAATCCCAACACTTGGGAGACAGAGGTAGGTAGATCTCTCTCTGCTTTGCCTGCTTGCCTTGTGGGACTGAGCAACTGCTAGATCCTTGGACTTCCATTCACAGCTGCTGCTGACCATTGTTGGGAGTTGGACTACAGGCTGTAAGTCATCAACAAATTACTTTACTATATAGAGACCACCATAAGTTCTGTGACTCTAGAGAACCCTGACTAATAAAGGTCAGCCTGGACTACATAGTTCATAGACAGCCAGGGCAACCCTGTTTCAAAAACCAAACTGAAACAGAACAAAACAAAAACAGAACAGTGGTTGCCATTGTTGAGAAATGAATAGGAAGAATTTGAAGTACACTTTAGGATTGCAGAGATGCCTTGATTAATTTGTTGGCCACACAGGTTATTTATTTGTCAGGACTCTTGAGTTATTTGCTTAAACTAGATGAATTTCATTGTTCATAAATTCTACTTCAATTAAAAGTTTTATACATTTACAATTACAAAGTGGCCTTAGAAATTACACACAGAGGTTTGAGTCTGGCTTATTTATTTTATATGACCTTGAGCTCTAACTAAGCTTCAGTTTCTTTAGATATAAAATAAAAACAGTATCTATTTTAGATGTCTAGTGAGTACTAATTAAGATGACACATGTGAAAAACTAGTATTCTAGTACTATAGAGCAAGGTTTCAACAGACATTGCATGTTATCGTTGAGGTATGTAATCCTGAGTCAAGAGTGTAGACTCAGGAACCGGGTTAATTCTGACCAGTTTGGAGCTTGGCCATTAAGTTTCTCTGTCACTTTGGTTAAGTTATTTAATTCTTCTGTGTTTCTCCACTGTGTATCTGTATATAATATAATGATGGTATCTACCTTAAATGCTTGTTATAGGTCTTAAGTAAATCATTATACTTAGAACATTTTAGAACAGCAGTTCTAAAATAATCCCTTTGGGGTTCAATGACCTTTTCACCAGGGTTGCCATCAGAAAACACAGATATTTACATTGTGTTTTATAACAGTAGCATAATTACAGTTATGAAGTAACAGCAAAAATGTTTGGTTTTTTTGTTTGTTTGTTTTTCAAGACAGGATTTCTTGTTGTCCTGGAACTCACTCTGTAGACCAGGCTGACCTTGAACTCAGAAATCCGCCTGCCTCTGCCTCCCAAATGCTGGGATTAAAGGTATGCGCCACCACTGCCCAGCAGCAAAGATGATTTTACTGTTAGGATCACCATACCATGAGGAACTGTATTAGAGGGTCACAGTGTTACAAAGCTTGAGAGCCACTAACTTAGAATAACAGCTAACATTTAATAAGTGACTAGGAAATACCTTCCTTTTTGCTATTACTCTAAGATTTCTGTTTTTTCTCCCTTCAATACCGAAATTGTTGTTTTTTGATAAAGAAAATATTAGATGTGTTGGCATACACTTGTAATCCCATTATTGAAGAGTTTAGGCAAAAAGATAATGAGTTCTAGATTAGCCTAGGCTATGTAATAAGACCATTCCAGGAAAAGAAAGGTGCTCACCTTTTCTTTTCTTTTTTTTTTTTCTTTCTTTTTTTTTTGGTTTTTTGAGACAGGGTTTCTCTGTATAGCCCTGGCTGTCCTGGAACTCACTCTGTAGACCAGGATGGCCTCGAACTCAGAAATCCACCTGCCTCTGCCTGCCTCTGCCTGCCTCTGCCTCCCAAGGTACTCACCTTTTCATTTCAGCCATGCTTGAGAAATGACTATGAAAGCGTCACTAAAGCCACTTTACCCACCTTCATCCTAAGTGTTTTCTGAGCCAGTGGTCAGTTTTTATATTTCTCTGTCACTCCAGTAAATTCTTGCCATTAGAACAAGAGCAGGAATGACAATATTACTACTTAAGGCAATGATACCAGAATGCTATATTCCCCAAGGTCTTTCCTTTCCTCCAAGCCATAAATTGGCTGAACCAAACTCCAGTCTTAAAGATACAGACAACATCATAGATGGAAAACAAAAGGAACCTGGGTGCTCATGTGACCTAGAGCATTCTTGGATTACTGTATCAGTGAGAAATAAGTTTCTGTCTAATTAAAGCCGGTGAATCTTGAGGGTCTCTTTATAAAGTACCATAACCCCACCTTAATACAAGCATTATTCATTGTTACCTTAAATTTTTTTGGTCTGTATATCTTATAGCTCTGTTAAACCTAAGTCCATTTTGACACTCCCTCACAGATGTATACATGTATTGCAGATGACTAAGCTTCCTGCTTTAAAGAGAGTACAACTAGAAAATTCCTATGATTTCCTGCCCAGTAACTATAAACTATAAACATAAACATTTTATCTATTTGTTACCTCATTGAAAGCTAGGTTTACTTCTAAGTAACTTTGTTTTATTTAAAAATTTTAAAAGAATTTCATATATACTGTATTTATATAATTTTTTGTCCAATCCTTTTCCTGCTTCCAATTTCTCCCACGTGCACAACTCCTCCCTCAAATTCATGACTTTTTTATTATTGCTATCTAGCTATCTGTCATCTACCTATTATCTATCCATCTATCTATCTATCTATCTATCTATCTATCTATCTATCTATCTAGGAATATGTGCTTATGCAATGCATATATACATACTGAATCCATTTAGTGTTGTTCATAATTCTATGTGTTTAAGGCTGACCATACACTGAGTAGCTCCCATTGCTCATCATGGAAGGGTTGGTTTTTTTTTTTTTTTTTTTCATCACTCAGAGCCTGTTAAAGGGATCCACAGCTGGTAAAATGCAAGGAATAAGTGACCATGGGGTGTCCAACCCCAATTGATCTATCTACAATGCATTCCTTACACCTAAAGCTCAGGAAACATGGGAGAGGGGATGGATAAAGAAATTTCATAAAGCTCCACCCCTAGAAGGGCCCAAGTCAATCAGTGGATGCTCAGAGCGAGAGAATCAGTTCTCCAGGAAGGACTCTCCCCTGTACATAATCTGTGTTCTTAATCCCCCTTTGTTTCTTCTAAGAACAAGAAACTTAAGAAAAACCAGTGGCCCTTTCTACTATGTGAGGACACAGCAAGAAGTATTGTCTTGTAAGATTAAAATTTCAAACTGTACTATGGGAACTTAGCCATTAGTTGAACTCAGTGGAAGACCCGCCCCTGGACCCTAGCACGAGCCAGCACCAATCAGAAACCACCCCGTACCTTCCCCTTACCCCAGTCTTCCCTTTTGCCCCAGGAATAAAAAGCTGCCTAAGACCTTGCTGGGGCCAGACTCCTCTACCCCTGCGAGGGATTGAGTCTCGCCCCAGCTAGCTGGAATAAAAAGCCTCTTGCAGATTGCATCAAGTCCGTGTCTTGGTGGTGTGTGAGGTCGTCGCTCCTGGGATTTGAGTGTGGGGGTCCCTCCGGGAATCTCACAGTCTGTGAGTCAGAAGATATACATTCACCAGAGAGACACCAATCTGCTAGTGCCCTAGCCTTTCTAATTCCCAGAACTGTGGGAAAGAAGATTCCTGTTGTTTAAAAGCCTTCCAGTTTGTGGTGTCATAACAGTCAGAATGTACCAGAACATTAATATTATGTGTTTCAATTTCTCCAAAACAAAAAGAACAATAAAAATATATTTTCCTTACTCTTCTGTCTAGTCTAGCTACCCATCTCATCATATACTTTAAGTGGACTGGGTTCTTGAAAGATAAATAAGTTTGCTGTTTCTATTTCTTTTGTTTTTACTCAATGATGTTCTTTTTTAAAAAACTGCCTTTAGCTGGGCGGTGGTGGCGCATGCCTTTAATCCCAGCACTTGGGAGGCAGAGGCAGGCGGATTT
>NW_022196905.1:101107601-101112523 GCF_008632895.1 Mastomys coucha
GTCTACAGAGTGAGTTCCAGGACAGCCAGAGCTACACAGAGAAACCCTGTCTCGAAAAACCAAAAAAGTAAAAAAATAAAAAAGTAAAAAAATAAAAAAAAAATAAAAAAACTGCCTTTAAAATACCACCTTAGATTGTTCTTATTAGGATCCTTCAGGTGACAACAACAAGGTACTTTGAAGCATTCAAGTGGCAGCACAGTACTGAGCACTATAAGCAAAATGGAAGTGTTCGTCTTCACAAGTCTTACAATCTGCTGATACTCAGTATGGATAAGTGCTGTGAAGGAAAATTGCAAGATTCTGTAGGAGTTTGTATCTAAGATGTCATAAAAAGACTCCTGGAAGAAATTACTCTTATAAATGAAGACTAATTAAATTTGGGCAAGGGGCAGAGATCTGGGGAGACAAGAAGCATGAGGAGAGTAACTACACAATGTGTTAGAATGTGGAGGAAATAATAAATAAGCAGGGACAAGTAACAAAATATCTAGATGAAGGAAGCTGGCTGGCACAAATGATATTTTTTTACAACTTACCCTGGCATCATCATCTCCTCCCTCCCTCTCTCTGTCTCTCTGTCTCTCTCTCTCTCTCTCTCTCTCTCTCTCTCTCTCTCTCTGTCTCTCTCTCTCTCTCTCTCTCTTTCTGCCTCTCTCTCTCTCTCTCTCTCTCTCTGTGTGTGTTTCTGTCTGTCTGTCTGCTCTTTCTCTCTTCCTCTTCTTTCTATTCTCTCTCCTCCTTTTTTTTTCCTTCTTTTTTTCCTCCTTTTTGGGACAGGGTTTCTCTGTATAGCCCTGGAACTCACTCTGTAGACCAGTCTGTCCTTGAAATTAGGTATCTGCCTGCCTCTGCCTCCCAGGTGCTGGGACTAAAGAAGCTCACTGGTACACATGAAGGTTTTTTTTCATAGTTCAACCTTTCATTTTCCCCCTTGCCTTTCCTTTTAGTAATAAAAACACTTCCATCTGCCATTCTCTTATGCCTAAGCTATTCAGGTTCTCTGAGTGGTTGTATTTTCCAGAAGTCCTTAGAAGAGCTTCATAATTCCCAAATCAGTCTTGTTTCACTTGGCCTTAGCAGAGGAGCAGAATTGGCTGTATTCAATCTAAATATTTATATTATAGCTAAAAGTTATACAGGGTTCCATACATGATGAATGAGAATATATTCTTGTGTTTTCAGTAAATTTTTAACTATTTCCCTTTGTTCTGATTTTATGATTGCCATATACTTGTGTGTAGGAATGCAACTTTTGTGTTAGTAAAATGAGAATGTAAACATGGTAGTTTGAGTGAAATGTTCCCCAGTCTTGGGCATTTGAGTTCTTGGTCCCTAGTTGGTGGCATTGTTTGGGTAGTTATAAGAGATGTGGCCTTGCTGGAAGAAGTATGTCACTGTGGGAAGAGTTTGACATTTCAATAGCCATATGCTGTTCAGTTTGCTCTCTGTGTTTTCTGTTTGTGGTTTCAGGTATGAGCACTCAGATGTGCCTGCCACCATGTCTACTTTTTGCTGCTACAACTCCCTGCCATGATGGACTCTTATCTCTCTGAAACACTAAGCTCAAATAAACTCTTCTATATGTTGGCTTGGTTTTGGTGTTTTATCACAGTAGTAGAAAAATAATTAATAGACTAGTAATGGACCAATATGAATTTTTATTTATAAAGCAATTTTATTTGGGGCTGGAGAGATGGCTCAGCGGTTAAGAGCACTGACTGCTCTTCCAGAGGTCCTGAGTTCAATTCCCAGCAACAACCACATGGTGGCTCACAACCATCTGTAAAGAGTCCTCTTTTGGTATGCCTGAAGAGAGTGACAGTGGTACTCACATAAAATTAAAAAAAAAAAAAAAAATTAAATATTTTTTAAAATGTTTAAAATTTTTTTTATTTTTAAATTGATGGCTATAATCAGAAAGGAATGATATAATTTAAAGCCTATTACTACTCAGTAATGGAAAGCAAAATGGGTTCATAAGTTCAAATCTGTATGAAATTAAGCAAGGTTTGAAAGAAAACAAATGTCAGAAGTAAGGGAAGTGTTTAATCAATTGAAAACATAGATGTTGCAATAGAAACAGGAAAATTCACTTTACTCTGTCATACAAAATACATCATGTGGCTGAGGAGTCCGAAGCACCCGTTTCAGGAAGCTTGGTGTGGCTACATTTATCTATAACTTGCACCACAGGTTGGGTGGCAGAAAGATTCCTGGATCATTCTGGACAGCTAGACTAGCTGAAACAGCAAGCATGCCCTTGAGAGAAATTGTAGTGTTCCTGTTCTCCTTTCTCTACTTCCTGGTTTGAAATGTGAAAGTTTGCTGTTATATGTACTCATAAAGTGCCGTCCTCACCAGAGACCCAAACAAGTGAGGCTATCTAATGCTGGACCAGGGGTCTGAGTTCTTAGTGACAGAGCTTGTCCTGTCTTATTTATATATGACTGTGTGATTGAGTGCCATATGTGTGCAGATGTTAACAGAGGCCAGGAGTAAGACTCTTTGGAACTGGGATTGTGAGCTACCTGATGTGGGTGCTGGGATCTAAACTCAGATCCTCTGGAAGAGCAGCAAATGCTCTTAACTGCTGAGTCATTTCTCTAGCATGAGGGGTTTGTTCTTTTGAGGTTTATAGCAAGGATTAAACAGGAGGTTCCCTGGTGCTAATTTTGATAGCTGTCTTAGTTTGGATTCATTGCTGTGAAGAGACACTATGACCACAGTAACTCTTATAAAGAAAAACATTTAATTGGGGCTGTTTACAGTTTCAGAGGGTTAGTCCATTGTTTGCATGGTGGGAAGGATGGCAGTGTGCAGGCAGATATGGTGCTGGAGGAATCAAGAGTTCTACATCTTGATCTGCAGGCAACAGAAGGCTGTTGTATTACACTGAATGTAGCTTGAGCATATACAGCCTCAAAGCATACCTCACTGTGGGCTTTCTTCAAGAAGGCCACACCTTCTAATAGGGTCACATCCTATGTAGGCCAAGTATTCAAACACATGTATCTATGGAGGCCATTCCTATTCTGATCCCCACTGCAGCACAGATGCTAAAATAGGAGTTTAGCTGGCTGCTGACCAGTTATTGCTGCATGTCTATTCATTCTGCTTCTTTGTCACACTTACTAATTTTAACAAAAAGGTAAGTCAGAATCCCCCATGAAGTTACTCACATGCCCTATCATGAAGGAGTACACCTGGCTTTCTGAAGTCTCATACATGCTAACTTCTACTTTTGGAATAAACTAGAACTAGTTAATCTAATTAAAACTGCTCTACATATATGTATATGTATATATATGCATATATGTGTGTGTATATATACATATATACACACATGTTGTTCTAGGAAAATAATGCTTTTCTCAATCAGAAATTTACTCACGTAATCCTTTTTTTTAATCACTTTCATAAGTTCACATGAGGCTAACAGTAACACTATTGAGGAATGGTAAGCATAGACCAATAAGAACTAATGAAAAATATCGTTTAAGTCATGTTATGAGACTATCATTAAAAAGGTGAAATTAAATTTTCAGGCCTAATAAGGTTTGAGTAGAACTTTTTGATTCTTATAGAAATTGCCAACCTACATAAGAAAAAAATACATATTTTTACAAAACATTTGCTGATGGGAAGCAATACAGAATCATAGATTCTACTCTAGTTTCATTTCTTTTCCTATGGCAAATACCTTGACCTAAAGAGAGCTGGGGGAAAAAAAAGGTTTATTTGGTGTACAATTCCAGGTTACAGTCATCATTGCAATAAAGTCCTAGAGGTAGAAGCTTGAGACAGCTGGTCACATAACAGACACCATCAAGGGTGAGGAGAGATGAACATACCCACGCTGCCAGTTTACTCTCTCTGCTCTGGCTTTTAGCTCCTCCCATTCTATATAGTTTAGGATCCCCTACCCAGGGAATGGTGCTGCCCACAAAGGACTAGTTCTTCCTACATCAATTAGTAATTGAGACAATTCCTCATTCTAAACATGCCCACAGAACAACTTGATGGAAAGTAATTTCTCAATTGAAATTCTTCTCCAGTAATTCCAGGTTTTGGCAAGTAGACATTTAAAACTAACCATCATAGTTATAAAAACACCCTGTCTTTACTCATGGGAGACAGAGATAATGTATAAAAACACCCTGTCTTTACTCATGGGAGACAGAGATAATGTGAATATATAGTTATAAAAACACCCTGTCTTTACTCATGGGAAACAGAGATAATGTGAATATCGATGCCTGAAGAGGCTTGCTTAGGGTGTAATGATGAGATATGTAGAAATAATTGACATTTGTGTTTTCCTGAATCTTGAGCTTGCATTATCTAGGCCAGATAAACAGTTCCTTTAAGCAGAAGTAGGAAAACAAAAGCAATACATCAAGGTAAGTCAGTTCCAGTCCAGAAGTATAAAAGATTTGAGATTGTTGTTTTAGAAAGGCAATGGTATCTTAAGGGGTTAAGATTCTAATTATTTCTTTTAACAAATTACTATTTAAGAAATATTAAATAAAAATGAAAAGAGCAAGTTTTGAACAGTGGGGAGAAAATAGAATAATTGATTACCCTCCTGGACTTTTCACATTTGTAGGATGTGAGTATTAATGCCTTTAATCCTTGCATGAAGGAGGCTGAGGCAGGTAGATCTCCATGAGTTCAAGACTAGCCTAGGCTACATAATGAGACCATGTTTCCAAAGGAGGTCACATATAGGGGAGGATAAAGGATAAATACATGTTATGTAAATTGGGTGTGGTGAAGCTTGTCTTCACCAGTTGTAACCCCAGTGCTCTAGAGGTAGAAGTGGAAGGTTCAGAAGTTCAAGGCCCTCTTCAGCAGTCATGTTGAGCAGCTATACAGTGAGTGTGAGCTTATCCTAGATTATATGAGGCCCTGTCTCAAAA
>NW_022196905.1:101112533-101114573 GCF_008632895.1 Mastomys coucha
AAAAAAAAAAAAAAAAGGAATGATCCTAGTTTAAATTACCTTCTATACTAATATAAAGAGTTTTCTTCCTCTTATATTCTGGTATTTATTCAATAAATTGAAGTTGATTATTTGCAAGCTAACATACTCTATAGATCATTCTTAAGCTTTTAATATGTATCACAGTTCTTTCCTGATTCTTCTTTTCTATTGTTCTTCACAAACATTTTTTTTTAAAGGATTTATTTATTATTATAATTAAGTACACTGTAGCTGTCTTCAGACACACCAGAGGAGGGTGTCAGATCTCATTATGGGTGGTTGTGAGCCACCATGTGGTTGCTGGGATCCGAACTTAGGACCTTCGGAAGAGCAGTCAGTGCTCTTACCCGCTGAGCCATCTCACCAGCCCCCCACAAACATTTTTTTAAGTTTTATTGCATTATGATGAGAAAAGTTACATGATTTCAATTTATCTGAATTTAACATTTAAAAACATTTTGAGTAAATAGAATTAAACTAATTATTGTTTTCCTTTTGTACCCCAACTCATCCCAGAGACCCCCCTTCAATACCTACAATATCTTTTTTTGTCATATTTTTTAAAATTTATAAAATACTATAGCAATAAAAATGAGTATTATAAAAGTTGTTTAATATAAAACAACAATCAATTTAACAGTCTTATGTAGATGCTTGTCTACAGTAATACAGAAAATACATACATTTTTCTCAATATAAATTTTAAAAAACTCCAAATGTATTAACTGTATATTTAAAAATAATACATCACTACTAATGTTTTCGTACATGAACATAAATATATAAAGCGGTTTTGCTTGTTTGTTTTATATTTAGCAGAGCTTAAAATCTTGGCTCTTACTGTAACTTGATACAAGAGTTACAAACGTCAAGGAAAGCATTCAGTTTCACACTTTGTTTTTCTCTTACAAGCCCCCTCCCAATTTAATTGTCTACATTTCTTTTGGGTATATAAATACTTTTAAAATATGTAAGCTGTTCTGAAAACCATAGTATAGTGTAAAAACATGAAATAAACAATCCTACTAATAGAGAGGCTGAAATAGGAGAAGCAAGATCTCAAGACTACTATGTTGTACACAGCAAGACACTGTCATGTACAAACAAGTTGAGAGTATATATGGATTGTATAATATTGGACATATTTCTCCAATTACTAAATTAGAGACACCATTGGATGACAGTAAATTTCTAATTCCTCATATTTTTGGATTTCATTTGATTAGGATGTGTTGGTAACATTAATTTTCATATTAAGATATTAACAAAAAGTAATTGTTACTTCCTGTTGTTTTTGTTGTAAAAGGTGGAATTAGGTTTGTGTAGCTTTGTTGAAAGATTACTTTCTTGCTTCTTCTAGGGTGTAGTTTTGCTCCTTATGTTGATGTTTTCCATCTATTATCCTTTGTAGGGCTGGATTTGTGGAAAGATACTGTGTAAATTTTGTTTTCTCCATCTATGGTAATTAAGAGTTTTGCTGGGTATAGTAGAATGGGCTGGCATTTGTGTTCTTGTAGGGTCTGTATGACATCTGTCCAGGATCTTCTAGCTTTTATAGTCTCTGGTGAGAAGTCTGGTGTAATTCTAATAGACCTGCCTTTATGTTACTTGAACTTTTTCCTTTACTGCTTTTAAAATTCTTTCTTTGTTTAGTGCATTTGGTGTTTTGATTATTATGTGACAGGAGGAATTTCTTTTCTGGTCCAGTGTATTTGGAGTTCTGTAGGCTTCTTGTATGTTCATGGGCATCTCTTTCTTTAGGTTAGGGAAGTTTTCTTCTGTAATTTTGTTGAAGATATTTACTGGCCCATTACATTGGGAATCTTGACTCTTGTCTATACCTATTATCCTTAGGTTTGGTCTTCTCATTGCATCCTGGATTTCCTGGATGATTTGGGTTAGGAGCTTTTTGCATTTTGCATTTCTTTGACTGTTGTGTCAATATTTTCTATGGTGTCTTCTGCGCCTGAGATTCTCTCTTCTATCTCTTGTATTCTGTTGGTGATGCTTGCTTCTACG
>NW_022196905.1:101114583-101121912 GCF_008632895.1 Mastomys coucha
CGAACTCAGAGATCCACCTGCCTCTGCCTCCCAAGTGCTGGGATTAAAGGTGTGTACCACCACCACCTGTCCTGATTTCTTTCCTAGGTTTTCTATCTCCAGAATTGTCTCTCCTTCTATTTCTTTATTGTTTCTATTTCAATTTTTAGATTCTGTATGGTTTTGCTCATTTCCTTCACCTGTTTGATTGTGTTTTCCTGTAGTTCTTTAAGGGATTTTTGTGTTTCCTCTTGAAGGGCTTCTAGCTCTTTACCTGTGTTGTCCTGTATTTCTTTGAGGGTGTTATTTATGTCTTTCTTAAAGTCTTGTATCATCATCATGAGAAGTGATTTTATATCTGAATCTTGCTTTTCTGGTGTGATGGTGTGTCCAGGACTTGCAATGGTGGGAGTATTAGGCTCTGATGATGCCAAGTAACCTTGGTTTGTGTTGCTTATATTCTTACTCTTGCCCCGCATCATCTGGTTATCTCTAGTGCTACCTGCCCTTGCTAGATCTGAATGGAGGCTGTCCTTCCTGTGATCCTGGTTGTGTCAGAACTCCTCAGAGTCAAGCTGTCTCTGTGATCCTGTGATTCTGGGATCCTGTGGCCCTGGGCTTGTTAGAGCACCTGGGAGTGGAGCTTCCTCTGGTTGTTATGGGACTGGCTGTGGAGCTTGCTCCCAAAGTCTGCTCAGGACACCAGCCCAGACAGACTGGAAGAAACCTGAGCCACTAGGCTGGTGGAGTTCCTGTGTGCCTGATCCTGCTGGTCCCAGTTACTCCTGGTATTGGAACAGATGTGGTGTCCTCCTCTCCTCTGATCCTGGGCACTTCACAAACATTTTTAGTGCTTCTCATGATGTTAGTTAAGTATGAGGTGGCTGCAATACTAATATGAATATGCTGTGGTTTCTTACTTTCCAAGTTGCTTAATATCTCTCTCCTCAAACTTTTAACCCTTTCTCTTACTCTACTCTAAATGGTGCTCTTACCTTTGAAAGAATAGGTGCTAGTAGGCAATAATTGTTTCATCTTTCCATCGTAAATTCTACTAACATCTCTGTGTCTTAATGCATACATTTCTTCTTTCAGTGAAGAAATACACTTTCTTTGGAATCCCATGCCTTCCTGCCTATTTGAGAGTCACAGTGTGGTGTGTTCAACAGCAAGTTATACATTAAGTTTTAACTCTCAGGAAATCTTCCAAATCATGGGTCATCTGGATGTGAACTTATAGTTACGTCATTAGCATGAGAAGAGAAAGGTGCTGAACAGGTCAGGGTAATGCTAATATTTTAACTTGTCTAAATTTACAGAATCTATTCCTCTGGTTTATTGAGGTATCCAAATATCTATTTCTACAGTACTTTTCTTTTTTTTCTTTCTTTCTTTTTTTTTCTTTTTTTTTTTTTTTTTTT
The DNA here is from genome assembly GCF_008632895.1 of Mastomys coucha. Taxonomy (NCBI): domain Eukaryota; kingdom Metazoa; phylum Chordata; class Mammalia; order Rodentia; family Muridae; genus Mastomys; species Mastomys coucha. The sequence continues at coordinate 101,115,984 of NW_022196905.1, forward strand.
TTTTTTTTTTTTTTTTTTTGTTTGTTTTTTTGAGACAGGGTTTCTCTGTGTAGCCCTGGCTGTCCTGGAACTCACTCTATAGACCAGACTGGCTTCGAACTCAGAAATCCACCTGCCTCTGCCTCCCAAGTGCTGAGATTAAAGGCAGGTGCCACCACTGCCCAGCTTCTATGGTGCTTTTCAAATGTTTTCCCATATGCAGTATTAATTGTCCTTGAAGCTTTCCCTACGGCTTCTTCACAAGCTCAAATTCTATCGCTTAGAACTTGTATCTTAGTTTCCTTAAGCAGTGGGTCAAATCAGTATGTTCCAATCTTTACAGGAAGGTCAGTTCAGTATTTCATTGGCCTCCTCTTCCAAGGCATTCACTTTATTGCAGCCCTCTGTCTATGTTCTTCTAATATATTAAGGCTAAGAAAATGTCCCTGGGAAGCTGGTTCACATGATTGCCAGTATGTAACTCCTTCACTAAGTATGTGATCACCACAGCAAAACTGGAAACTGTAGAAATTATAGCAGAAACATCTAGTATCAAAGCTGCAACAAATCTTTTCCTTCATTTTAAAGATAGAGTGGTGCTGTATAAGGCCTCAATACCTGGATTTGATAACCAGGACCCTGACACATTAACAGGGAACATAACTGTCTCGGCTGTGACTGTCTCAGCTTAAGCTCCTTGCTGGCGGAGCTAATGCAGTTTGCCGTTGTACAGCCAACATAGATGAGTGAACTCACATAATGTCCTTCTCTACCTCTATTATGCCTGTTGTATCCTTATGCAAGATGGAGAAGGGAGGAAAAACAAGCTGAAATTGGAGTGCTTGTTTAAGGTTACTTCTAGGCCTTAGGAGCATAACCTTGAGTGTGGCAGCAAATATGCAGGACAGACCATCCTGCATAGGCATTTCTTTAATGCCTTTAAAGGGGTGATAAATTGCCATTACCCAGCCCAGAGGGTACCAGGTGCCAAAATCTCAGGCAAAGTGTACATTTATTTTGTGTAAAGCTGTCCTCTTTGATTTATTTCTGATAGTCATGGTAAGATCTACTCATTGACCAAACCCAAATCTTATTGAAGGTAGTATAGAAAACTAAATTAGAAAATCCACGAGAAAACCACTTTGGATAGTCACAATCAGGTACCATGTTCCAAATGAAGTCCATTTGCTTGGCTTCTTTGCATTTAGTCAAGTTGCTCAGCAGAGGCAGTTCATATTCAAAATGACTTTCATTATTCAGGTTTGGCAAATGTAGCTTAAGAAACCGAACATCACAGAGTTTACTGTTAATAGAGAAAACATGCCAACAATGATATTTTGTGGTGTTAATGGGAGATAAAGCTGTGGCCCCTTCAGATAATAATTTCAGCTGTCCTCAGGTAGGGATTTGTCCCCTGTGTGTGGATGCCAAGACTGGAACATACCTGTGCTCAGGTCCAGAGAGGTATAATTCTTAGAGTGACTGAACCAGAAAGTGATCATGAAGTGAGCTGTTGCTGCTGGTAGGGACACTGGATCACTCCTAGGAGGTGATGACATTTGTGCACTTTCCTTCTCTTGGGAGCCATTAGGTGGAGTGGCTGGTATGACATGCAGGATGAGTTGATCTGGGACCCAGATGGGGGATTCTACATCTGTAGGAACAATACAAGCTTAGCCTCAACCAGACATCAAAAGGACATCCAGGCCCTTCCACTGTGCCATCAGCAAATCCTAGCACAGTTCCAAAGGCTTTATGTCTGCTTTGTGTGCCCAGTGGTCATGGCAGTCAAGATATCTCCACCTTTATTTAGGTAATTTAAGACAAGAAGGGCATGGGAAAGCAGGTGTGGAGGAGAACAATATTTAAGTTCCCATGTTTGCAATGGTGTCATTGGGCCTTAAGAGTCTGATGTAAGCATTCTACAGTGGCTTGACCTAGAGGGTTGTATGGTATGCCAGTTGTGCATCTAATTTTAAAAGTAGCATAGAAGGTGGCAAAGCCTTTGCTAAAATACACAGGGGTACTATGGGAAGGAATACCCAAAAGGAGAAACAGAAAAACATGCTGAACAACATCCTTCAAGCCTCTCCAGATGGTCTGAAGCATTAGGATGTGGGAAAGGTGTGGACACAAAAGGATGAAGGAAATTTTTCCAAAAGAAGGGATATGAGTCACATCCATTTGCCGTAAGTCCCTGAGTGCAAGCCGTGAGGATTGATATCCATTTTCAAAATTGGTTGAATAGATAGATAGGCAGGGCATTGCTTAACAATTTGAAGCACTGCCTTTCTAGGAATATGAAACTTGGAGAGCTTGGTAGTTTTGATGACGGACAAGCAGCCTTGGCTTGTTCCAGTGGTGTAATGATTACCAAGGCTAATTAGTGGTTAATATCAGCAGCAAGGTTACCCTCTGCTAATGTTCCAGGAGGAGAAGGATGAGCCCTAACATGAGTCACAAAGTAGGGGAATTCCCGGCCCTGAGCCAGGGTTGGTAATCCCATTAAAAGTTCATTATTTTGTATTTTGTTGTGATTAATAATAGCACTCTCAATGACTGGAAACAGTCACGCCCCATATTGAGAATCTGTGTAAAGGTTAAGAGTGGAATTGGCAAAGTTCCAGAAGGCAAGTATAACTGCAGCAATTTTGACCCTTTGAGCAAAGTGAAAGTAGGCAGGTTTTGGAATATTTTGTCAGGGGAAACTACCACTGCCATACCAGAAGGAGAGCCATCTGAAAAACATAGTCACCACATCTGGCAGGCACTGTGCAGAAAAGCTTTTAGGGAAGATGACAGTTTGTAATTTCAAAAACTGAATTAAAGGATGTTGGGGCAGGTATCCCCATGACTGCCATTATTTCCAATAAATGTGTAATTACACAATCAGCCCTTTCAGAACATTGAAACCTAAGTACGTGTCAATGGTATGGTATATAGCTTTGTTTTCCAAATTCTGTAAAATGCAGCACACACATCTGCTAGATGCTGTTTCTTTTGGTACCCCAGGGTTACTACCAGTAGGAGTTTGATGGTGTAGAGAACATGAAGGACATTATTATTATTATTATTATTATTATTATTATTATCGTTATCATTATTATTTTTTCTTTGTCTTGTTGTAAGTGGTGGAAATTTTTTTCCTTAAAATATTTCCCATTAAAATTATGTTTCTCATGAAATTTTGAGGCTTTTAATACATTTCCTATTAGTAATTGCTCAATTTCTTCATTTTCATGAGCTAATGAACCTGGCAAACCTGAATAATACATAATGGATAGTTTCTACTTCTGATGGCTTGTTGCAATTGTATAAATATCAAAGTTAAATGAGTTATCAGGTACAAAGTCAGTAGTCTCTATATACAAAACAATTCTTTTTGCATATAAAGAATCAGTAATTATGTTAACAGATTCAGGATAATCTAATAATACCATAGGAATTGCTTACAATTCTGATTCTTGAACAGATGTTTATGGAATTTTGATCACCTTGCTTATTTATCTAACTTATAACTTGCCATCCCTATTTTTTTCCATCAGTATAAAATGTCAGTGCCTCTGGAATTGGTGTTCTCTTTACTACATATAGAAAAATCTAATTAGTTCTTTTAATAAACTTTATATGCTTTTAAGATATTTGTTATTAATTTCACCCAAGTAATTACTACAAACTCTTACCAATCTTCATTGATCACCCATGATGACATAATCTCAGCATTTGTAAGAGTTACTACAATTTCAGCCAGCTTTGTTCCTGACATTTGATGTGATCTTATTCTACCTTTTATAATTAATTCTATATATGTCTTCCTTTTGGGGGGAGTGGTGAGACAGGGTTTCTCTGTGTAGCCCTGGCTGTCCTGGAACTCACTCTGTAGACCAGGCTGACCTCGAACTCAGAAATCCACCTACCTCTACCTCCCAAGTGCTGGGATTAAAGGTGTACACCACCACCGCCCAGTGTGTCTTCAAGTTTTTACTTTGTTCATGAGCTAAGAAAATCCATTCCATAATACTCTTTTCTCTTTGCATAATGAACCCAGCAGGAGAATGAGTTGAAGGCAAAAAGACCAGTTTATTATCAAGTTTAGGATTGATTCTGTCTACATACGCCTCTTGTAGTCTTTGTTCTACCAGAGTTAACAGTTCAGTTGTTAGACATCTTGGATTGTTCAAATTTAAATCTCCTTGTAATGCTTGAAATGAATTACTTAATTCTTATGTACTTAATCCAACTGTAGACTTCAGCCATTTAATATCACTCACTAAGTTTTGAAAATTGTTAAGAGTTTGCAATTGGTCCCTATGGATCTGTACCTTTTGTGGTTGAATATTTTGTTGACTGGTTTTATAACCCAAATAACCAAGTGAATCTCCCCATTGTATTTTTTCTGGAGCAATCTGTAATTCCCAGTATGGCAGAATTCTTTGTGTTACCTTAAACATATTCTTTAAAAAACATCTCTGTCTGAATAAGCCAACAAATGCCATGTATATAGTAATAAGTGATAGACTGAGGGAATTGCTTACAATTTCTAATGGTTGTTGAACAAAATACTGACCTAAAGTTGGACTATTTAACATTCCCCGTGGAAGGTAAGTACCTTCCAGTGGTATCTCTTTAGTGGATGACTATTATTCAGATTAGGTACTGAGAAAGCAAACTTTTCTCTATCCTGCTGATGTAAAGGTATTGTGAAAAATCAATCTTTCAAGTCAATTATTATTATAGGCCATGATTTTGATAACAAAGATGTTAAAGGAAGTCCAGGCCCATTGGTTGAATTACCTTATTAACTGCTCTTAAATCCGTTATCATGCTCCATTTTCCTGATTTCCGTTTTACAACAAACACAGCAATTCCATGGGCTGGTGACTCCTATATTTTGAGCCTCCTACTTCTCTTGAACCAGTTATTCAAGTGCCTGCAACTTTTCTTTTGTTATGGGCCACTGCTCTTGCCAGACCGGCTGCTTTGATAACCATTTTAGGTGCAAGGCTATTGGTATGTCAGCAGTGGCCCCTTTTATAAGTTGGGAAACTCAGTCCCCATGTTGCCCTGTGTTTGGATAATGGGCACAGCTAGTGCTGGTTCTCAATCACCTTACCCAGGAACATCTACCATATCATCCCTAATTTCCTCATTTGTTGTCCCTGGAATTGCAGAAATATTTGAGTACCTCATGGTTGTAAATCATCCCTTCCTCAAAAAAAAAAAAAAAAAATCATCCCTTCCTCATAAATTTCTGTCAGCCACGTAAGAGCTCATCTTCCTTGTTTGCCCTTCTGGTCCCACACAGGTAATCCATCAGACACTTTGTCTTATTCATCATAATTTACCAATTCCTATAAATTGTGTGTAAAGTTTCTAAAGTGGCCAATCTGGATTCCAGGACTTTTGGGAAAGTATACTAATATTAGCTCCTGTATCCACCAAACCTTCTATGTCAACACCATTCATTTGTACCGTTAATTTGTGTCTCTGATCATTGACCATTGTTTACTAGAACACACATTTTTCAGTGCTCCTAAAAGTCCCTGTTCATTCTACTGGAGAGGCATTGCCCTTGATGTAAGGAAATAACAATTGAGCAATTCTATACCCTACTTCAATTTTCATCTCCTTTTTTACATCTGCCATAATTTTTATTTATTCCTTGCTAGCCCCATCTCCTGCACCTGGATACACAATAAATCCTTGAGAAGTTCAGTCACTTCTTCCCAAGTGTCATTAATCCCACTGTCCCTGAGGGTAAAAGACCATACACAGGAGTGGTTAACTTGTAACGTTCAGCTTTGGGGATAATGTAAAAGAGGTATCTGTGGCCAGCTCCAAAGCTGCACTTGCTTCTATAGCATGGATAAGATCAGAAATACTCAGTTTTGTTTTTTTTTGTTTTGTTTTGTTTTTTTGTTTTTTTGTTTTTTTTTTTTTTTTTTTTTTT
>NW_022196905.1:101122015-101141489 GCF_008632895.1 Mastomys coucha
AGCCTTGGCTGTCCTGGAACTCACTCTGTAGACCAGGCTGGCCTCGAACTCAGAAAACCGCCTGCCTCCGCCTCTCAAGTGCTGGGATTAAAGGCGTGTGCCACCACCGCCCAGCAGAAATACTCAGTTTTGATTTTCTTGCCTGCTTGGTGTGAACTGCCTGACCAAAGGAAGATGGCTCATATTGTTTGCTGTGGAATCTTGAACTGATAGGCCTCTTGATTCATTTCCTAATGGCAAGAGGTTACTGTGTATGTCTCTCTTTGACGGACAGTCTTTAGACCAATGTTTACCCTTTCTACAGCAGCTACAATAACCTGAAATGCTTCGTGGCTCATAGCAACTAGAATCTGCTTGTTCTCTTCTACAAATACCATATTCTCTGGAGTCAATGTACCTACTATTATGAGCTCTGAATCTTCTAGCCTTACAGTTTCTTTGGAAATGACAAAATTCACCACAAAGCATTGGATTGATTCCTGAAATTTCTAGCTATGATTTGCCCTATGGTATTGGCTTTATGCTTCTAGGAGCCAATACCAGGTGTCTACCTTATCCATTCATCCATTGGGCTCCTTGGGCTTTTAATGGTCTGATTACTCTCTTTCATTCAGTATTTGCATTTTCAAAATCCAATTATCTCTGTCAATGATTATCTGGTTTCAGGATCTAATATGACTGACTCTATTCGCTGCTGATCCCAACCTCTGTAACAATTCCTCTGTAAGAATCTCCAGAACCCTGTATTATCTTAGTAAATCAGGTGGATTTTTTTCCCCAGGCTCCTCAATCATCCTAAGCTCTTAAAGCTGCAACATGACATTGTTCAATTACACCATCAACAGGTCAAATTTGTTCTTGTAAGTCAGCATAATGCAGCTGATCTTCAGTAACATTTATCCCTCTTGCTACATTTCATTTTTCTATTTTTGTGGCTTTGTGCCTCCACCACAGCAATCATTTTAATTGCTGTCCTGCCTCTAATAGAGCTGACACCAATCCCTTCCAGTCTTGTAGGATAACTCTATGCCATGTTGCCCAGTTATTTAGCATTTCTGTAACAAAAAGAGAATGTAAGCCATACAGTACACAGCCTCTTCAAAATGCTTTAGATCTAGCATTTTTATCATATGCCAGGTCAATTCATTATGGGCAGGAATACCATCATTGACAGGCATATGCTGCACAAAGACTGGGAAGGCTGAAGGGGCCTGTCTGTGTAGGCCCAAGCAAGTCCTCTCGTGGTGCACTCAGCTGAACACTGTCCTGCTCTCCTAGGCCCCTAGTTTAATGGAGGAGCTCTGGGTACCTGACAGTGAAAGTGTGTGGCGCAGGGCAGGGAGGCAGGTTACCTTCCAGCCTAGTTTGTTTCCTGCTTTCATCATGCTGTAAATTCCTGGTCTCAGATTCCATGCCTGAAGTGTGTTTTTCTCCTCTTATTGGGCATTTTTGTTCTCCAAGTACTTCTGTGTCTGTCTGCAAACTCTCTAAATGCATAGCCAACTCTGCAATCTTCTCTAACAGAAGAGAATTGTCAGGTTTCCCCTTAAACTTTTTCCAAATAGTATACATGAAAACTATGAAACAAAACCAAAAAAACCCTTCTGGGAACCAGGCAGGAGACCATCTGACAGCAGCTGCTATTTTATTAACCTCCTTAAACAACATTACTAACCAATCAAAACCTGCCTTTTCCTCTATTGTATTAGAAGCAGAGAGAAGTAGGCTTAGATTTTTCAAAACCTACTTTTAATAAGGGTTCTGAAATGCTTTAACCTCTCTTCTAGCCTACCATCCACCAAAGGTAGTGGAAAGAAAAGGTAAATAGGGGAAAAGAGGATGTGGTTTAGAAATAGTTCTTTGGAGCTAATCCAGCCTGCACTGTCAGGGTATCAACAGTTCAGTTCACATGAAACAGCAATGGCAGCTCAATCTGTCTGCAAACACCATTCATGAACCAGCAACAGCAGGTCGATCCAGAAGAAACCACATGGCTCTGCCAGTCGGCCTGAATCCGAGGAAGTGTCAAGAAGCTGCCACAACACCACCAGAAGTTTTTTTGGTGCATTTCTCTCTATGACTGGCAAGCATGGAGCAAAATGGCTACAGGAATATAATGGCTACAGTGCTTAGTGGCGCAGGACTTGACATTCCCCCTTTAAATTATTCTAGTAAGATAAATCATTGACTCAGAATTTTCCTTTTAAGCCAGGGAGTAATATTGGGTCTGCAGGACCGTGAGCTGGACACCTGAAATGTGCTGCTTGACAAAAGAAACTAGAGCATTAATAACGCCAGGGCCACAGGTAAGAGCACAAGGGCCGGTCATAGACATTCTTAGTGAGTGAGCCATGGTGACCAATCAAGAAAACCCATCCATATAATTGTAGGAAAATGCATTCTTGACTATCTCTCAGCACAGTTGCCTTCCCCCTGCAGAGTCATACCAGGATTCTAAAGGCATGTAGTACTGAGTTTATGTAACAGACAATATGAAACATTTTAATAATAGCCAGGTGGAGATTTCCACTGCTTGGAGGAGAGAAAATTAGAGAAATAGGAGTCCAAACTTTGTGTAGTGTGCTGCGGACTGCACAAATTTACAATCTGGTAAGACATTATATACTTGAATGTGACAAGTTATGTGAAACAGATTTGTTATGAGTCAGCCAATCTTTTTTTTAGATATTTTCTTTATTTGCATGTCATATGATATCTCCTTTCCCAGTTTCCCCTCTGAAAAAAAAAGAAATAAAATAAAGTAAAAATAAACAAAAAAAAACCAAAACCCTTGTTTCCCCATTCCCCCACTTCTCCCTCACCAACCCACCCTCTCCCACTTCCTGGCCCTGGCATTCCCCTACACTGGGGCATAGAACCTTCACAGGGCCAAGGGCCTCTCCTCCATTGATGACCAACTTGGCCATCCTCTCCTACATATGCTGCTGGAGCCACGAGTCCCACCATGTGTACTATTTGGTTGGTGGTTTAGTCCCTGGGAGCTCTGAGGGTACTAGTTAGTTCATATTGTTGTTTGTCCTAAGGGGCTGCAAACCCTTCAGCTCCTTGGGTCCTTTCTCTAGCTCCTTCATTGGGGACCCTGTACTCAGTCCAATGGATGGCTGTGAGCCTCTACTTCTGTATTAGTTGGGTACTGTCAGAGCCTCTCAGGAGACAGCTATATCAGGCTCCTGTCGAGTCAGCCAATCTTATAATGAAGATTTCAGTTTGATTTTCTGCAATTTGAGCTCTGTGACTGCTGAAGAGATTATCTTTCATGGCACACTTAGAAACAAGACTTTTATTAGTATGTAGAACTAATTCATTGTTATCCTTTATCAGCATGTCCTAAGATGCTAGACACTGGTTAATTTTATCATAGAGCTCATTCTTTTTCTCTGTCAATTTATCCAGAGATGCTAGGAGCACCTAACCAACATCATTATCCACCCACCCACCCACACACACACACACACACACACACACACAAATTGTCAAAAGTTTTATATACAGAGTCAATAAATTTCTTGCCTCTCACAATTGGTGAATCACATTTGTCTCAGTTTGTGAAATAGTTTAGACTGTGGGTTTTTAGTGCTTTCTGAACTTCCAGGGGAGGCTTAACTAACTGTAGGTGTTAGCAAATTGGAAACCTTCTTCTTGATACTTAAAAAGATTTATCCATACCTGGTACCCAAATTTATTTTTATTAGTCAGTGTTCTTTAGAGGGATAGAACTGAGAGAATGAATATATACATATTTTTTGTTGTTGTTTTGTTTTCAGACTGGGTTTCTCTATATAGCCCTGGCTGTTCTGGAACTCACTCTTTAAACCAGGCTGGCCTCAAAACTCAAACTACCTGCCTCTCTCTACCTTCTGAGTTCTGAGATTAAAAACACAAGCCACGACTACTCAGTTATTTTATATTTTATATATTCATATATGTGTATATAAAATGTATATATTAAATATAACTTATTTAATGTACTGTATATAAATATATTGCATGTTTACATATTATACATAATATATAACTTATTATATATATATAAATATATTAAAAATATGGTCTAGTTAGTTCATCAATGGTTGTCTACCAACAGAAGTTCCAAGAATCCAGTAATTTTTCAGTACACAGGCTGGTCCATTAAATTCCAGAATCTTGAAGAAGTAGGCTCTAATTCAGTAGAAGCATGAATTTGACAGAGAGAGCAAGGACACAGGCAAAGAGTAAGAGCTCCTTTCTTCTATGTATTTTATATAAGCTACCATAAAAGATGTAGCACAGATTTAAGGTGGATCTTCTCACCTCAAAAGGTCCAGATTTAGGATAAGTCTTTCCACTTTTAATAATTTAATTAAGAAAACTCCCTCACAAGTGTACCTAGCCACATGGGTTTAAGTTAATTCCATATAGCCAAGTTGATATAAAGAATGACCATCCCAGGGAGCTTCCCTGCGGGAAGGAATGTTTCAGTTTTGGAGGAAAGCTTACATAACACTTGAGTAGATAGTCTTTCCAGATCATATACCACGTGCTCCACAGTTAAAGAACTGGAAAAGGCAGCCTCCCCCAGGTACATACCCCAAGCACAACATGAATCACTGGGCAAGGATTTTTTATTCAGTTGGTTCACTGGTTCAGTTTTAGCTTTGGTGCTGGGACCCAGGTTCTTAAATATACCAAGCACACACCCTGTAAGGAATTGCTCTGGAATCCAGATCAAAACATCAAAGGACAACTCATAAAAACAGAACAACTCACTACTAAGTGAAAAATGAATCAAGACAAAATTACAAAAGAAATTGAAGACTTTCTACAATTGAATGCAAGTCAAAACACAATATACTTATGGGACACAATAAGGCAGTTCTAAGAGGCAAGCTTACAGCACCAAGTGCCTAAATAAAAAAATTGGATTGTGGATTGTACTTCGTGTATTCCGAACTTCTGGGCTAATAACTACTTTATTTTTGTTTGTTTGTTTTTCAAGACAGGGTTTCTCTGAGTACTCCTGGCTGTCCTGGAACTCACTCTGTAGACCAGGCTGGCCTCGAACTCAGAAATTCACCTGCCTCTGCCTCCCAAGTGCTGGGATTAAAGGCGTGTGCCACCACCACCCGGCACTAATAACTACTTATCAGAGAGTGCATACCATGTGTGTTCTTTTGTGATTGGGTTACCTCACTCAGGATGATATTCTCCAGATCCAGCCATTTCCCTAAGAATTTCATAAATTCATTGTGTAGATGTACCACATTTTCTGTATCCATTCCTCTGTTGAGGGACACTTTGGTTGTTTCCAGTTTCTGGCTATTATAAATAAGGCTGCTACAAACATGGTGGAGCATGTACCCTTATTACATGGTGGAGCATCTTCTGGGTATATGCCCAGGAGTGGTATAGCTGGGTCCTCTGGTAGAATTATGTCCAATTTCTGGAGGACATAGTAAAAACTTGCACTCTGGGTGCCAATGGGATCTTTGAGTTCAAGGCCAGTGTGGTAAATATAGTGCATTCCAGAATAGCCTTGACTATGTAGTAGGACCTTGTCACAATTAAACAGATGTATTGATCTCCCTTCTCCATAGTTATGTCTTTGTAGAGTGTTTCTTATATATGTTCTTGTTGGCAGAGTGACAAGGTATTACAGAGAATCAATTAGTGTGTGACATGAGCATTGGTGTGTGTAACTGGTTTTTTGTTTTGTTTTGTTTGTTTTTTGTTTTCTCTCTTACAAAGTCAACAAGGAAGTTGGGCTTCATGGCTCAATATTTAATCCTAGCTATTTGAGAGGCTGAGGCAGGGGGATGGCAAATTCAACAACTCCCTAAGTTACAGAGTGAGTTCAAGATGAACATGAATAACTTAGTAAGATTCTATCTCTAAAAAAAGGATTAAATCATTAAGACTCAATTATTTTAAATACTACTTGGAAGACCTCTTATATACCACAATCAGATTAATTTTATGCTCTTAGAAATTTCACAATGGATATTAAATTTCAATACACAAAACATTTAGGGATACATAAGCCACATTTAAACCAGAACATACCAAATAGCTGCTTTGGTTTGGAAGTTCTTCCATGTGCCTACAGGACACAGTCACAGTAGTTAACTATATTATGTTGTGACACTTTGGTATATTTGCTTTTTAGATTGGCGAGTTCCACAATGGGGCCAACTTTTCAGGAGATATTTGTTCCTTATTGTACCTCGCACATAGTAGGTCCATTAAGTAAGTTGCTTTCTGCTTCAGCTTGAGTAGGTGCTCAGGCTTTGTACTAGAGGAAAGCGAGAGATTTAGTGATAGCCAGATTTTTCCCAAATGTGTCAGATTTCAGCCAAAATCAACAAAGCCATCTACCTAGCCCACAGGTAACTCAGAAAAATCAAAGTACTTGTCTCTCTATTATCATGTGCATTTTTCCCTTTGGCTTTCTTCAAGAAAATATATTATTTATTGTCAAGTCTCCCGATATCTCCAATATATAGCTAATGATATGGTAGACTCCCAGTAATCATTGATCAAATTCAACACATGAATAAATAAATGGGACTTACAGAACTTATATTTCTGTCTGCTATGAATGTTTTTGGTTTTTTATTTGTTTTCTGAGATATAGTTTCACAGGTTGCCTGAAATTCACTATTTAAACCAGGCTGAGTTTATTATTATTATTACTATTTAATCATTATTCTGAACTTTCTCCTATTCCTCAACAGATTATTTTTTCCATAAAATATAACTGATTAGTTTCCCTTCCTTATATTCCTTGAAGCTTCTCTCCACTTCCCCTCTTACCAGGATCCACACCACTTTTTGTCTCTCATTAGAAAACAGACATCTGGGTTTCTGTCTGCTGGGAGCTGATCCTGTGCCACAGCACTCCATACCTAAATATCATCAGCAGGTCTCCCAGGAGTGCTGGCATTCCTGTGAGTTGAGGTAAGACCACCACTTCTGCTCAAATTCCTGGCCAAAGAGGGACCTGCCCAGAGCCATCAGGACACAGGAACCAAGGAACAGCTGGGGACAGGATGCTTCCAGTTTAGGTCTGTACCCAGGAGCTGACCCTGAGCCACAGCTCTCCATACCCAAATTCCTCCTGGAGAGAACTGGTCTCCCAGGAGTGCTGACACACAGGCTTGCAGGAGAGACAAGCCACAGTCAGAGACAGCAAGACCAGCTAACACCAGAGATAACCAGATGGTGAAGGCAAGGGCAAGAACATTAAGTATCAGAAACCAAGGCTACTTGGCATCATCAGAGTCCAGTTCTCCCACCACAGAGATCCCTGGATACCCCAACACACCAGAAAAGTAAGACTCTGATTTAAAGTCACATCTCATGGTGATGTTAAAGGACTGTAAGAAGGACATAACTAACTCCCTTAATGAAATACAGAAGAACACAGGTAAACAGCTAGAAGCCCTTAAAGAGGAAACACAAAAATCCTTAAAGAATTACAGGAAAACACAACCAAACAGGTGAAGGAATTGAACAAAACCATCCAGGATCTAAAAATGGAACTAGAAACAATAAAGAAATCACAAAAGGAGACAAACGTGGAGATAGAAAATCTGGGAAAGAGATCAGGAGTCGTAGATGTAAGCATCACCAACAGAATACAAGAGATAGAAGAGAGAATCTTAGGTACAGAAGATACCATAAAACATTGGCACAACAGTCAAAGAAAATGCAAAAAGCAAAAAGCTCCTAATCCAAAACATCCAGGAAATCCAGGATGCAATGAGAAGACCAAACCTAAGGATAATAGGCATAGAAGAGAACAAAAATTCCCAACTTAAAGAGCCAGTAAAGATCTTCAATAAAATTATAAAAGAAAACTTCCCTAACCTAAAGAAAGTGATGCCCATGAACATACAAGAAGCCTACAGAACTTCAAATAGACTGGACCAGAAAAGAAATTCCTCCTGTCACATAATAATCAAAACTCCAAGTTCACTAAACAAAGAAAGAATTTTAAAAGCAGTAAGGGAAAAAGGTCAAGTAACATATAAAGGCAAGCCTATCAGAATTACACCAGACTTCTCACCAGAGACTATGGAAGCCAGGAGATCCTGAGCAGACATTATACAGACTCTATGAGAACACAAATGCCAGCCCAGGCTACTATACCCAGCAAAACTCTCAATTACCATAGATGGAGAAACCAAGATATTCCATGACAAAACCAAATTTATACAATATCTTTCCACAAACCCAGCCCTACAAAGGATAATAAATGGAAAACTCCAACACAAGGAAGGAAACTACACCCTGGGAAAAGCAAGAAAGTAATCTTCTTTCAACAAACCCAAAAGAAGATAGCCACACAAACAAAATTCCACTTCTACCAACAAAAATAAGAGGAAGTAACAATCACTTTTCCTTAATATCTCTTAACATCAATGTACTCGATTCCCCAATAAAAAGACATAGACTAACAGACTAGATATGTAAACAGGACCCAGCATTTTGCTGCATATAGGAAATGCACTTTAGTGTCAAAGATAGACCCTACCTTAATTTTCCAAGCAAATGGTACCAAGAAACAAGCTGGAATAGCCATTCTAATATCGAATAAATCAACTTTCAGCCAAAAGTTATCAAAAAGGATATGGAAGGACACACTTCATACTTATCAAAGGAAAAAATCTACCAAGAAGAACTCTCAATTCTGAACATCTATGCTCCAAATGCAAGGGCACCCACCTTCATAAAAGAAACTTTACTAAAGCTTGAATAACATATTGTACCTCACACAATAAAAGTGGGAGGCTTCAATACCCCAGTCTCTGTCAGGCCTCCCCACTCCCTGGATCCTCAAGTCTCTTGAGGTTTAGGCTCCTCCCATTGAGGCCAAACCAGGCAGTCCTCTGCTATATATGCCAGGGAAGTGTGTGTTGGGGAGGGAGAAGGGACCAGTTCATGAATGTTGCCTAGTTGGTGGCTCCACGTCTGAGACATCTCAGGGGTCCGAGTTTGTTGAGACTGCTGGTCTTCCTATGGGTTTCCTTATTCTACCACAGGGGCCCTGACTTCAGTTCATGGCTGGGTGTAAACATCTGTGTCTGTCTCAGTCTGGTGCTTGTTGGGCCTCTCAGAGGGCAGCCATGCCAGACTCCTGTCTGAAAGCAGACCTTACCATTAATATTAGTGTCAGATCTTGGAGCCTCCCCTTGAGATGGATCCAAAGTTGGGTGGGTCACTGGACTGCCTTTCCCTCCGTCTCCCACCTTTCGAGGTTGCATATTTCTTTCATTCTGCTGGCCCTCAGGGCTTCTCTCCTGTCTCCTGAACCCCACCCCCAATACCTGGTCCTGTTCCCCTTTTCCCTTCCTCTCCCCTCTCCCATCTAAGTCCCTCCCTCCCTCTGCCTTCCATGATTGTTTTCTTCTTTCAAGTGGGATTAATGCATCCTCACTTGGGCCCTTCTGCTTGTTAACCTTCTTTATTTCTCTGGATTGTATCCTGGGTATTATGTACTTTTTTGGCTAATTTCCACTTATTAGTGAGTACATACTGATATGTTTATAAAGAGAAAAAAAATGTTCTATGAAGGGGTAGTCAGGTATGGGGGAAGGGAGTGTCTCAGAGGGCCCACGCCAAGGCATCCCTTCCTCCTCAGGGACCAGACACACATGATGGTATAGTATAGAATAGAGTTTATTCAGGGCATGGGGAGGGGAGTCTAGAGGGTAGTAGAAGCAGAGTGAGGGAGAGAGTAGGGAAGTAGAGGCCAGCCATGTGCATGTGAAAAGAGAGGGGAAGGGAATGGGGGAGAGAGGACAGAAGGGAAGAGCCTAAGAGGGCAAGAGAGAAGCAAGAGAGCAAGAGAACAAGAGAGCAAGTGAGAGAGGAGGGGGCAAGCAGCCCCTTTTATGGTGGGTCAGGCCTATCTGGCTGTTGCCAGGCAACTGGGGTAGAGCTTAGACAGAAAGTTAACACAAACCATGCATGTCCTTTTGAGTCTGAGTTACCTCACTCAGGATGATAGTTTCTAGTTCCATCCGTTTGCCTGCAAAATTCATGATCTCCTCATTCTTAATAGCTGAATATTCCACTGTGTAAATGAACCACATTTTCTGTGTCCATTCTTCTGTTGTGGGACATCTGGGTTGTTTCCAGCTTCTGGCTATCAGAGATAAGGCCACTATGAACATAGTGGAGCACGTGCCGCTGTCATATGATGAGGCATCTTAAAGAAATTGAAGAAGACCTCAGAAAATGGAGAGATCTCCCACGCTCATGGATTGGTAGAATTAACATAGTAAAAGTAGCCATCCTACCAAAAGCAATCTACAGATTCAGTGTAATCCCCATCAAAATTCCAGTACAATTCTTTACAGACATGGAAAGAGTAATTCTCAATTTCATATGGAAAAAGAAAAAAATCCAGGAGAGTGAAAACAATTCTTAACAATAAAAGAACTTCTGAAGTCACCATCCCTGACTCAAGCTGAACTACAGAGCAATAGTGACTAAAAAAAAAACTGCATCGGTACAGAGACAAACAGGTTGATCGGTGGAATAGAATTGAAGACCCAGAATAAACCCCCACACTTATGGCCACTTGGTCTTTGACAAAGAAGCCAAAAATATACAATGGAAAAAAAGAAAGCATCTTCAATAAATAGTGCTGGTCTAACTGGCTGGTTGTATGTAAAAGAATGAAAATAGACTCCTATATGTCACCTTGCACAAAGCTCAAGTCCAAATGGATCAACAATCTCAACATAAAACCAGATACACTGAATCCAATAGAATAGAAAGTGGGAAAGAGCCTTAAAATCATTAGCAGAGGGGGAAATTTCCTAAACAGAACTCCAATGGCTCATGCTCTAAGATCAACAATTGATAAACGGGACCTCATGAAACTGAAAAGCTTCTGTAAGGCAAAGGACATAGTCAATAAGACAAATCCACAACCTACAGACTGGGAAAAAACTTCATTAACCCCACATCCGATAGAGGGCTAATATCAAAAATATGTGAAGAACTCAAGAAGCTAACCTCCAAAAAAAACCAACCCAATCAAAAAAAAAAAAAAAAAATGGGGTATAGAACTAAATAAGAGAATTCACAAGAGGAATCTTCAATGGCTGAGAAGCACCTAAAGAAATATTCAAAGTTCTTAGTAATCAGGGAAATGCAAATCAAAATGACCCTCAGATTCTACCTTACACTAATCAGAAAGGCTAAGGTCAAAAACTGAGGTGACAGCACATGTTGGGGAGAACGTGGAGAGATGACTTCTGTGTTAGGGAATGGGATGTATTGTCCAAGGCTCCTCTCTGCTCTAGCACTCCATCTAGTGGATATGTGGGCAGGTCCTGTGCATGCTGTCTCTGTAAATTGATAATGCATGTTATTCCTGCTGGGTTTCAAAGGCCTTGATTTCTTAGTGTTCTCCATCTCCTCTGGTTACTACACTCTTTCTGGCCTCCTTTTCCAAAGAGTTCCCTCATCCTTGGAGGGAGGGACTGGATCTAGACATTCCTTTTAGTGCTGAATGTTCCAAGGTCTTTTACTCTGTGCCTACTATCTGTCTGTAGTCACTGTATTTGTTCCCATCTGCTGTAGGAGGAAGCTTTACTGAGAATGATTGAGCTAAGTATATGAGTATAACCGATCTAGTATAGCAGAATGTTGTTAGGAGTCATTTTGTTGCTATATTCCTTTAGCAGAATATTTGGTCCCCGGACTGTCTAGTCTCAGATTCTTGGCTACCCAAGTAGCATTAGATATGGGTTCTACCTCCTGGACTGGGTCTTAACTCAAATCAGATATTAGTTGGTTACTCCCACAAACTTTGTGCCTGTATGGCACTAATGTATCTTGCAGAGCAGGTCACATTTGTAGACTGAAGGGTTTGTAGCTGGGTTGGTGTTTACCTCTCTCCTTCCAGTTCTTCATGAAGGAACCATGCAGAGTTCCTTCCAGTAGCATGAACACTAATCAGTTGGGATGAAGGCTCTAGGTAGGCACCAGATTGACTTCCCCAGGTTCAAGGAGTTGTTTAGGTGTTTTCTTCAGCAACAGGACTTTGCCTTTAGTTTGTAGAAAGTCTTGGCAATATCCTTAGACCAGGCTGACTTTTGAGTGCTGGAACTAATTACATGTGTGCACCATCAGCCCCAGCTGGCAAAAGTTTGAGTTTTTGTTTGTGTTCATTTGTTTAAGATAGGATCTCAGGTAGACTGCAATGTGTTCCACTTCACTATGTACTTGATAATGAATTTAGACATCCAATCCTTCTGCTTCTTCCTTCAAAATACTAAGATTATGGACATGTGTCATCATGCCTAGCTGCAAATGCTTTAAATTTTTTAAATCTCTCTCTCTCTCCCTCCCTCTTCTGCTCTCTCTTGCTAGCTCTCTCTCGCTCTCTTGCTCTCTCACTCTCGCTCTGTGTGTGTGTGTCTGTACATCTGTCTGCTATAGCATACAAATTAAGCTCAGAACTCTGGGAATCAGTTCTTTTCTTCCACTATGGATTGAACTCAGTGTCAGGCTTTCTGGCCCTGCAAATGTTTTAAACAGCAGGACTGAATTAGACTCAAGATTCAAATCATTTAAAACATGTAACAACACATTTTAAACTTATCATTTATTAAGGGATTATCACCTCAAGTTGTTATTTTTGTAACTTAGTTACAAAGTTGACACCTGGAAATGTAACAGTGTCAACTGAATTAGTTAGAAACAGCTTCCAAATTCCAGGCCTCTTTTTTTGTTGTTGTTGTTGCTGTTTGGTATTGTTCAAAACAAGATTTTGCTGTGGCCCAGGCTGGTCTCCACTCACACTGTAGCCCAAGACGGCTTTAAGTTGGGAGTGGGGTGGGGGAGTGTGTGTGTGTGTGTGTGTGTGTGTGTGTGTTCTTGTCTCAGCATCCAGAGAACTGGGATTGTAGGTATACAATAACACACAGTAACTTCCAGGTTTTTTATATTTTTTTATTTTTTGTTTGTTTGTTTCTTTGAGGCAGGGTTTCTCTTGTAGTCTTGTCTACCCTGGAACTCATCCTGGACCAGGCTGGCTTCGAACTTTTAAGCCCATAGAGATCTACCTGCCTCCCAAGTGCTAGGATTAAAGGCATGTACCACCATGCTGGGCCTTAACTTTAAAAATATTTTTTAGCTTTCTTTGGTATTTTATGTGTGGGAGTGTTTTGGCTGTACATATATGCAACAAACTTGGTTTTTTTTTGAAAACTCATGGTGCTTCCTTTACTCAGGACCTTATTTTGCTTGCAGTTTTCAATTACTCTGCTGTTGCTTTTCCACTGAACATGTGTCTTCAGGGTCTTACAGCTCTTCACTGCCCTTGCCTCTCTCTCAAGCTGTTTTTGCATTTGCTTCGCTACCAAATGAAAAGCCTTCATTTCTTTGAAAGTAGGGTCTGTGTCTCAGCCTGGCCTTAAGATGATGATCTTCCTGTTTACCTCTGCCTCACAACTGTTGGAATTACAGAAATGCATTACTACTCTTGGAATCTACCAAACTTTTAAATACCATAGAGTGCCTAATTTTGGTCCCCATCCCTGCCTCATTCTTCTCTTTGTTGACACACATCCTCTTCTTGGCCTTTTGATGAAGTGCTATCACCTCTTTTCTTGTGTTTATGTCTTACGGTTTGCAACTGCTCTTGCTGTCCTGAGTCCATCTTTGAACCATCAGTCCTCTTCCCTTATCCTCCCCAGTGCTGGCATTGCAGGTGTGTGCCACCATTTCTGACTCCTACTAATTTGATTTTCCAGCAATATTTCTCGTACCATTTTCCCATGTGACTTCATTTATAATAGTCCTTTAAATGTGTAAAGTCCTTACTGACATTTTCCTTCATGTCTTTATCTTCTTTTCCATTTTTAAAGTCTTACGAACTTTTAAACTTACAAGCACTGTACTTCAAACCTGGAGTTGAGCTCATCTGCAGTGGCCCAGGCCTTTAATCTCAGCACTCAGGAGGCAGAGGCAGGCAGGTCTCTGTGAGTTTGAGGCCAGCCTGGTCTACAGAGTTCCAGGACAGCCAGGGGTATACAGAGAAACCCTGTCTCAAAAACAAAACAAAACAAAATAAACAAACAAAAAAAAACCAACCAACCAACCAAACAAACAGAAAACAAAGAAAAGCTGGGGTTGCAGGTATAAACAAGTTAGACAGTGGCTAGGGAGTACTCACAAGCATCCTGTAGACAACTTCCATATGAGAAAGTTTGTTTATAATATAGTAACAGCACAAAATGGTAGGCTAGCCAGGTAACAGTTACCTAGGCCTTAACATTCCATCTAGACTTTAATATTTCATCTAGGTCTTTACACATCTGAACCAAAATTTACTTATTTTGAAGAAGAAATTTGCTCCTTATAATCAAAGATTAAACTTACTAGCACTGATAATGAAGGATATTTATTTCCCAGTAAGCATCTTGGAGAAAATGTTGAATGAAAAAGTTACTCAAGACTGGTGTTGTAGCTCAGTGCTGAAGCTGTGTCTAGGCTGGTGGTTTAGCTCAGTGCTGAAGCTGTGTCTAGGCTGGTGGTGTAGCTCAGTGCTGAAGCTGTGTCTAGGCTGGTGTTGTAGCCCAGTGCTGAAGCTGTGTCTAGTAAGGTTGGGTAGGAGGGGATGGTTGACAACGATAGTCTCCTGGAAACCAAACTTCTTAAAGTATTGCCAACAGCCCAGCTGCCAGTCTATCGACAAAGAACGTGTTGAACTAAACTGTTCATGTAGATTTAAGTGGCTTAGTCCTTTCAAAAGTTACAACGTTCCACTATTTATTAACGTGACAGTATATGAGGTTTTGGGGGGTTTTGTGTGTGTGTGTGTGTTTGAAGATAGGTTTCTTCTGTATTGCCCTGGCTGTCCAGGAACTTGACTTGCCTGCCTGAGTGTCTTGTCTTGAGTGCTGGGATTAAAGGCATAAGCCACCACCGTTGCCCAGCTGAGCTTATCTTTTTTTTTTTTTAATAATGTGATTTCTGTGATGAATGTGGTACTAGTTATTAGTAATCACCTGGAAAGAAGGTAATATCGGAGTCGCTTCAGATAAACCAATTTTTTCGTCTTCCTTCCAAATGCAAGTGTGCAGAGGGCCACAAAGCTCATGGTATGCCAAACATTTCCACTACTTTGGACCAGACTACTAATTTCTTATTTAGCCATTTGTGCTACGGAGGAGAGCCACTTCTTTGAAGGCTTCATTTCTTTTTTGTTGTTGTTTTGTTTTTTCGAGACAGGGTTTCTCCATTTCTTTCTCATAAATGAGAACAGGGAGCTCTGATGTGAACGCTGTTACGTAGTTATAAAGGTCTTTCCTCCACACACCGACATAAGCTTTCCCCACTCTGCTCTAAGGGGATAGGAAAAGGAAGTTCTTTAGTAAGACCAGGGCTCCTCTGCCACGTGGCCCTCCGCTGGCCCTTCTGCCCACACACCCCTCCGCAGAGCAAGCGAGCTCCCCTAGGGCCTGACTGAGGAAACGCCCGGTCGCCGTGCGCCGGGAGCCACAGGAGGAAGCTAGGAGCTGTCAAGCCCCGCGGTTCCCGCCCGCCCGCCAGCCCGGGAGGGAGGAAGGGCGGGGCGTGCACACGGAAATCCAACGAGGAGGGCGGGTGGAACCCGGGGAGCGAGACTTCCGGTGGCGCAAAGCGTGTCGGGATCAGCTTGCGGCAAACCTCCTTCCCGGCCCGTAGAGCGACCACCGTTAGCGCCGCAGAGCTCCACCAGCCTGCTCTCGGCCGAACGCTTGGCCGCTGAGGCTGCCGCTGCGGCTTCCGCAGTTTTCGGCCCCGTCCACTTGGTTCCCAGGCAGCCGGCGTGAGTTCAGCTGCGGCTTCGGCAGACATGTTGTGAGGCGGCGGCGCGGGTGCCTGAAGGATGGTCTGGCCGAAGCGGCTGCAACCGCTGCTGGTGGCGGCGTCCTCCGGGGCTCCGGCTCTGTAGAGCCGACCCGAGTCCGCCCGGTACTGAGGCCGGGCGGGTATTCCTCGGTCTTGCGTGCGCTCCCGTGCCGTTTACGTTCGGTTAGACAACAGCGCCAGTCCGTTTGAGGCGACACGCAGGGTGGTTCTCCAGCCCTGAGGGTGGTGTCCCTAGAGCCCTCAGCCCCCTGACCTTTCCTCATATTCGCACTAAAATCTCTCACACAGTGGGTGTTCCCTGCCCTCGAGCCCGCTCCTTCCTGGTTTCTGCACTCTCTTCTCTGAGCTTCCCGGACCCCAACATCCCTCTCCAGGGACAGCCTATTGAGAGTGGTGGTCCAGGGGCGAGAAGTTTAAAAGTTGGGGCTTGAAAGACAGGAAGGTACGATGGCTTCCTCGTCTGGCAACGATGATGATCTCACTATCCCCAGAGCTGCTATAAATAAGATGATCAAAGAGACTCTTCCTAATGTTCGGGTGGCCAACGATGCCCGAGAGCTGGTAGTGAACTGCTGCACTGAATTCATTCACCTTGTATCTTCTGAAGCTAACGAGATTTGTAACAAGTCAGAAAAGAAGACAATTTCACCAGAGCATGTCATACAAGGTAAGCAATTTGTGTGGGATTTGGTTTAAATGAAGGTCCAGGGGAGCAGTCAATAACCACTTCGTGTCACAGAGCCTTCATTCCACTTCACTACTAAGTGCAGTTAGTGAAATGTCAAAACGGTGTAGAGACAGGTTGTACCTTAAGAAAATATCTATGTATTATTATTCTTCAGACATTTTTTTTTCATCCAGCTAATGCAAATAAGGAAAGCAAACATTAGGGTCAACAAACATCCTCAACACCTAACTAGTACAGTTTCCAATCGGGTCTTAAACAACAAGAATTGACTGCCTACAGCAAAACTTGGATAATAACAACTGAGAAAGGAACCTCAAAGTTCTCTCTTGGAAAGTTAAATTTTAGAACTTCAAGCATGAGTTGAGTCAGAGAGTACCTCTTCCTCACCTGTGTAGAGGAAAAGATTAATTTTTGAACACAGGAGTAGAAAAAACTCTTGGGCTTCGGATGGAGGTCAGTGCCATATCATCTACCTAGCATGCACAAGGGTCCTAGGACTGATTCCCAGCATTGAGTTTAAAACAAAAAGTTGTCGACATGAGTGTGTTCAGTGTTGTAAAGTGAATTGCTTTCTAAAAAGGAAGTATATTTTTGTTTTAAAAAATGCTAAGATGGTGCAACACTCATCACCAGGTATCCAAAGCAAGTGCCACATTTTTTTCTTTCTGACTCCCTCCAACTATTGATTGTTCTTTGAAAATTATTTGTAAAAGGTGACTGGGGCAGGGTGGGGACGACACTACTGGGGCTTGAACCTAGGGCCTGACACAGGCTAGTCAACCTTCTGTTTCCTGTCCTTCCCTCCTGCTGTTCCCATTTGGATGTGTATATAGATTTAAACTTTTATTGAAAAGCACATGTAAAAGTTTGCCCAGTTTCTTCCCTTTGCTGTAGGGAGTCAGCAGGAACTGTTTGATGGTTACAGGGAAGGGAGACAAAAGTGCTTCTGGCAGATTGTGGGAAATACTTTCTGTAGCTTTTCATGAGCTCTTATGAGAAAGCTCATTCAGTTTGAGGCATGCTAGACAGGTAGTTCTCTATCATTGCCTTTTTATAAATTTAAGTTTTAAAAATTCTACTCTCCTGTTAATGTCGAATAGAGAACACATCTGTTCATATGAAACATATCCATTTTCCACTGTCAGTGTTGACAAGAAGATCACTTGATTACTTTTTGAGCCTTTATCCTGTGCCAATGGTAAATTTAAAATACACCCTGCTGTGATGAGAGTGTCTCTCAGGCTGAATGCTTAGCATGGCAGAAGTCAGTCCCAGTAGGAAGTGGAGCCATGATGGTGTTTGTGTGTGTGTGTATAGGTGTATGTGTGTATATAAATAATCATATTACATACACATATACTCTGCCATTTCAGCACATAGTAGAAAACTAAGAAAAAAAGCAATTTTTTTTCAGGGTTAGGAAAGGCAAGATGATAATAGGATCCTACTGTGTCGCCCAGCTTGGCCTTAAACCTGGAGCCTCTTCCTGCAGTCTCTGAATACTGAGGTTATGGACATGTAGCCACCACTCCCTGCTGCTTATTTGAGTCTTTTGTGTGTATGTGCTGAACCTAGGGCCTTATATGTGCTAGGCAAGCACAGTACTACAGAACTATATTTCCAGCCGACATACATGTTTCTTTTCTTTTCTTTTCTTTGTTTTTTTTGTTTTTTTGAGACAGGGTTTCTCTGTGTAGCCCTGGCTGTCCTGGAACTCACTCTGTAGACCGGACTGGCCTTGAACTCAGAAATCCTCCTGCCTCTGCCTCCCAAATGCTGGGATTAAAGGTGTGCTCCACCCCTGTCTGGCGACATGCTTGATTCTTAAAATTGGTTTGGTTTTTTTTTTTTCTTTTTTTCTACTTGTTTGGTTTATTGATTGGTAAGGAAAATGGAAGCCAAGTTATTTTTCTTTTTTTCTTTTTGAGTTTTTAAGTCTTTGAGAAGATATTTAACAAATAACTAACATTTCCTTTGACTATTTATTTTTTATTTTTATTTTTTGGTTCTTTGAGACAGGGTTTCTCTGTGTAGCTCTGGCTGTCCTGGAATTCACTCTGTAGACCAGGCTGGCCTGGTCTCTCCTGCCTCTGCCTCCCAAGTGCTGGGATTAAAGGCGTGCACCATCACTGCCCGGCTTTCCTTTGACTCTTTATGAATAGAAGAACCACTTTTGTCAGGCATCAGCTTTTTAATGGAAACTGCAGATTTCAGTAGGATCTGCCTAAACATTTGTTTGTAACCACAGAAGTGGTGATTGTTCCAAAAATCTAATGACACTATCTGTCTTCTTGAGGGAAGGCTCATTCTTTTCTAGGATATATTTAGAGTTCCAGTTGACATGATGATTGAAGTGTAGCTGTAGCAAGCCATGTACTAAATAGTTCAACTTTGGAATATGGTAACTTCAGTTTAATGTATGACTTAGAAAGTTGCACTGAAAGACTATTTTCCTTTGTGTGTTAGAAACTGAATTAGCCTACAAATTTACAAATTTACCCTCATCTTGTAATGTTGCCATTAAGTATATAGGAATATCTATACTTTTGCTCAAATTAGTATAGATTTTATGCCATTTCATATTATATAATCACCTTAATTTTTGTTTTGGGAACCTTTCTCTTTCCCCATCCCCTTTGATTGGTTTGTTGAGATAGGATTTCTCTGTAGTCCTGGCTGTCCTGGAACTCACTTTGTAAACCAGAATTGCCTTGAACTTAGAGATCAGCCTATTTCTGCCTTCCAAATGCTAGGATTAAAGGATATGCCACTACTACTGCCCAGTTAAACAAAAAAGGTTCAAGTGTCTTTCATTTTCTTGAGTTTCATAGTCCCTGGAACTCAGAGATCTGCCTGCCTCTATCTACCTGTCCCTACCCTATGCCACTATACCTGGTTTATTATTTTTCT
>NW_022196905.1:101141499-101175274 GCF_008632895.1 Mastomys coucha
TAGAGCCCCATGCATGTTAGGCAAGTGCTTTCTGTTTACTACATCCTTCAACCCCACACTTACTGATGTATTTAGCATTGTGGTAAGAATATTGAAATAAATGATTATCAGTCCTTAATCCTAGTTTTCTGGGAGCACTGTACCATGGATGACATGATTGCCAGGGTCTTCATGCCAAGCTGATAAGGAAACCATCTTTGACCTATATCATCTTGCTATGTTTTAAGTGAAAAATAATCATATTCTTCCCTCCCACAAATAAGAAACTACAGAAACTAAAGGTTGCTAATTTGTGTGTTGTTTTTAATCCAAAATGTGTTTGTTAGGATGATTCCTTACTCAAATTAATTCAGGTGCTTTTAGAGCTGCTGCTTCTTGAAGTAGTTTCTTTTTGTCAGCCATGCTTTTCTGCCTATAGGCTAATAGAGGACAGTGGGGCAGTCAGCCTATAAGACAACAGTTTATGCACCGGTAAACAGTAGGGATTTTATAGCATCCTGAGAACTTCACATCCATGAAGTATGTACTGGTAAACAGTAGGGATTTTATAGCGTCCTGAGAACTTCACATCCATGAAGTATGCATGGGTAAACAGTAGGGATTTTATAGCGTCCTGAGAACTTCACAGCCTTGAAGTAGAGCTGGGGCTTTTTCCCCTTTCTTTCCTCTTGTCTTTTGGAGAAGGATGAAGGTCTTCTCCCAGAAGCATGTTCTTGTAGGGAGGTCGCCACTCCCTGAGGGAAAGTTGATTTGTGTAATTTCAATGGGGCTGTGTATACTTTTTTCTTTTTGAGTCTGAAATGCTCAGGCTTTCTCCTTTATTGGGACAAGTGTATATTAATTACTACACTCTGGGTATAACAGAGGAAAGAAAAACTTAACTATTTTTCATTATGTCTTTCTGTAACTTAATGAATATATGTTCCCTGCTTATTTTTTTTAAAATTGGAACAAACTATGTCATTAATAAGTAAATTCCAGATATTTGCCTTTTTTGTATTTAAGAAAATGACAAGCCGGGCAGTGGTGGCACACTCCTTTAATCCCAGCACTTGGGAGGCAGAGGCAGGTGGATTTCTGAGTTTGAGGCCAGCCTGGTCTACAGAGTGAGTTCCAGGACAGCCAGGGCTACACAGAGAAACCCTGTCTTGAAAAACCAAAAAAAGAAAAAGAAAAGAAAGTGATAGACTTGATGCTTGACTTACTATGAGTGACATATGAAAGATATTTTTCTTATTCAAACCACGTTACTCTCATAAACATAAATTTTAAAAATAAGGAAAAAATGAAAGCCCGTGACTTGAAGTGCTCTGTAGGCTTTTGTGGTACAGCCAGTTCACGCACATCTCCAACGAGCTTACACACAAGTGAGATTCACACTGCACTTACTTTATTTGGCTTTGACAGTTTGTGGGGGTAACCCCTAATCTTCTAACCTCCCCAGTGGTGTATTCCAGACACTTGTTTCTCCTGGCCATGTGCTCATAGTTCCTCTCCCTTCATGGTGGCTTCCTCCTCCCTTTTTTTATTCTGATCTCTCCCAAAGAGGACATACAAAACTGTAATCATTGGAAAAAATAGCCATTTGTATGCTGATAAGGGAAGCAAGATCATACAGAATCCATCTAAAACATTTTTTAATTTAAATTAGTTGTTTCTCTCTATTCTATCTATCTATCTATCTATCTATCTATCTATCTATCTATCTATCTATCTACTTTTCTTTTATTGTTCTTCAATTCCTGCTTCACTTAAGATCTGTCAGATGTTCTGGGCCAGAGGGCTAAAAATAGATACTCTAACATTATAAAGAATATTGAGGACTGTCCAAGTAGTTACCTGTCTCTGTCATTTCCTTAATTTTTGGAAGCTGAGTTCTTGAGCTTCCTGCATATTCAAGTAATATTTGTTCCTTCTCTGGTCTCTGAAGGGATTGAAGACTAGATGGTTACAGTCTCAAAATTAAACTTAAGTTGTTGATCATGTAAAAGATGTTCTAGGTTTTAAAATTTTTAGGATGGTAATACAAGTTAAAATAAAAAATGATTTAGATACAAAATTGTAAACTCATTAAGATATGTTAGATGTTAAAGTACTCTAAGTTGCCAAATATAAATGGACTGGACCTTATAAATGTATATTATACTTTGTAGTCTTCATAATTGTTATAATGGTATTCAACTTTTATTTAAAAGAAAGAGACTTTTATTGGACTAAAAAGGGGAAGTCTAGAGAGATCATTTTGTATATTCTATGGATGCCTTACTTGTCAGTTAAAAAGCCTATGGCCTATGGCTTAGGAGGAAATAGAGGTGGGACATTGGGAGGAGAAAGAATTCTGGGAGAGAAGGAGGGGAGGGACAAGCCCTAAAAGGGGTGAGGAGACATACGCATGGTACCTAACGAAGCATAGGTAACCAGCCATGTGGCAAAGTGTAGGTTAAAATAGATGGGTTTTCTTTAGTTATGATCTAGTCAGAGTAGAGCCTAGCTCTATGGCCAAGGTATTTATTAATATAATCTGAGTCTTATTTCTAGGAGCACAGGGCTGGGGATTGATTAACTACAGTAGGCTTTAACCTGTCTATAGTCAAGTATTAAGGAAGTAGATGAATATGGGACTGGAAAGATTGCTCAGAGTTTAAGAGCATGATGCAGCTCTTGCAGAGGGGTTTGGGTTCCCATGTACCCATTAGATTCTTCACAACTGCCTTTAACTGCGGCTACCGGGGATCCTGTGCCCTCATCTAGCCTCTGTGGGTACTATACTCACATATACAGATCTCCCTCCTATGCCCTCTCCCTCCACCCCCTCATTCATACATATAGAAATAAAAATAAAACTTAATAGTGGTTGATAAAAATATTTTGTTTTAGCCACCTAGACAATTGCTAAATAACTGTGAAATATATAACATTAGAAAACAACAGTCTTTATCTCCCAGAGGGAGACTAACCCCCAAAATAAATATTCCCTATGTGAGAGAAAGCTATATTTTCTTTACCTTTTCATACTTTGATTTCTGTAGCACTAGAAAGTTTGGGCTTTGGCTCTTACATCAGTGAAGTAAAAGAAGTCTTACAAGAATGCAAGACAGTAGCATTAAAAAGAAGAAAGGCCAGTTCTCGTTTGGAAAACCTTGGCATTCCTGAAGAAGAATTATTGAGGCAGCAACAGGAATTATTTGCAAAAGTAAGTAATATGTTTTGAATTATGTTCATTAGAAATCTATCAAAATCAGTGTTTTTAAAAAAATCACTGTATGGGTTTGTAGATTTAGCTTAGTGGTAGAACACTTGCCTAGCAAGCGCAAGGCCCTGGGTTCAGTCCTCAGCTCTGAAAAAAAAAAAAAAGACAAAATAACAAAAAAATCACTTTATAAGTCAACATACCTAGAGGATTATCTAAATGGTTGCAAGAACCAGTTGTTTGAAGAGAATAATTCCAAATACCTCTTGGATTTTATCTCTTTTTTTCCCAGATAGAATGATCACTTAAAAGCATGAAAATGCACTTAGACATCTTTATTATGAGTGGAACACAGGGAAAGCCTGGTTAATATTTTCTGTGTAGCCCAGTGTTGCTACAAGCTGGTTTTGAATTTACAATCCTCTTGCCCACCAAGTACTGAGATGAAAGGAACGTACCACTAAACATCACTGCATTTGAGCCTTAAACATTATTAGGCACAAGATCCAAGTAGCATTTAATATAGGGGGTAGAAAGAAGTCTGGTTAAATAAGCATACTGCTCTTCTGGAGAACCTGAGTTTGCTTCCCAGCATTCACATTGGGAGGCTCCAAGAAGATCCAACACTTTTCTCTTCTGAGGGTACCAGTACTCACTGCACATGCCTCCTACAGACACATAAATGCATATATGTAATTAAAATAATAAATAAGAGAAAAACATTTTGCAATATTCATTGAGTTCTGACCATTTGTTAATCCCATTACCATGCAATTTGAATATATTAGCTCATTTAATCCTTATAAGAATCTATAAGATGGGGGCTGGAGAGATGGCTCAGCGGTTAAGAGCACTAATTGCTGTTCCAGAGGTTTTGAGTTCAAATCCCAGCAACCACATGGTGGCTCACAACCGTCTGTAATGGGATCCGATGCCCTCTTCTGGAGTGTCTGACAGCTACAGTGTACTCATATACATAAAATAAATAAAGAGTCTATAGGATGAGTTGCCAAGGTGGCTCAGCAGGTAAAGGTGCTTGCTTGCTATTTCTGGAATTTTCCACTTAATATTTTGGTTGATTCCAGGTAACAGAAATCATGAAAAGTGAAACTACATATGGGGAGACCACTGTACTGTTCCAAGTACATCTGCTTTGCTATCTGAAATCTTCTTTAGATTCTACTACCATTAGGGGCTAGTGTAAGTAAATGGGCCTTGCTTCTTTTCCTTACTCTTCTAGTTCTTTCACCCATCCAGGAACAGTTACTTACTTATTAGGTCCTTTGAGACAGGATTTCACTGGTGGCCTAGGCTGCCTCTGTCTTCCAGTGCTTGGATTATAAGTGTATGCCATTATACCCAGTGTCCAGAAACATTTTTGTGCTGGCTGTACTAGTTGTCCTGTAGTAGCAACAGAATCCAGTCTGCATTTTTCTGTTCCTGAACCAGCCTGAACCTGTGTCCTCTCGGCGTGGGTCTCTACAGGTGGGTTTCCCATGCTTTCACACTTTAGTGAGCATGCCTGCTCTTTGGAGTCTGAGTTGAGTTCCACCAAGTTCCTTCAAGTATAAGTTTTAAACGCCCCAGCCTCCTCTTTTGTTTCCGGCTTAGATTTGTGACTGATGCTTATATTTGGCATCTCCCTGGTGTCTTCGTGTTCTTTTGCTTTTTTAGTTTACCTGTTACCAATTTTATATTTGGTTAATGTCTTTTTACTTATTTAAATTGTTTCCCAGAGCTAATGTTAATTCTCTTGCCTGATTACACCTTGACATATGCAGGAAGGAGAAAATAATATTTTGGTTTTATTTGAAATAAGTGTACAGTTTAAATAGTAAGTGAAAAGGAAATTTTTTAGTTAGATTGGATAAAAAAGAAAGACAAAATGAAAATTTAAAAATGTATGGTATACATTTGAGAAACATTTTATGTTCTGGGTTTCTTTTGAACCATGAGGGTAGAAAATTGTAATGAGAACTCAGAAGAAAATATCAGAGTAACTGCTGTGTTCTCCATGATATTTCACCCTAATTGTACTGGATACCTTTTAAGCCACCAAAATTATGTTTATATGAAAATTGTAATTGAAGGGACAGAAAAGAAGTAAGACAGAAAAAAGTGCCAAAAAGAGACTAATGCTATTTTTTTCCTAATCAACCTTGTTAGTTTGTTTGTTTGGGACAAGGGTTCCCCTGTGGCCCTGGCTGTCCAGCTCAATCTGTTGACCAGGCTGGTCTTGAACTCAGGTCTATCTGCTTCTGTCTCCCAAGTGCTGGGACTAAAGGTGTGTAGTGTATCACCACCAACCAGCTCTGTCAACCTTTTGTTATATATATATATTTTTTTTTTCATGTGTGTGGGTGTTAATTGCATGTTAGTTTATATACCATATGTATACATTACTAGCAGAGGCCAGAAGAGGGTGTTGGATCCCTTGGAAGTGGAGCTAACAGAAAGTTGTAATCATCCATGTGGGTGCTAGAAACCAAACCTGACCCTCTGTAAGAGAACTCACTCAGTACTCTAACTGCTAAGCCAAACTCTCTAGCCTCTCTATTAACCTTTCAATTTTTTCAGTTGAACTAAAAATATTAAAGTTATTATTTTCTAGATATGTCATAATTATATAGTACTTAGAAAATGTCTACATTTAGTGAGTATGTTAGTTGATTTAATTTATATTTTACTAGAATATATATACTTGATTTTATGTTTTTCTTAGGCTAGACAGCAACAAGCAGAATTGGCCCAACAGGAATGGCTTCAAATGCAGCAAGCAGCTCAACAAGCCCAGCTTGCTGCAGCCTCAGCCAGCGCATCCAATCAGGCAGGATCTTCACAAGATGAAGAAGATGATGATGATATCTGAAATTCACTACTTGGGCTTCTGTTTCCTCTATAAGAAAACAGTGACAGATGTGCTTATCTGTAATTTTGTATGCATCGTGGTGGACTTACCATTGGTATTCTAGAGACATCTGCTATTAGGTTTCAACTACTGTGCTACACATGTAAAACTGTCTCTTTGAACTATTGAAAATTTAAGGTTAAGTATAATATCACCTTTGAATTTGTAATGGTGTTTCTGAAATCTTAGACCAGTGTGAACCCTTTATTTGGTCAATAAACAGTGTTACAGAAAACTTCAGGTTTATAAAAATACAGTGAAATTTATAGAGATCTCTTAATCTGTATTTTTATTTTCTCTGCCCTTTAACTGAACTAAAATTGAGAATTTATATTGAGATGGGGCATGGTGTGATGCAGAATACATTGAATCAGGTTGGTGAAAAAGTTCAGTTCTATACAGTATCTAAATGTTTTTGTCTTTTAAAGTGAGTATATATACAGGCAACAATTATATATACTCAGATAAATAAACTTGTTTAGAGGAAATCTCAAATAAGAAGACATTCAATAACTAGGAGGGGAATGTATTCACTAGTAGTTGTATAAATTTGGTGAGTTATGTTTTTGATTTTGTTACTGTTTTGTGTAACAGTGAAGACTAGTTTTATTATAGTATAATTTATCTTGAACTACACTATGCCATTTCAGAGACTGGCTTATCTTGAAGATTGTCACAGTTCTTACTATTTCACTCCAGTTCAGTAATTGCTCATAGTGTTAGTTGCTTAGTCCATTTTTTGAGTGTATAAGTGGGGCGCTGCTTGGGTTCTGTTGGTTAACTGAGGTGCCTGGATATGCAAACCTTTGCTAGGGAAATAAATGAAAGCTAATGAACATGTTTGCTATGAAAAAGGGCTTTAAATTCTTATTTAACATGTAGTTTACTTATGTTTGCTTTTAGTGTAGTATTTACATTTTCTTGATTAGGTGGCCTAAAGACTCCAATGACAATGACATCATTGTCCCCATCATCAGAAGTCAGTGGTAGCTTTAAAAATTTTATGTTTGCTTAAAAAGTGTCATAACTGACCAGCCCTATATGAAGTGTTAACTTGCTTCTTAAAAGGGAACAGCTTTAATTTGGTTTCAGTGCATAAAGTGTGGTAGTGCTTGTGAGAGGGATCCAGTGTATTTGGTGAAATGGCATATTACTTATATTTTGGAAACAGAAAAATGCCACCTAAGATAATATAAGTCATTAAGTTCCTATGTCAGTTGCCAAGCCAATTAAGTTTCTGTATTCACCAAGCCCCAGAAGAGATTCTAGCTGCTAGGATTTCAATTTTGAGAGCTAAGAAATGTTTATAAGTATTAGATTTCTTAATATTCATATTTTTTAGTTTTAGAAGGGAAATTTATATGCATATTGTTATGCATTTATCAGATATTCTTCCCCCATATAACAAAAAGGTAGTAATTTTGCTAAATGTTTTATGTTGAAGTTATTTCAAGGTATTTCATGGATATGCCCATGATGTGTTTGGAAAAAGTAGAAGGAATCGTTTTTTTCAAAAAGATTAAGTACCAAAGGTAGGTAGTTTAGTTTACAGAGATAAGTTAGTCACTTTGGGCTTTTCTAATTTGTACTGTAACATTCTTTTATTTTGTTTTAAATACATGTTTCTCAAGTAAACAATTTAGGTAATTTTCCATACTTTTTCTTTCTGATGCAGACTTCAGGTTAATTAATATTTTACTGCATCTGATGATGTATTATATGTTTGAAGCCTAGTGACTTTTAATTTTGATGTTCTTGTGATTTCATATGCTGTATTCTTCAAGCAATAAAATTCTGATGTGTTTTGTAAATTTGTTTTTATATTTAATGATTATAGGGCAATTTCTGTTTCCATTTTCACTACTTTGGAGAATGGTAAACCCAAAAGGCATTGGTTGTTTAGTATGTTATACCCCCTATCAATAGTTTACTGCTATTTCAGTAAACAGTTTTGCTTGTTTTTGTAATGTCTAGATAAAGGAACAACAGAGCGCATTAAGGAGTATCTTGTTATTAGCATTTAAGAGTCACAGTTATTTGTTAGTCATTAGAATGGTTTAGTCTTCCAGAAACCCTTAGGTGTTTTGTTTTGTTTTGAGACAGGGTTTCTCTGTGTATTCCTGGCTGTCCTGGAATTCTCTCTGTAGACCAGGCTGGCCTATAACTCAGAAATAAGTCTACCTCTGCCTCCCAAGTGCTGGGATTAAAGGCATGCACCACCACTGCCCAGCTAGATCCCTAGTTTTTGAGTTATTTAGTAAATACTTTCCCATCTCAAATAGATAATTTTTTCCATCAGATTAGAAGATTACTATACTAAAAGGTCCTTTTCTTTTGTTAAGACAGGATCTTGCTTGCTTAGCAAGCCCAAGTGGCCTTATAGCAATCTCTAGCCTTAGTCTTCTGGGTATTGGTGTAGTACATCTGTGCCACCACACATAGCTAAAAGGGGAACTATCTTTAAACTATGTATACCATATATGCAGAAGAGAGCACAGATTAAAGTTTCACAAAGTAAACATAGCCCTCTGATAAAAACACAAGATATTGTAAGAAAATTCAAAGTCCTTGCTTGCTCCTGTCATGTTTTTTATTTATTTAATGTACGTAAGTACACTGTAGCTATCTTCAGACACACCAGAAGAGGGCATCAGATCTCATTACAGATGGTTGTGAGCCACCATGTGGTTGCTGGGATTTGAACTCAGGACCTTTAGAAGAGCAGCAGTCAGTGCTCTTAACTGATGAGCCATCTCTCCAGCGCCCCTCTCCCTTTTTTTTTTAAATGTGTCTATATGGGTGTTTTCCATATAGGTATGTCTCTGTACCACATGTCTATTGGTTGTTCAGGAGGAGAATGTCGGATTCTTAGAACTGAATTACAGCAGGTTGTGAGCCAAACCTAGGTCTTTTGGGAGAACTAGCAGTGCTCTTAACTAAGGAGCCATCTCTACAACTGCAGAACTTTATTTTTTCTATTTAGATATGGTCTCAGTATATAGCCCAGGATGGACTTGAACTTACAAGAGACCTGTTTGCGTCCACCTCACTACTGCTGTGACTAAGGGAGTGCACCACCCTGCCTGCCTGCTTTCTATCCGTTTTTAACAGTCCTCTCCTGTGGGAAGCCACTTCATAAGCACATCGCCATTACAAGATGGCGATGACATCTGGCTTGCCGTTAGCATAAAAACGCCTTGTGCGCATGTGCCTGTAAATCCCAACGATCTGCGGCGGAGTGCCTTTGGTCACGTCAAATGGCCTGATTGTCCCACAGCCTATTATGAGTCGCCACGTCTGAGGCAGGCATAGAGCTCTATATAAGGGAAGGTTTTTGAGATAGTCGGGGTCCTCCTCCTCAACTGAAGCTTGTGATCTCGCTCTCAAGATACATTAAAGCTTGTACTGCAGAAGGATCCTGTGTGTGCCGCGTTGTTCCTGCTGGCGGGAGATAGCGCGGGACACTCTCCTCTCAACGATAAATTATTTTTGCCTTGAAAATATCTTTAGATGAATGCAGCCATAGGTAATCTGCCCTTTTTACTTTTCATATCTGTGAATGTTGCCTTTTACCTATAGCAAGTACTTAATTACTTAAAAAAAGATTTATTCTCCTACAATTGTATCAATCTGAAGTCCCAGTCAGTTTCATTAGTTCAAAATTAAGTTACCAGCAGAACTGGTTCCTTCTACAGGTAGGTGATGGGAGTCTTTCAACTTCTAACTTCCTTATTCTTTACTAATGGACCCTTTTCTACATCTAAAGCCTGTTTTAGTCTCCACACCACATTCTCTTTTTATAGTCAGATCTTCCTTTACCACTTTATATTCCAAGATGGTTCTCCAAACACAAGATCCTTAATTACATATACAAAGTCTCTTCCCAGATAAAGTTATATTCACAGGATCTAGAGATTAGAACCTGACATATCCTTGGAAGCCATTGTTCAACCTCTCAAAGTTAAAATTCACCCATGTTGTCCTATGTAGTTGTTTCATTCTCATTGCTATATGGTATTCCATCTGTATTTTTAAAACACTTCCAGAATTTGTTACTGATGGGCATTTGAGAATTCCTAGTCCTGGACTATTATAAATAGTGCTATGGACAACATTCTTTTGGTGAATGTATGCATTCCTTTCTGTTGAATATTTATTAGGAGTAGAAATGCTGAGTCACAACATGTACATATTTCAGATTAGTATGTATTGTTAGATAGTTTCCAGACTGCTTATAATTAGGTACCATTACCTTAGTAATGAACTACCCTATAATGGTTTAGCAGCCTGAACATATATTTTGAAACATAGTAAATAAATTCTACTTCTAAAGTAGGCCTTTGTTATTTATTATCCTATAAGAGAAAAAAAAAGCAAAAGTGTGAGTTGGAGAGATGACTCAGCAGTTAAGAGCACTGCTTTTGCAGAGAACATCAGTTCATTCCCAGAATTCATAATGGTGGCTCACAACCATCCTTAACTCCTGTTCTAGGGAATCTGATATCCTGACCCCCCTGGGCACCATGCATGCCTGGTAATATGCAATCCCTGGAACCTATGGAAAGGTGGCAGGAGAGAAATAACTTCTCTAAGGTGTCCTCTGACTGCCACATGCATGTAACATATGCATACACATAGTAATAAAAAATTTTAAATTATTTAAGGCATTTGTTCTTATTGGCATAGCAGTATTAAGCATTCATTAGCTTATTACTCTTAAAAAGAAATGCAAATTTTAGATAATTTTTTGAGTTGCAGGAAAGTGTGACATAATTTCTTATAACTATTTAAACATGGTTATTTCCTTAAGTTGGACTCTTAAATGATACTTAACCAATCCAAATGACTACCAGAAAGAATTATTCAGACAGCAGAGACACTTCTATTTGCTTCACCTTGATTCTTTGTCTTTTCATTGTCTGTAGGCTTTTGGCTCTAAATCCTGTCCATTCCCTATCCTCTCTCCCTTGCTCTGGGCCAAATAAGTGACCTCTCATCTCAAATCAGCACTGGTCCCTACCTGAATTTTTTTGTTTGTTTGTTTTGTTTTGTTTGTATTGTTTTGTTTTTTGAGACAGGGTTTCTCTGTGTATCCCTGGCTGTCCTGGAACTCACTCTGTAGACCAGGCTGGCCTTGAACTCAAAAATCCACCTGCCTCTGCCTCCCAAGTGCTGGGATTAAATGCATATGCCACCACTGCCTGGCCCCTACCTGAATTCTTAAATGAGTTGTAAAAGTATTTTTTATTCTCTTGTAGCAATTGTTTTCCTGGAGGCTTATTGCCTCTGCTAACCTAGGCCTAAACATGGACATGTCTAGCCTCTGTACAATCTAATCTAGACCTAGAATGTTTTCAGCCTCAGAGACTTAATGTTGAATAAGCTCAACCTTTCTAGTTCTTTCTGTGGTCTGGCTGGCTGATCAGCTCATCAGTTCTGGCTTAAAACTCCTCTCCATGCTAACTCTCCACCCTGATCCAATCTGCCCTCTTTCTTCCTCTCCCCCCTTCTCTCCCCTTCCTCTCCTCCTCTTCCTCTTCATACTAAGTTTGATAATATGTTCTCGTCTTCTGGCTCCTCAATTTCTGGCTTGTTCTGTTGTTACCTATGTCTAGTTTGTTCTCTCTTCCACCTGTCTCTAAAACTCTCTGAGTAAAACTACCTCCTCTCCATTTTTCCACTTGGTTCTCTTAAGTAGCTTCCTTTTTCCCTTCTCATTAGAGTTGGGTGCATATTACTCAGTCAAATCTTTCTCTGATTCATCACATTGTCTGCCACTCAATTAGATATCACTTTCAAACATGGCTGCTTCCTTTCTCTGCTTTCTCTGTGTAGCCCTGGCTGTCCTGGAACTCACTCTGTAGACCAGGCTGGCCTCCAACTCAGAAATCCGCCTGCCTCTGCCTCCCAAGTGCTGGAATTAAAGGCGTGTGCCACCACCGCCCTGCAAGTGGCTGCTTCCTTTCACAAACTAACTTTATTGTTTTAGATTAATTGCATGTCTGTATTACAACCAGAGATTAAAGGTATGTGCTAAATTTAGGCTGAGCCACACCACAACTAGAAATGGTTTAGTGTCAGGGTTCACAGTGTGATCAAATATTCT
Organism: Mastomys coucha; assembly: GCF_008632895.1. NCBI lineage: Eukaryota > Metazoa > Chordata > Mammalia > Rodentia > Muridae > Mastomys > Mastomys coucha. Next base: position 101,153,704 of record NW_022196905.1, read on the forward strand.
GCAACAGTGAGGTGTTATTACTGTTTCTGTCATAAATCAAAAAGTAATAAAACCCTAGAGCAAGATTTTTCAGGTTCAGCATTAACATTTGGAATTCTTTCCTTCCTTCCTTCCTTCTCTCCTTCCTTCCTTCCTCCCTCCCTCCCTCCCTCTTTTTTCCCTTTCTCTCTTTCTTTCTTCCCCTCTTTTTCTTTCTTTCTTTCTTTCTTTCTTTCTTCCTTCCTTCCTTTCTTTCTTTCTTTCTCTTTCTTTCTTCCCCTCTCTTTCTTTCTTCCCCTCTCTTTCTTTCTTTCTTTCTTTCTTTCTTTCTTTCTTTCTTTCTTTCTTTTTCTTTCTTCCTTTTGGTGGGAGGCTGTCTTGTGTGTTATCTTTCTCAGCATCCTTAACTTAGATCTAATGGTTAGCATACCTAATATCACCTTCACTGTGACAATACCAACATACCTATAAGCTGCTACATACCCCTCTGGGAAGAGAGAAAGGGGATTAAGTTTACTACTCTTAGGCTGGCGAGATGGCTCAGCAGGTAAGAGCACTGACTGCTCCTCCAAAGCAGATCCTGAGTTCGGATCCCAGCAACCACATCTGTAGTGCATCTGAAGACAGCTGCAGTAAATTACGCTGGAGCAAGAGGGGCCGGCAGAGGTCCTGAGATCAACAGCAGCCACACACATGATAGCTCACAGCCATCTGTACAGCTACAGTGTATTCATACACATAAATAAAAATAAATCTTTTAAAAAAAAGTTTACTACTTTCTTCTACCTTGTCAGTGCTGAGATTACAGAAGTGTGCCACCACTTTTGACTACTACTTTTTTCTTTAAAATGGAGGCTAACTGGGCCTGGTGGGTCCACTTCCCGAGGATTGAGGTAGGAGAGTCACTATGAGTTCAAGGCTAACCTGAACTACATAGTTGCAAGTCAGCCCAGGCTACAGTGATACCAGTCTCATAAAAAGCCAAAATGAATAACTTTAAATTATAAGAACCCTGTTTTTCATATCCCAGTAAAAAAGCTTACTTTCAGATAAGTAGAGAACATGATCTGGTCACTGTGGGTTCTTATTTATGATTATAATCGAGGGCTACATTCTCTTTTTTCTTTTTTTTAAAGATTTATTTATTATTATACATAAGTACACTGTAGCTGACTTCCGACACACCAGAAGAGGGCATCAGATCTCATTCCGGGTGGTTGTGAGCCACCATGCTGGGATTTGAACTCAGGACCTTCAGAAGAGCTGTCAGTGCTCTTAGCCGCTGAGCCATCTCGCCAGTGCTGGGGGTTACATTCTCAAGAATACTACTTCCAGCTTTACTGTAGGAATTAGTGTACTATATTCCATGTCTTTCAGGGATGTCACGAAGATAGGAAGTAAACAACTCAAAGTTGCTTCTGGCAGTCCCTGAAACTGAGCAGGTTCACTAGGGCCCTTCCTTACCAAGCATATATGAGCAATAAATTACTGCTGAGGTTCATCTCAGAACAGTTGAGCTGCTTAGAAGAGGCTCAGACTAAGCCTCTGGGAGAGGCAAAGAAGACGAGCATCCTGAAGAGTAGAGAGCAGCCAAGGTGGAGCAGCTGTTCTATACCAATGTAAAATTATTTGTCTCGTTGATGTTCCTTTGTCTAAAAGTAGATTCAGTAATTGACCCATTTATCCTATTATTTCTGTATCTCCCCTTACATCATAGAAAACAAATAGAATTTCCTCTTCTTATTTTTTCAGAAGCAATTTGTAATCCCCAACAAGGCAAAATTCTCTTTACTTCATTAAACATTTCTTCTAAAGGTATCTTCATTTGAACCAGCCAGCAGAATATTATCCATATAATGGTAAATTATGGGTTGAGGAAATTGTTTACAAATTAGTTGTAAAGGCTGTTGTACAAAATTTGGCATAAGGTAGGGCTATTCATAACTCTTTATTCAACAACCATTATTATACATAGGTCTCGAGGAAGCAATTTTTTCTCTATCTTGTTCTTGTAAAATAATGGTGAAAACACAATCTCTTTTTTTCCCTTTATCTTTTTTTATTAGATGTTTTCTTTATTTACAACAGCTCCTTTCCCAGGTTCCCCTCCAAAATAAAATAAAATAAAATAAAATAAAAAAACAAAAACTAAAACAAACCCCTGTTCCCTCCCCTCTCCCCCTGCACTCCTGCATACTGGCCCTGGCATTCCCCTACACTGGGGCATAGAACCTTCACAGAGCCAAGGGCCTCTCCTCCCATTGATGACCGACTTGGCCATCCTCTGCTATACATATGCTACTGGAGCCATTGGTCCCACCATGTGTACTCTTTGGTTGGTGTAAAACACAATCTCTTAAATCATTTGCTATAATAGGACATGCCTTAGGTACCAATGAAGGCAATGAGATTCCATGCTGTAAAGAGCCCATTGGCTGAATAATTCTACTGATCTCTCTCATATGTCAACATCATCTGTTTGCCAGACTTCTTTTATATTTTAATTCTGTATTTTAAATGCAGAATTCTAAGGACTGGTGGGCTCCAAGGGTCGTGTTGGGCCTCCAGCAATTCTTGAACTAGCTGTTCTAGTTCTTCCTCATAGGCCATTGTTTTATTCAAACAGATTGGTCAGTGAACCACCTTAGTGAAAGGGCTGTTCGTGTTTTGTTAGCAGTGTCTCCTGCATTTACAGTTGAAGAGCCAGCCTCTGCTGTGTCCTGTTTATGGACAACTTGGACAGCCTGTGACTGTTCTTGATAAGATTTTTAATGCAACTCTTTAATACAACTCTTATTTTATGGCTTGTCCCTTAAGTTGGAGGAATGGTAATCTGTGCCTCTCATTGTTGCAACAGATCTCTTTCCTATAAATCCTTGGCTATGTCAGCCACATATGGCATTAATTTTCCTATTGACCTTAAGTCATTTTGCACTTTTCTTTATCTGGGATAAACTTCCAACCTCTAGAAATTGTATATCTACCTTCTGAAGAGGTTAATCAACAAGATTGTGATGATATTATTGTTACATCTGCTCCAGGTCTACCAAATCTTCAATTTCAATATTATTTATAAACACCTTGTTTTGGCCTCTGATAATTTAGAGAAATTTGCCAACTTCTAAATGTTTCTTGATCTCTCCTGAGGTTTGTTTGGTTTTTTTTGTCCCCCACCCCCACCCCCAAGACAGGGTTTCTCTGAGTAGCCCTGGCAGTCCTGGAACTCACTCTGTAGACCTGAGCTGGTCTCGAACTCAGAAATCTGCCTGTCTCTGCCTCCCAAGTGCTGGGATTAAAGGCGTGCACCACCACTGCCTGTCCTCTCCTGAGTTTTATGTTTTATCTATTGAATCTGCACTGACCTTGATATCTAGATTAATGTTTATATCCAAAGCAGCATACTTTCTGTTCTGTGGATGAGTATCCACTGCTGACTTGAAAAGGATGATCTGAATTTACTATTGAGGCCTATAAGAATCACCCCCTTCTGGGAGTTTCCTGACAAGAGGTTACATTGTTTGTCTCTTGTTGATCTATATTCATTAGTCCAATGTTGACCTTTGCCCCTCCTTTTGCATATTCCAGAAGGCTGAGGACTTCTTTTGAAACCATTCTGGCTCTGTTTACAATTCTATTTTAAATGACCTTGCTCGCCACAATTAAAATATTTGGTATTTTGGATTTTTTCAAAACATTTTTTGATTGCCTGTCCTATAAAATCATGTGAATGAGATCCAATGCCAAATGTATTTCTAATTCATTCTTCTATTGGTGCTGATCTTGTCTTTATGGGCCTGATCACCCTTTTGCATTCAGAATTAGCATTTTCAAAAGCTAAAGATTCAATGAGTGCTATTGGATCTTATACATTTCTTTCTACAGCTAAAGCCAATCTTTGTAAAAAGTTAGTGAATGTTTCTTTTCTTCCTTGTATAATCTGAGTAAATGGTTCAAACCTGTTCCCTGTTTCAAATCCTTGTCTCCAGCATTTAAAGCTGCCATGTGACATAATGCCAAGGCTGCTTCATCATATACAACTTGCATCTGGGTTTCTGCATATAGTAGCTGATCTTGAGAAATATTAATAACTCTGGCCTTACTTCTCTGTTCTATCTCCCTAGCCTCTTCTCTCTACCATGAATACACTGTAATTGTGTACCAGGCCCTAATATTGTTCCTCCAATGGCTAGGCTCTGCCCATAAAATACTTCAGCTGCCTTAACAGCTGGATCCAACCGCTCCAGACTCAGGCAGCCAAGCCCCACCCTACAGAATGAAAAGCCCAAGCTCAGGATTTGAAAACCGGTCAATGCCCACCTTGGGAAGCTCTTCCTCCAAGAAGTCCTATATAAACTCTGTCTTTTGCTCAGTTCTTTGCTGCTTCTTACCTGAGTAGAGGCAACCACTTTCCTGGATTTTCCCTTCACAATCACTTGTGTGAGGTTTGCTGTGTGTTACAGCTCTGTGGTATTCCTTAGCTCCCAACTGACAGGATACCTTCCCGCTTCATAGGTCTACACTTGCATTGGGGGAAGCCTTTCCCCTCAGACCTGTAATATTTACAAACTCTACTTTTAAAATTTTTGTTAGGTTTGACAAAAGCAGCCCTACTTTCCATCAGATGTACTTAGAAACATTGTAGTTAACATGGCATGGGTGCTAATAAATGAACCAAAAAAAAAAAAAAAAAACCCTCTTTTAATAGTCAAATGCTTGATGAAGAAGATAAAGAGCTTGAAACCCAGTCTTCTGTTTTAATAAGAATCTGGTGCCCCACAGAAGAAAAACATACAAACAAAAACAAGCAAACAAACAAAACCCAGGAATAATCAAGACTGAAACAGTGTAAGAAACAAGGTATCATAAATTTCTAATACTATGTTCAAATTATTTCAAGGGGTGAAAAGACAACTGAAATTCTGAAAACTACTTTGCTAGCACTCATCTACTTTATCATTTTTTAAGCTATAGAGTATATTACACTAGTCAAATATATCAACTAACAGATAATGGTTTTATTTAGGAAATTTAACTCAGTCCACAGTTGCAGGTTGATATTTTAATTAGTTTTATACAAAGTAAACAACTTTAGAAAATCACTAAGGATATACAAGTTATCTTTGGGAAATAATTTATAGGTGCCCATTTATTTCTTCTCAATGAATGTACACACTCTAGCAAGCGGCAATCAAACCTTCTTAGAGGAACATATTCCTTCTAACCTGAACGCCTGAACTGCCAGGAAGTTTAGGATTTCAATCTAACAAAAAGGCCTTCCACTAAACAACAAAGGTATACCATTGGTTCATAAGGGTTAATAATCCAAATGGTCATATTAATCCCTTGAACATGAAAATGTTCCTTAAGAAAGCTGTTTTGGGGAACTTAGAAAACATTATAAAAACCTACCTCAACATGTAGGTTTAGCAGTGCTGTCTGGTCATTGGCTAATCTCATCACTTAAGAGTCTTCTCAACAGTGCTTCATTTGCCCATCATCCACTTTCACCCCTCAAGAGTGTCTTCTTTAACAAGAGTGCCAGTGACCACTGCTCATGTTTCCATGCCCTTGAATGTTTCATTTAAGTTGTAGTAAACTCTGCCCACATCTTTTACATAATGCTCATTTGTTTTGTCTGAATTCATCTGATGTCAGTCACAAGGTCAGGAAGCTTAAGGGGGGAGTGAGATACTAGAGCTATATTCTTCACAAAAGGAAGGGCAACTAGAGAAATGACAAAGGAGGAAATATAATGGGGTAGAACAACTAGAGAAGACAGTAAGAACTAATTGGAAGGATCTTTTACTCAAAGGTAACAGGATACATATTCTTTCTGGGGTATATAGAACCTCCTCCAGAAGAAGAGACCATAGAGTCCGTTGCAACTGAAATCCCAAGCCAGTGGAAAGAACACATGGGACAAGATGGTGGTGGGGAATCAGAATGCTGGATAGAAAAAAAAAATCAGGATGTTGGATATGGTGGAGCATTCTTTAAATCATAACATTAGGTTTACATCTGTGAATATGAGCTCAATGTCTGTCCAAGAGAAAAAGAGTGGGTTTGAAGGAATACAAAACCCATGTCTCCTATGTGAGATTTGTCTAAATTTGCTGACATGGATGGCTCGGAAAGTTTCCCTACATTCAAAGGCTTCCTTTCCTGTATGTTCTACTTGCTGATGTTTGACTTGTAACTGAAAGGTTTCCTACACTCTTTGAATTCACATGCTTTCCACTTTGTGTTGACTTCTTATGCCTACTGAGGTGTGACCTCTGGCAAAGATTTTTCTACATTTATTATATTCATAGGGCTTCTCTCCTGTGGGTTGCACTGTGAGGTCTGACTTCTCCAGTGTGAATTCTCTGATGTACTTTGAGTTTTGATTTCCAATAGAAAGTTTTCCTACATCACTACACTTATAGGTCTTCTCTCCTGTGTAGATTCTCTGATGTAGAGTGAGGTCTGATCTCTTGTAGAAAGATTTCCCACATTTATGGGGTTTCTCTCCTATATGAGTTCTCTGATGCAAAAAAGATATCTGACTTTTGGTTGAATGATTTCCCACATTTGTTACATTCATAAAGTTTCTCTCCTGTATGCATTCTCCGATGCCTCCTAAGATGTGACTTTTAACTAAAAGATTTCCTACACTCGTTACATTCATAGGGTTTTTCTCCTGTGTGAATTCTCTGGTGAGCAGTGTGGACTGATTTACAGCAAAAAAGATTTCCTACATTCATTACATTAATGGAGTTTCTCTCCTGTGTGAGTTCTAAGGTGACTTCTGGTAGGAAGATTCTGTACAACCTTTATACTCACAGCATTTCCTCAGCATGTATCCTCTGAGATTTTGTTTGGCTTGCTTTACTAATGAAGGACTTCTCACAGTGACAAGCACCATGCTCTCCCTTGGGCACACTTCCTGATGCTCAGAGCCAGGCTTTCCATGGACTGTGTCCCATGTGAATTAGGCTTTCCATGGACTGCGTTCCATGTGGATTACAAATGAAAGCTTTCTTATCTGCCTATGATATCTTTTGGACAACAGCTGAGTTGTTACAGGTTGCCTCATATTACATTTACATGAGTGCTCTCCTGAATGAACTCTCTTATTATACAAAGAGTGCATTTATGTTGAAAGTTGTCCCTTTCCTACTATACAAAATCTTGCTGGCCATTCTGACTTTCAAGAAGATCAGGATGTCAAGAATTTCCCAGAGATGTAGCAGAAACCCAGTTTCCCTCCAGCAAATATCTCAGGCACTTCAGAGACAAGCATGTTCTGACATGCAATAAACTCTTCAGTCTTCATTTGTAAGTGGTCCTCAGCTTTGAAATGTGGTCTGAGCTAAAATTAAATGTTCTCCAAGGTGCAACTCTCTCCTCCATTGTGTGGCCATTTGTAATAAAAATTGCCACAGATGTCTGTCTGGATGTGTCCCATTCATCTCAATCAGGTCATCTACTTTCTGGACACCTAAAATTATTAACAATAAAACAACACCATCCATGAACCATACAAACTCATGAACCATACTCAGTCTTGAACCGTATCTACCCATAACCACACCCAAGCATCTGTGATGGAATGCTCAGATAAAAGTAAAGAAGTTTTTCCTGGTCGCTAAACAGTCATTTTAAGAAGAATCCTAAGTGAAGGCAGCTTTAGAGAGATGATTGATAACTTTTAGGTAGCTTGATTTTTGAAGTATAATTTTCCAAAGTGAACAAAATAAATACATAGATGTATAAACATATATAACTGTTGGCTATGTGATTTGGAAATCAGTAGTTGAAAGCTAGGTGGTAGTAGCACACACCTATAATCCCAGCACTCAGGAGGCAGCCTGGTCTACAGAGGAAGTTCCAGTACAGCCAGGGCTACACAAAGAAAACCTGTCTCAAAGAGGGGGTTGGGGTGGGGGAAACTGGTATTGAAAATATAAAAGAAGATCACCTAGGGATCTGATAAGAATTGAGAAAGAAGATCGAGAAATAAAATTTGTGTATTCTGGCATCAGAAGTCCTGATGTTGGGGACAGTACAGAGGATAGAGGGAGGCTGATAACTCAAAGGTTACTTTACTAGATTTGCACTCTTGGAAGGGCAGTGGGGGAAGAGTTTAAAGGGAAAGCCAGAGGACAAGAAACTAGGATGGATACTTACAGAATGGAGGGAAAAAGTTAGAATCAGGAAGTAACCCTAAAGAGAAAGAAACTAAAAGAAACAGCACGAAGAGAATCTGATACCAATGTGCTGCACAGTGCATAAAGCAAAGTCTGGCTACCAGGCTCCCCCCATGAGCAATTGTGTAGATCTGAAAACTGAAACAGAAAAACAGAATCCTACCAAAAACATGATGGACAGAATACAAAGAACAAGATGGAATCTGGAGGCACGGTGCTTTACATGACCATAGTTCTTATGGGAGGGCATCCAACAGGAAACGAGGCATGGCCTACAGTTCAGATGAGAGCTAAGCTGAAGGAAAAGGTTAGAAAGTATTAGAACTTCAGTGGTAGCTGAATCTTCAAGGACAACCTAAGATATTATAAGGGGGTAACAAATTGGGTAAAGAAAATGAAAAAACACCAGTACTTTCTCATGAAGAAAGAGAAATAGCCCATGACAACTGAGAAGAAAAATTTTTAAAGTTCATTCCAGAAGTGAGGAAGGGCTCAATACTGAGAAATCTATTTCACCATAGTGATAAAACTGTGGGCATAATACTGTGATTAGAAAGGTTGAGGCAGGAGATCCAGATGTAGACCTCTCATGTACTTCTCCAGAATCACACCTGCTCTGTGTTCATTGAGCCCGTATTCTGGGCTAATGCCCAGCTTTGCAACATCATAGAATCAACTTTCCCTGACTGGATTCCCTGTGCTCTTATTGAGAAGGGAGGCCACACATTTCTCATTTTTTTTTAAATAACATTTATTTATTTATTTATTTATTTATTTATTTATTTATTTTTATGTATATGAGTAGCTGTACAGATGGTTGTGGGCCATCATGTGGTTGCTGGGATTTGAACTCAGGACCTTCTGAAGATCAGTCAGTGCTCTTACCCACTGAGCCATCTCACCAGCCCCCCGCATTTCTCATTTTTAAGGTGAGAAATTGGCTATTTGGGTTTCTTCTTTTGAAAACTGTCTGTTAATTTCATAACCCCATTTATGGACTGACATTTTTGTTTCTTTGGCCTTTAATTTTTGAAAAAAAAATTTGGTAAAAAAATTTTTTGGAGCAATTTCCTATGTACTCTTGGGGTTCTGTTCATGAAGTTCTTGTTTATACCAATATCTTGAAGAAAACTTCCTGTTTTCCCCATTTCAATGTTTTGCATTTTAAATTGAGGACTTTATAACTATTGTAAATGGTGGAAGACATGGATCTAATTATACACTAGTCTGATTTGCTAGCACCACTTGTTGAATAACTGCATGCTCATTACGTTTGTCAAGAATTCTTAGTTTATTTCCAGATTCTCTATTCTGTCCACTGATCCCGTGTGTCCCAGAGGATCCTGGGTCAGTACACATCCTACCACAGAGGTGTTTACAGACCCATGCTGGTTGCTGCTCTACTTAAGACAGCAAGGAATGGAACCAGCCTAGATGCACATCAACAAATGGATGAATAAAGAAAATGTGTACATATACAAAATGGACTATTATCCAGCTGTAAAAAAGACTGAAATTTACTAAATAAAGATGATGGACTTGGAAAATATGTTATAAGCAAGGTGACCCAAATGTAGAGGAAAGAAAACATATTCCTCCTCATATGTATAACATAGCCTACAATGTATACATTGATGTGTAAGGTATATACACAGGTATAAGTTGTAGATATGGTCTGACATTTAGAAAGTGACTGAGAGTGAGTACTATTAGGTGGTGAAGAAGGACATAATGTGGGCAGATCACAAGTTGTGAAAGAGGATTACCTTAGCTACTTTTCTATTGCTGTGAAGAGACACCATGGTTACAGCAACACACACACACACACACACACACACACACACACACACACACACACACTCACACCATTTAACTGGGGTCTGCTTATACTTTTAGAGGGTCAGTCCATGACCATCATGGCAGGAAGCATGGAAGCAGGCATGGCACTGGAGCCATAGCTGAGCTTATGTTTTCTCTACAAGCAGGAGGCAGACAGCTATTGACTGGGCCTGGTTTGAGCTTTTGAAACCTTAAATCCCCCTTCACCAGCCCAATGGCATACCTCCTCCAACAAAGCCACACCTTCTAATCCCTCCCTAAACAGGTCTACCAACTAGGGACCAAGTGTCTAAATATGAGTCTATGGTGGCTCTTTTTGTTCCAACCACCACAAGGATATCTTTTCTCTAGTTTCAATTCCATCATATGATTTTAACAAAATTTCAGTTGTTCAATTTTTACCAAAGAAGACTTCAGAGCCAGATGATGGGGTGAAAGCCTGCTAGCTCAAAGCAGCAGAGAAAGCACCCAGCCAACCTTCCTTCTTAGCCAGTGTTCAAAAGGTAATTCTCCACACTATCTCAAAAACCTCTTTAACTGAATGTTCCTCCCTTCTACTTCCTGTGCATCTCTCTATCCATGCTTCTGACTTCCTCTTATTCTCTATGGGTTTTTCCTATGGTCACTCCCTGGCAACTGGTTGCTTGACTTTACTTAATCTTTTTAAAAATAAACAGAAAGCTCCTGGATTAAAAGTGTGTTCTAGGGCTGAGCCACGCCACAACTGGAAGCAGGTTTTTCTAGTAAATAACACAATATTGAGGTTCACAGTATGATCAAACATCCTGCAACAATCATAGCTGCAACAATCATAGTCATTTAGTCATGACCATCAATTTAATGTTCTGGACACTGAAATAGAAAGAATTGTCTGCTTGCTTGCTTATTGTGTTCTAATAGAATCCAAATATGTTAGCCTTTGAGGTAGTGCTTGTGATAGTTCAGCTGTTTTTTTTTTTTAATTCCATTCACCATTAATAAGAATTATACATGACTAGTTACTAGACACATTTGTCACACTGACCCATTTAGAAAGTATGGTTGTTTTATTTACTTAGGGGACAGGTTCCCTTCCTCCAGACAGGGTTTCTCTGTGTAGCCCTGGCTATCCTGGAACTTACTCTGTAGACCAGGCTGGCCTCAAATACAGAGAACAACCTGCCTCTGCTTCCTGGGTGCTGGGATTAAAGGTGTGTGTACCACCACTGACTGACAGGATGGGTTTTATAATTTGAAGTCTCCCTTTTTTATTCTGCTTAAATCTATAATAAATCAATCTATTATTGTGCTACTTAATAGGTAAACTGTATTTTCTATATGTAAAATGATGTTTGGGGTTTTAAATCTGAGAATAGATTTTCCTGCAGTGCTGGAGATAAAGGCATAGATAGGACCAGAGTCACCATTTCCATATTTTTATTCCCTTTATCCTCATTTACTATCACATAGCTCTAGCTAAGACTTAAAGTACTTTATTGAACAGAGTGGAGACAGTCGGCATCTTTATTATGATTCTAATTTTACTGGAAATTCTTCAAGCTTTTCTCCATGTAGCATGATGTTGGCTGCGTGTCAAAGACCAGCTTTGACACCACAGTGTAACCAAGGCAGGCATTGAGTTAGTGCTGATAGCAACCAAAGGGGCTTGCTGCTGCTGGCAACCAGAGATTTCTAGAGAAGTCACTCAACAGACTTTTCTCTGAAGGAACATAGCTTGATTCATTGGGGCTGGCACTCCCTGTGTCCAGCAAGAAACTCAGAACTCTTTTAAGTCTTAGGGGTCAGAGAGAAAGAAAAGGAAAGAGAAAATTCACACACCCACACACACTGAGTGGATGAAGCAAGAGGCAGACTCCAATAATTTCATACATACAAATACATACATACATACATACATATATACATAGATACACAAATACATACAAATAGGCAGACATATAAATATTCATATATTGGATGGATGAAGCAAAGCTCCAACAAGCATGCTCCAAGCATTTCACACATATACATACATATAAACACATACAAACATACACATACATATATACATATGACTATGAAAAAACTGTGTGTTCCCCAATACCTTCATATGAAAAAATTTACATAGTACAGGTAAAGAAAACAAATGTATATATGTATACACATATACACATATACATACAGTTGGATGGAGCAAGCTCCAACATACACACATTATTTTTTTCCATAGCTTATATATCCCAGCAAAATCTTTCAAGCAATATAGAATTACAATGTGATTACATTTTATTTTTCTTCTAGTGAATGATTGTGAAAAAAATTGTGTGTTCCCCAATACCTTCACATGAAAAACTTTACATAGTATAGGTAAAAAAAAACCAAATCATTTCCAAGAACCCATGTACATTCGTAACTAAGCAACTTGTCATAGATTAATAAAGTGTGAGAAATCAAGACAGTTTTCTCAGCCAGTTTCTTTTACTTGCAGGCAACAATTTGTGGTTACAAATAAAGAATTAATTATTTTATTATTTATCTTTAAAAGTAATCTTAAAAGAATCTTAAAAGAATCACAATTCTAAACTTTTGTATAAAAAAACCAGTCTTTTCTACTTTAAATCTTCAGAATGCTAATTTATCAGCAAATCTTACTAAATCTTATCAGAAAGCTGAGGGCAAAATGAGTATAAATCAATCATTGGGCTGGAGAGATGGCTCAGTGGTTAAGATCACTGACTGCTCTCCCAGAGGTCCTGAGTTCAATTCCCAGCAACCACATGGTGGCTCACAATCATCTGTAATGGGATCTGATGCCCTCTTCTGGTGTGTCTAAAGACAGCTACAGTGTACTCATATAAATAAAATAAATCTTAAAAAAAAAAAAAAAAGAGGGCTGGAGAGATGGCTCAGCAGTTAAGAGCACTGATTGCTCTTCTGAAGGTCCTGAATTCAAATCCCAGAAACCACATGGTGGCTCATAACCATCTGTAATGAGATCTGATGCCCTCTTCTGGTGTGTCTGAAGACAGCTATAGTGTACTTACACATAATAAATAAATAAACCTTAAAAAAAAAAAAAAAGAAATCAGTCATCAGCAGCCCAGCCTCAGAGAGTCCCATGAGCCAGTGCTGCCATTGTTCTTGTTTTCTGACCATAAAAGCTCCACAGCTTAGTATGTGTGTCTTTCTGAACTTCAAATTGTTCTCTAACATTTTTTTATATTAAAGCCAGTAGCAAAAGCATTTTAACTTAGCTTTGCTAACAATTTTGTTATTTCAAAATGCTTTCTAAGGTTGGTGGTCATTGATGACCATCTACATTTCTAAATTCTTTCCCAGGGTGGTGATTGAATCATCAATCTGCTCCAGAAGCAATGCCTGAAAGAGATCAAGCACTATTATTGTGAGTGCCAGAGATAGTTCCCAGTGAGGGGCTGGAAGCCCCTTAGAATTTTCATACAGTTCTTAGATTAAGAGGGATGTGAGGGCAAAAAGCAGAGCCAGACTCCACAACAGCATGAAGTCTTCAGAGCACTTAGTCCTCAGGGCCACTCCTGTCTGAGACACAGTCATCCAACCGGTGAGCCACATTCCATAAATTCTAAAGCCATCTGTCATTTCTCCTGCATGGCCGTTGGCATCTGTGGGCTTTGTTATGTTGAAGTAGGTCACCTGTATCCCTAAATTCTCCAGGACTTTTCACATGAAAGGATTTGGGATTTTATCAAAGATTTTTCTTTATCTACTGAAAAGATCATGAGGTTTTTCTCTATGTCTATTTATGTGGTAGAATACATGACTACATTTGTTGATTTACCTATATTTAATGATCCATGGATCTCTGGATGAAGCTGGCTGACCATGGTGAATGATCTTTTTGATGGGTTATTTGTTATGCCCAAGTTGCAGGTACCCAAAGACCACCTAGGAGCCAATTCTGATGTAAAATACATAAGAATCTTTATTAGAAGCTCTTAGCAAGATCTCTCAGACTCTTACCGTCACAGCAGGTCAGAATGAGTGTCCCGGGTTCAGGGCTTTTATTGTGGTTACAGCAAACTTGGGAAATTTCCATACGGGTCAGCAAGTTAATATTTTAAAAACTCTGTCTGGGCAGGCCAGTGCCCAGAGCAGACCTTGGCGGCAAGCTCCATAGCCAGTCCCACAACACCCAGAAGAAGCTCCACTCCCAGGTGCTCTAACAGGCCCAGGATCAGAGGTGAGGAGGACACAGCATCTGTCCCAACACCGAGAGTAACTGGGACCACCAGGACCCAGGCACATAGGAACTCTACCAGCCCAGTGGCTCAGGTTCCTTATGGTCTGTCTGGGCTGGTGCCCTGAACAGACCTTGGGTGCAAACTCCGCAGTGAGTCTCACAACACACAGAGGAAGCTCCACTACCACGTGCTCTAACAAGCCCAGTATCAAAGGATCCCTGAATCACAGGATCACAGAGACAGCTTGACTCTGAGGAGTTCTGATACAACCAGGATCACAGAAAGGACAGGCTCCAGTCAGATTTAGCAGGGGCAGGTAGCAGTAGAGATAACCAGATGGTGGGGGGCAAGCGTTAAGAATATAAGCAACAGAAACAAAGGTTACTTGACATCAACAGAACTCAATTCTCTCACCATAGCAAGACCTGGAGACACCATCACACCAGAAAAGCAAGATTCAGATATAAAATCACTTCTCATGATGATGATACAGAACTTTAAGAAAGACATAAATAGCACCCTCAAAGAAATACAGGAGAACACAGGTAAACAGAAGCCCCTCCACAAACCCCCATCTCATTCCCCCTCCCTCCTGCCTCTATGAGGGTGCTCCTCCCACCCACCTACCCACTCCTGCCTCAGCACCCTAACATTCCCCTACCCTGGGTCATCAAGCCTCCACAGGACCAAGGGGCTCCTCTCCCAGTGATGTCTGATAAGGCAATCCTCTGCTACATATTCAGCTGGGGCCATGGATCCCCCCATATGTATGTACTCTTTGGTTGGTGGTTTAGTCCATGGGAGCTCTGGGGGGTCTGGTTGGTTGATATGTTGTTCTTCTTATGGGGTTGCAAACCCCTTCAGCTCCTTCAGTCCTTGTCCTAACTCCTCCACTGGGGTCTCCGCGCTCAGTCCAATGTTTAGGTGTGTGCATCAGCATCTGTATTGGTCAAGCTCTGGCAAAGGCTCTCATGGAGCAGATATACCAGGCTCCTGTCAGCAAGCACTTCTTGGCATCAGCAATAGTGTCTGGGTTTGGTGTCTGCAGATGAGATGGATCCCTAGGTGGGGCAGTCTCTGGATGGCCTTTCCTTTAGTCTCTGCTCTACTCTTTGTCCCTGTATTTCCTTTTGACAGGAGGAATTCTGGATTAATATTTTTGAGGTGGGTGGGTGGCCCCATCCTGGCTATGGTCTCTACAGGTTCTATTTGCCCTTTATTGGATATTTCAGCTAATGTCCTCCCTGTTGGGTCCTGGGAACTTCTTGGGTCCCTGGCATCTGGGACTTTCTAGTGCCTACCCCCAGTTGCCCCTCCTCCACTGCTACTCTCCTCTTTTCAAATTCCTGACCCTCTGTACTTCTCCCTCATTTACCTCCCCCCATATCTGAACCAGTTCTCCTTTTCCCTCCTCATCCTCTCTCCATCCTAGATTCCTCTCTCCCTCTACTTCACTCGATTATTTTCTTCCCCAATCTGAGTAGAACTGTAGCATCCACACTTAGGTGTGGTCCTCATTCTTCTTGGGTTTCATATGGTCTGTTATATTGTGGGTATTCGGAGCTTCTTTTTGGCTAATATCAGCTTATAAGTGAATACATACTGCACGTGCGCGCGCGTGTGTGTGTGTGTTTGCTTTTTTTTTTTTTTTAAAAAAAAAGATTTATTTATTATTATTATAAATGAATACACTGTAGCTGTCTTCAGATACACCAGAAGAGGGATTCAGATTTCATTATGGGTGGTTGTGAACCACTGGTTGCTGGGATTTGAACTTATGACCTTCGGAAGAGCAGTCAGTGCTCTTACCCGTTGAGCCATCTCTCCAGCCGCGTGTGTTTGCTTTTTGTTTTTTGATGTTTGTTTTTTATGACTGGGTAACACCACTCAGGATGAAGTTCCATCCATTTGCCTGCTTCCCTTTTTTTCTTTGAAGGTCTACTAGAATTCTGTGCTAAATCTATCTGGCTAGTGCTAGGTATAGATGCACGTGTGTGTGTATGTATGTGTGTAGATTTTAAATTACTGCTTCTATCTCAGAGTTCTGGATCTGTTTAAATTACATATTTATTAACCATGGTAGAAAAAAGGAAGAAAATAAAAGAGAGTCACTCCAAAGAATGGATGAGGCTTTTGAGCATATGCCTTTCCCAGATCACCAGCCTATCTACTAGTTTTCATTTTCATTAATTTCAATGAATTTACTAATGTCTTTTTTTTCAAGACAGGGTTTCTCTGTATAGCCCTGGGTCCTGGAATTCACTCTGTAGACCAGGCTGGCCTTGAATTTGGAAATCCTCCTGTCTTCCTCCAGAGTGCAGGGATTAAAGGTGTGTGCCGCCACCGCCTGGCTCTAATGTCTTTTTTTAAAAACTAGGGTCTTACTTTCCTGGCAGGAACTCTTTCCTAAATATATTTGTAGTATTATTTTCTAAGATTGGTTCCTTGTGATTAAAGTACATACTGTACATTATTTTTCACACACACACACACACACACACACACACACACACACACACATTCTGGTTTGCTTAATGGTGCAGCAAAAAGGTGTTAACAAAAAATTGCATAAAAAGGCAACTCTTGCCTCAAAGACTATTTTAAAGCTAAATTTGAATGACCAATGGCCTGGGAACACATATTTGAGGTACTCCAAATTCCACATACCTATGTGTTTGTATTTGTGTGTGTGTGTGTGTGTAACCTATTTTATTGGGTTCTAATATCTAAGACCATACATACCTTATTTCACCCTAATCTCTTCACCTGATACTAGGTGGGAGAGAAAGAAGGTTAGAGGGAAATAGGGCAGAGATCTCTTTATACCACTTCTTGCTGATTAGGGGATCTGTTGCAGAATACTTGATCACACTGTGAACCCCGAGATTGTGTTATTTACTTGGAAAAAAAGCTGTTTTTAGTTGTGGTGTGCCACAGCCTTAGCCCATACCTTTAGTCCAAGAGCGTTCTGCTTTAATATTGTGAACAGGATTCAGTAAAGTCAACCATTGGTCAAGAGGCAGAGCAAACAATCAGTTGATAGGATGTAGAGATAGGATTATTAAGAAAAAAACATTGCCTTTAATCCCAGCACTTCGGAGGCAGAGGCAAGCAGATAGATCTCTGAGTTCGAGGCCAGCCTGGCCTACAGAGTTAGTTCCAGGACAGCCAGGGCTATACAGAGAAACCCTGTCTTGAAAAACAAAACAAAACAAACAAACAAACAAAAAACAAAGAGAAAAGAAAAAGAAAAAGAAAAAAACAGAGTAAGAAAAGTCAGAAGAACAGATAGAGAGATACACAGGAAATAGAAGGGCGGGTCATTCAGTTTGAAGGAGGGTTTTTGAGATGGCATGAGAGGAGGCATTGCTGGTGGGGTGTCAGCCAATGAGGAAGGTCAGCTGGGTACCTTCTCTGTCTCTCTGAGATAGCTGCCTTTCACCCCAGCATCTGGCTCCCAAGTCTTCATTGGTAAAATCAAATGATTAAGATTTTGTTTAAGGGCTGGAGAGATGGTTCAGCGGTTAAGAGCACTGACTGCTCTTCTGAAGGTCCTGAGTTCAAATCCCAGCAACCACATGGTGGCTCACAACCATCTGTAATGAGATTTGATGCCCTCTTCTGCTGCGTATCAATAAATCTTTGGGCTTGAGCGAGCAGGGCCAGATTGAGCAGAGGTCCTGAGTTCAATTCCCAGTAACCACATGATAGCTCACAACCATCTGCTACAGTGTACTCATATACATAAAATAAATAGATAAGTATTAAAAAATATTTTGTTTAAAATAACAACAACAACAACAACAGTAACAACAAACAAACAAATAAGCAAACCAACTACAAGCATTGGGTACTAAGGGGCAAGTCCCATCTTCATTGTCAGAATATTCAACAACCCAGCAACCCAGCAACCCAGCAACCAACGACCCAGCAATCCAGCAATAGCGAAGCAGCAATCCAGTAATCCAGCAATCCAGTAATCCAGCAATCCAGCAATTCAGCAATAGCAACCCAGCAATCCAGCAACCCAGCAACCAACAACCCAGCAATCCAGCAATCCAACAACCCAGCAATCCAGCAATTCAGCAATAGCGAAGCAGCAATCTAGTAATCCAGCAATCCAGCAATAGCAATCCAGCAATCCAGCAATAGCAACCCAGCAATCCAGCAACCCAGCAACCCAGCAACCCAGCAACCCTGCAATCCAGCTATTCAGCAATAGTGAAGCAGCAATCCAGTAATCCAGCAATCCAGTAATCCAGCAATCCAGCAACTCAGCAACCCAGCAATCCAGCAATCCAGCAATCCAGCAATCCAGCAATCCAGCAATCCAGCAATCCAGCAATCCAGCAATCCAGCAATCCAGCAATCCAGCAACCCAGCAACCCAGCAACCCAGCAACCACAACAGCAAATATAGTAGGAGGAAATAGGAGGGAGGGACTAGAAGCAATGGGGTTTGGCCAGAACAGCAGCAGCAGGAGCAGCCACCACCACAGACCCTCTGGGGGCTCTCTCATTTAAAACCTCTCCAGAGTCCCCTGAATTTTTTTTAAAGATTTATTTATTTATAATATGTAAGTATACACTGTAGCTGTCTTCAGACACTCCAGAAAAGGGAGTCAGATTTTGTTATGGATGGTTGTGAGCCACTGTGTGGTTGCTAGGATTTGAACTGAGGACCTTCGGAAGAGCAGTTGGTGCTCTTAACCACTGAGCCATTTCTCCAGCCCCAAGAGTCCCCTGAATTAACCTATCTGCATGTGGCAAAAATCACACCCCTGTTAGTGTATGAGGCAAATCATAATCACCTGCTGTGAAGCAGTTTACTTCACGCCTGGGATTAAAAAAAAAACTTGTTTTTTGTTTTGTTTTGTTTTTTTAAGAAACCAAAATTTTTACTACAAAAAGAACAAAGAATATCGTGAATCAGAACACTTCTCAAATCAGGCAGATCTATGTCCCATTTTATCTTTTATTTCTGTGAACACCATGACTAAAAGCAACTTGTGGGCTTTCCCATCCCAGGCCACAGTCCATCATTGAGGGATATCAGTGCAGGATAACAAACACAGGAACCTAAAGGCAAGAACTGAAGCAGACTATTGAGGAATGCTGCTTACAAAATCCTAACCAGCACACAGGCCACAGAAAACAGGACATCTCAGGTATAGGCCTCAGATGCTATCTCATGAATATCCTTAGGCTTTGGGTAGTAATTGCTAGGAGTCTGCACACTCTAAAGTATTCATTTAATTGTCACGAAGGTGTTAACTCATATAGAAAGGAGGGAAGTAAATGGCTATTAAGGGAACTAAAAATGGCACAAAGTAATATGGCTATGGACTATTTGTTGTTATGCCAACTTGACACAAGCTAGAATGATCTGGGAAGAGGGACCTTAACTGAGAAAATGGTTCCATCAAGATTGCCTGTAAGCAGTCTGTAGTACATTTTCTTGATTAATGATTGATATGGGATGGTTCAGCCCACTATGTGTGGTGTCATCCCTGGGTGTATAAGAAAGTGAGCCAGAGAGAACAAGCCAGTAACATGGCTTTTACTTCAGTTCTAGCCTCCAGATTCCTGCCCTGCTTGGGTTCATGCCTTGAATTCCCTCAGAGATGAACTGTTACCTGAAAGTGTAAGAAGAAACAAATCCTATCTTCCCTAAGTTGATTTTGATTATAGTGTTTGTAGTGGTTTGAATCTGCTAGGTCCAGGGAGTGGCACTATTGGGAGATGTAGCCTTGTGGGAGTAGGTGTGACCTTGTTACAGGAATGCATCACTGTGTAGCCAGGCTTTGGGGGGTGGCTCCTAGTACTAACTCAAGTTCCACCCAGTCCAGAGAAGTCAGTCTCCTTTTGACTGTCTTCAGAGAAAGTTGTAGAACTCTTTGATCTTCCAGCATCATTTTTGCCTGCATTCTACCATGTTTTCTGCCATGATGATAATGGACTGAATCCCTGAAACTCTAAGCCAGCCCCAATTAAATGTTGTCTATTATAAGGGTTGCCTTGGTCATGGTGTCTCTTCATGACAATAAAACCCAAACTAAGAGTGTTTTATCACAGCAATAGAAACCTTAATTAAGAAAGAACTGCTACCAGGAGTGGGGTATTGCTATGACAAATTTTCCATTTTGTTAGATTGGGCTCACAACCGATGCCCTCTTCTGATCTGTCTGAAGAGAGTGACACTGTACTCACATACATAAATGAATCTAAAAAAAAGTTAAAAAACTCCTGAGTTTATGTTGCATATTAGTATTATATGAGATCTTAGGGAACTTTTCCTGAAAAAGCCATTTAGTGTTCAAATATTCACAGGCTATTTGGTGGGAGCTTGAAAGCAGACTGTCAAGAGAAACATGCTGTAGGCTTGTGAAGTTTCAGAAGGAAACAAAGACTCTACCAGGGCTGCTTGTGTACTATTTTACATTAAGAATTTATAGTGTCTAATCAGCTGTGATTAAAAAGAGACAAGCACTCTGAAGTAAAACCTTTGTTTTGCTGCTTTAATGACACACTGATGTGGGTTAACTAGAGCTGAAAATTAGTAGTGATTAAGAAAGCCCAGCATCTCTGAGGTAAAATCTTCTGTGGATTATTTTTCAGGTTCAGCACACAGAAACTGTGATCCAAGGTGGCTGTACTGGCTGGTTTTGTATGTCAACTTGACACAGGCTGGAGTTATCACAGAGAAGGGAGCTTAGTTGGGGAAGTGCCTCCATGAGATCCAGCTGTGGGGCATTTTCTCAATTAGTGACTAAGGGGGTAGGGCTCCTTGTGGGTGGTGCCATCCCTGGGCTGGAAATCTTGGGTTCTATAAGAGAGCAGGCTGAGCAAGCCAGGAGAAGCAAGCCAGCAAGGAACATCTCTCTCCATGGCCTCTGCATTAGCTCCTGCTTCCTGACCTGCTTGAGTTCCAGTCCTGACTTCCTCTGGTGATCAACAGCAATATGGAAGTAAGCTGAATAAACCTTTTCCTTCCCAACTTGCTTCTTGGTCATGATGCTTTGTGCAGGAATAGAAACCCTGATTAAGACAATTGGTACCAGTATAGTGGGGTATTCCTGTGATAACCTGACCATGTTTTGGGGAGGACTGTGGAAGGACTTTGGAACTTTGAGCTAGAAGAACCACTTATTGTTAAGAACTCTGTGGGATGTTCTGTAGGAGCTTGGAAGATCATGTTGAGAACAGTGCAGAGATGGAGGCCTGGCTTGTGAAATTTCAGAGGGAAGATTAAAGACTCTTATCAGGGCCATGTTTTGATTGTGAAAATTCTGTGGTTTTAGTTAGCTGGGGCTGAAGTATCAGCTGTGATTAACAAGATACCAGAACTACTAAAGGGAAAACTTTG
>NW_022196905.1:101175586-101175758 GCF_008632895.1 Mastomys coucha
CAGCAGGACTTGGTAATGTGTAAGAGTCACCCAGGTGGTACTGGTTTTGACAGCATGAAGGAGTCATGAAGAGCAGCTGAGGCTCGGCACAGTGAGAGACCATAGAAGGCCATAAGTGAAGGTGAAGCCTCAGTTTGCAATTGATGGCCCAGGACTGAAGGTGTCATGCAAA
>NW_022196905.1:101176297-101187589 GCF_008632895.1 Mastomys coucha
GCTGAATAAACCCTTTCCTCCCCAACTTGCTTCTTGGTCATGATGGTTTGTGCAGGAATAGAAACCCTGACTAAGACAGTGGCCAAAGCTGCATTTCATGCTGTCAGCCAAACTTGGTAATATGTAGGACTCAGCTAGATGGTGTTGGTTTTAAAAGCATTGAAGAAGTCATGAAGAGCAGCTGAGGTTCAGCACTGTGTGGCAGGGCTGAAGGTCCTGAAGAAAGACCATTGTTGAGAGTAGATCTTCAGTTGCAGCATATAAGAGATACTAGTACCAGCCAAGTGGATAACTCAGCATGTAAGAGATACTAGTGCTAGCCAAGTAGTAGTGGCAAGTGCCTTCAATCCCAGCATTGAAGAGGCAAAAGCAGGTGGATCTCTGAGTTTGAGGACAGCCTGGTCTACCAAGTCAATTGCAGGACAGCTAGGACACAGTGAAACCCTGTCTTGAAAAACCAAGAGGGGGGAGTGTGGGTCAAATGTACTGTGCCACTAGACAGAAGAACTGGTAACGTTGAGCAAGCCTAAACCCCGTGAAACTCAGAATTGAGTACTGCAGGTGTGGGATCAGATCTTTGCCAAAACCTGTTCTGGAATACATAATGCCACTGAGAAGATGACAATCAGTCATGTAGGGAAAACACATGAATCTCTTCCTCATGCCAACAGAGCATCACCTCCACAAACGGAGCCAATGGGAAGCATCTACCCCTGCATCCCACCCTAATGTTTAGAAATAAAGTGTACAAGTTATTTTACCAAAAATAGTCTGGGAGGCTGTTTTACTGAGCTGTAACACTTTGGGGAAAAATTTTCCTTTCTGAAGCATTCATTGCTGGACCTTAGACCCTCCTGGCAGGCTGGGCTCATACTCCTGCTGTCCCCGTAGCTACTGCTGCCCTTGCCACTAGCCCTGGCTGTGCCACAGTAGCAGGCAAGACCTGGGAACTGGAGTACCTGCCCTGCATGGGCTTCCCTTCTGAGAACTGTTTCCAGATGGACCAGAGAACCACAGAACGCCTGGTTCAGGGGAGGGTGATAGGGGAAGAGGTGGAGAGAAGAAGAGGGAGTGAGTGAAGGGAGAGGGGGAGGGAGAGGGGAACTAGTACCATGAGACAACCACCAAGAACAGAAGCAGGTGTAGAGTCAGCCTGAGTCTGCAGTACATGCTGTGTGCTATGAATGGCAGAACTTTGAAATGGAGCCCAGAAGACTATGAGGTCAAGTTATTGAGTTATACTTTCGGACTTAGGATTTCTTCTCATTTTATTATGACTGTTTCCTGATTTTTTTCCTCTTGGAGTAAGAAAGTATATAACTTAATTTTGACTTTACAGGAGTCACGGTTGAGAGACTGTGGATATTTTTAAGAGACAGAATTTTAAAACTTTGTGAGTTTGGGGCTGAGAGATGTCTCACTGATTGCTCTTCCTGATGTCCCGAGTTCAATTCCCACATGGTGGCTCACAACCCTCTTCTGATCTGTTTGAAGAGAGTAACAGTGGACTCACATATGTAAATAAATCTAAAAAACAAAAAAGTTAAAAAAAACCCTGAGTTTTAAAGTTATTTATGTTGCATATTGTAATATTAGTATTATTTGAGATATTAGGGATAAACAATAAAGGAATAGAGTTGAATAATTATGTATTTGCATATTAAGTTGTCAAGGGTCAATTGTCCTGGTTGGGTTGGTTTGTTTGTTTGTTTTGTTTTTTCCTCAACTTGACACAAACTAGAGCCAAGGACCTGAGACAAGAATAGTAGACTAAACCTCTGAATGTAAGTCAGCGCCAATTAAGTCTTTTTCTCTTATAAGAGTTGCAGTCATGGTGGTGTCTCTTCACAGCAACAGAACATTGACTAAGACAGACTGTGAACCAGGACATTTAAGCCAAATAAGCCTTTTGCTCCCAAAGATGTTTTGGTCATGGAGTTTTATAATAGAAACCCTAAGACAACATGTAACATTTCAAACTCTGGACAGTCTTTGAAGTTTTAATCAGCTACTCATTCTTGCAGAAAGTTAAGTATAAGGTGGCATTCTTTCAGGAACTTTTCTTCATATTTATGTCAAATGGGAAATACATATAAACTGTAGTTGGTGCTCTAGCGGGACAATAGAGTTGTTTGTGTTTTCTGTTTTTTTTTTTTCTCTTTTGCTTAATTGTTCTATCTATTATTAACACTAGAATACTTAAGTGTCTAAACATTGTTTGTGTGATTATGACACACTAAAAAACGTACTGAAAAAAACCACCCATGAACTACATGAAAATTTAGCTTACAAATCAAATATAAATGCTGCTATCCAAGATATTAAGGAATTCATATAACTGCAGCAAAATCAGTAAAAGGATTCTTATATTTAAGTCTGGAAGACACACCTTAAAGTCCATCTTGTTTCTGGCTTCCTAGATAAGCAGGTACGTGGGAAGAGGTCTGGGTCTTTTGACTTACAGAAGCAAGGTCCTCAAGGAGAATGAGTATGCACAAAGGAAGACAAGGCAGGCATGAACTCTGTTAAAAAACTGGCTTCTGTCTCATTGCATGAGCGCAGGAAAATTCCTGCATCGAGAGTGGAAAGACCTTGCCTTTATAAAAGGCATGTGACCCCTACGGTTTAGTGGTTCCCTCCAGAGAAGGGCAGGTTTCCAAAGAAGGGGAGCTCACTCACTTATTGCTAATCTCATCAGGATCGCTCAATCTGCAGGCTTGCCCCACACCCAGAAACGAGTCTCGACCTGTCAGAAAACTGGGACCATAATACCAGGAAGAAGTGGGAAGAACTAATAATACACATGAAAACCTGCCTCACCAGAAACACCAGCTGCTAAAAACCGCACGGACACTGGGCAGCCCAGATGCGCAAGGCTCATGGCACTGAAATTTGGAATCTTGAGCGGGTTGGGGTAGGTGCGGGGACTCTCGGTGGCAGGGGAAGCGAGGCTCCTGAGTGGACCAGCAGGGGATCCGGTAGACCATTAAGCTCCGGAGTAGGCAGGGACTCCCGAATTATCAACCCAGGGCAGGTCCACGGGCACGTCGTCAAGGAGCGACTGCCGGTGCTCGCCACCTCTGACGTATTTCCGGCGCGCTGGAGCTGGCGAGGCTCTCTGAGAGGCAGATCTTGACTGTCCGGGTGTGGGCTCTGGGTGCGGGTTTGTGGCGCCCACTGTTACACTAGGTTTCGGGCAGTCCGGCCCAGCGGCTGGGCAGAATGCGGCTGGGCTCCGGGGCTTTCGCTGCCAGCTGCGTAGCGATTGAAGTGATCGGGGTCGCGATATTTATTCGGGGATTCTTCCCAGCTCCTGTTCGTTCCTCTGCCAGACCAGAGCACGGTGCAGAGACCCCAGCGCCCGAACCCGTAGCAGGTATAGCCCCCCGCCCCCTTCTCGGTGGTTCCGGCTTTCATTCTGCCCCACAGACACAATTTGTATTGTTTTAGCAATGTTTATGTATAATACACCTTTGAGACATTCGCAGCCCTGTGTCGACCTATGTGATAATCAGAGTAAACCCAGAGTAACTCCAGCTTTGCATCTTGTTTGCAGCTATTCTGTGATTCATACCCCTTTTCCCTAATAATCCTTTCAATCACTCCCAATTTAGGTGTCCAGTTTTGGACCCATAGGACATAACAGGTGATATTTCTTCAGACCTCCTCCAGTTTTCTACAGCTCTCCCCCAGAAGACCTCCCGATTCTCACTGGTTAGGGCCTCTCTGCGTTAGGACCCTAGTATCCTCACCAACGCAGACATAACGACTCTCTTGCTGTGAAACAGGTCCACATAATCACAGCCAATGGACATGTAAGCCCATAGGTTCACTGTTTGTAAGACTAGGTTTTAGGCCAAGTTCAGGGCGGCACAGGACCCAACTGTATGTCTCTTAGGTAGAAGCGTCCCTGTCCTGGACTCTTCACCACGCTAAGAGTAGTTCACTACACATTCCTGGGATACCTACTCATTGTTAACATATTGTCCAGCCTAGCCAGGAGATGCTCTTTTTGGTAGTCACTTGCAGGCTGATTACAATCCTTGAGGGAACCTTTGTAGTTGTCTTGTTTGGTTTCTTAGAAAATTAACACAACACTGGCTACCAAAAATGGGCCTTCTTTCAGGTTGAAATAGATTTGATGTGTGCTAGAAGAACAAACAAAAAAGACATTGAAGGCAATGGAGTACTAAATAGAGTTTAAAATTTAATTTCCCCTTTTCTAAACAATTTTAGGAGTCAGTTCGAACTGGACCAAGCTGCCACCACCTCTCTTCAGTAAAGTGGTTATTGTGCTGATAGATGCTTTAAGAGATGATTTTGTGTTTGGGTCGAAAGGTGTGAAGTATATGCCTTACACAACACATCTGGTAGAAAAAGGAGCCTCTCATAGTTTTGTGGCTGAGGCTAAGCCTCCCACAGTCACTATGCCTCGAATCAAGGTAAACTTAACTTGGTTACATTTTATGAATCAAGGTAAACTTAACTTGGTTACATTTTATGAATCATGGTCTGGCTCTTTTGAAAGTTTAGAGCGATTATTTAACATACTTGGAGACCCTATTTTAATAACATGAAAAATATTTCAGTGTTGTCAGTGTTGCTGGGCAGTGGGATGCTGAAGGAATCCGATAATAAGACAATCTTTTTACCCCTTGTTAAGTAGCTGAAGTTCATACCTCATAGAAGGGAGAAAAGATTTAGAACCAGGTTTTCCAGGCCGCCATAGTCCAAGAGTCCTCCTCTTTGGTGGGCTATTGTGTTCCTTAGTTATCAGGCTTGAGGGAGGCTTTGGGGATATTCAGTCTAGTTTATTAATTGTATGTGCAAAAAACCAAATTCGGTCAAGTTAAATTATTTTTTGAAATTATATTATACAAAATGATCAAACAACTATGAACTGGTCAGAAGAGCTGTTATTCTACTACATAATTAGTTGTTCAGTCTGGTAAGGGTACTTCTGAAGTGCATGGTACTTTACCTAAGAATCATGGCTAAATTAAAAAAAAAAAAAAAAGGCTGGAGAGATGGCTCAATGGTTACAAGCACTGACTGCTCTTCCAGAGGTCCTGAGTTCACTTCCCAGCAACCACATGGTGGCTTCACAACCATTTGTAATGTGATCTGATGTGTCTAAAAGACAGCTACAGTATACTCATATAAATAAGATAAATAAATTAAAAAAAAAAGAAGCCCTGTCTGTAGATCCAGGACTAATTACTAGCAACTACTAGTGTTGATACTGTAATGGATCTACATTTAGGGGAAACTGCTTTCATGGGGCTTTTAGTCTCTATGGATGTATAAGCATTGGACAAACACGCATTCAAAGAAACATGTAGTTCCATTGTGATGAGTGCCTGACTGAAAGAGAGCACTATTGGGAGGAGTTGAGAGTGTTGGCAGAAAGGACCAGGAGTGTCTGAACATCTGTGGCTGCATTAAATAAAACATTTATTTCATTTTATGTATATGAGTGTTTTGCCTGCATGCATGTAGGTGCACCACAGAAGGCAGAAAAGAGTGTTGTATCCGTTGGACTGGAGTTACAGGTGATTGTGAGCTGTCATGAACTGAATCCAGGTGCAAGAGTGGCAAGTGCTCTTAACTACTGACCAGTCTTTCAAGGCTCTAGAAGTTTTCAAATTATTATTATTATTTTATTTTATTTTTTATTTTTATTTTTTTTGGTTTTTCGAGACAAGGTTTCTCTGTATAGCTCTGGTTGTCCTGGAACTCACTCTATAGACCAGGCTGGCCTCGAACTCAGAAATCTACCCGCCTCTGCCTCCCAAGTGCTAGGATTAAAGGTGTGCGCCATCACTGTCTGGCTTAAATTTACATTTTTGGCTAGTGATAAAACTCAACATTAGAGCACCTGTCTAGCATATGTATAGCACTAAATTTAAATCCTAGAACCTTAAAAATGAAGTTTGCATTTAATTCCCACTGAAAAATTATTATCAGAATTCTGTAGGCATTACAAAGATTCCTGTTCTTTTCACTACACACCTATGGATGTTGATATTTTAGGTGGTGATATAACTCCAAATCATGAAGATTCATTACTGCTACTGTGGCTTGTAGGGTCTGTGGTAAAAGTTTGGGAGAATATTGACTCCACTCTGTATCAGAAAGATAGGAGGATATCTTACACCAACCATCTATTATATAGTGCAATATTGTAGGTGTAGTTTGATGTTCCACTAACATTTTTGGCCCAGTTCACTTTGAGAAGCAGGGTTTCTTCTTTAAAAAAAAAAAAAAAAAGCTTAGAGAAAGATATTAGATTTGCTGGATTGTTAGGTTTGCTTGTTAATGAGCTTGCTTGTACAAAAGGCAGGTTAAATCTTATATGAAACCCTGACAAAGGGTCTGAATATACAGGTTCATGTTATCCATGTTTATACACATATATTAGTATTAACTTTGTCAATAAGACATAGCTTCTGTGACTGGCACTGTGTCTAACTATTATTGTCATCTTCTTCACTATCTTACCAGTCTAAGGATTCCCTGAACCATGTTCATTAAATAATCAAGTCTTCAATATTGAGTTTGATATGTTGGTCCAAAGTCTGTGCCGATCTTCCCCCCCTCCCCTGCCTGCTTGCCATCTTAGCTTTGATTCTAGTCTCTAGAATAGGGCCTGCTGTAGATCTGTACTCACCTGTTTGACCCCCAACTGATCTTCCTGTCTTTTGTGCTTCACTTTTGGATCTGTATTCTAAGTCTTGACATGTTTCTCTCTACAGGCATTGATGACAGGAAGTCTCCCTGGCTTTGTTGATGTCATCAGGAATCTCAATTCTCCTGTGCTCCTAGAAGACAATGTGATAAGACAGGCAAAAGCTGCTGGGAAAAGAATAATCTTTTATGGAGATGAAACATGGGTTAAGTTATTCCCAAAGCACTTTGTGGAATATGATGGGACAACATCGTTCTTTGTGTCAGATTATATCGAGGTCTGTCTCTGTCTCTGTCACTCTCTCCCTTCCTCCCCCTCCTTCTCTCCTCCTCTCTCCAAACGCTCATGCTGCCTAGGTAAGGGTAGAACTTGAAATGCAGCAAAGGCCACTCTTGACTCTTTATACTCATGGTTCCTTCTCCAGAGTGCTGGGATTACAGCCATGCACCTCCATGCCTCCTGGAACTCACTCTGTAGACCAGGCTGTCCTTGAACTCAGAAATCAGCCTGCCTCTGCCTCCCAAATGCTGGGATTAAAGGCTTGCGCCACCACTGCCTGGCCAGAAGTCAGTTTCTTAAAAACAAAAGCATTATACCTTAGGTAGAGTCTGATCCTGCCACTTAAAAGTAATCCTATTTCCTGTGTGGTATTTTTTAATTTATGGAATGGTATGGCATGATTATAAAATCATTCATTCCTGTAATCAATTGTAAATGGTAGCATAAACCCGGTGGAAGAATGAACCAAGGTATGTAGGCCCCAAAATACAAAATAGTTGGACAGACATTGAGGGCACAGAAGATCAGGAAGGGTGTCACAACAGAGGAGCTACGTCATTGAATGAGTGAGGACTCACGGGCAGAAAGGGAGGCAACAAAACAAAGTTATAAGAGTCCAGTGCATACCTGTGATATGTGAGACGGGTATGTGTAGGCTGAGCCTGTGGCATGCATTATCTATGTCGCACTACAATCAGAATCTCAGTTCAGGTTAGGGGTTGGGGCCAGTCTCTAAGTATATGTAGTCTCATTGGACCTTTCCTAGAGTGGTAAACCCTTTCCACAATTCACCAGGGCAGGCGCAGTATGACAAGTTTTCACACTGTGATATCAGGTGGAAATACTTTTTTTTTTTTTTTTGTGGTACATATTTTAGTGGGAAGAAAGAGGGCTCACTGAAGACTCGGGCCTGAGCAGGGTGCTGACTTTATTAGGAGCTATTCACAGGGGCTGGAGAGATGGCTCAGCGGGTAAGAGCACTGACTGCTCTTCCGAAGGTCCTGAGTTCAAATCCCAGCAACCACATGGTGGCTCACAACCATCCATAATGAGATCTGACGCCCTCTTCTGGAGTGTCTGAAGACAGCTACAGTGTATTATGCTGGAGCAAACCAGGCTGGAGCAAGTGGAGCCGGAGCAAGCAGAGGTCCTGAGTTTAATTTCCAGCAGCCGCATGATGACTCACGGCCATCTGTACACCTACAGTGTACTCATGCACATAAAATAAATAAATAAATCTTTAAAAAAAAAAAGAAAAGAAAAAAAAGGAGCTATTCACCTGCTCACATTGCCATGCTGTTTGCTTCAGAATTAGGAGATGCTATAAATGTTGTTCTATCCATGAACAGCCTTTATGTAGGACTGCTATTTATTCCTAACTGTACTGTACTGTCTTGGTTGGCTGCCTTCCACCCTTTATTCACCCCTTATTTCACCCTTTATTATTCTTGGTACTTGTTTAGTTTACTTATTCAGCTTTAGTTAAGACTAGCAATGGTCTTTGCTAATTTAAATTATCTGTATGTTTGTTCACAAGTTAGAGACATCAAAAAGAATAGGCATAAGAACTTAGCTTAATACTAATATTCATTTTGTAATAACTTTAGGGCTTTTTAATTTTTTTTTTCAATTTCCGTGACTTACCTAAGACTAATTCCTGATGATGTAGGAAGAATTGGATACACTGTTTACATGTGCTTCCTCCCTCCCTTTGAAGGTAGACAAGAATGTCACAAGACATTTGGACAAAGTATTAAAAAGAGGAGACTGGGATGTGTTAATCCTTCACTATCTAGGGCTGGATCACATTGGCCACATTTCTGGGCCCAACAGCCCCCTGATTGGTCATAAGCTCAGCGAAATGGACAGTGTGCTGATGAAGATTCACACTTCACTGCTGTCAAAAGTAAGACTTATCATGGTGCATTGCATGATGATGGAATCCCATGTGGCCAGCATTTCCTAAGACAAATAGAAATGACTGAGAAGGTGCCATGCCCATGCATTCATGGTTTTGCCATAGGTACCTTCCACATCATCATTCCCAGGATGCTGCTGTTGGTAAAGTTACATTCTGGCCAGGAAAGAAACATGAGAAATATAGTAAACAATATAAATGTGCCAAAAAGTAGTTGCTATCCAGGGAAAACATGGGCAGTAGAAGCCAGCACCCCTGTTTGGGAAGTGAGGTGGGGACTATGGTTTTAAATAGTATATTCAGGACCATCTTCTGGAAAAGTATTCCATGTGACTAGAGACTTGAAGAGAGGGAGGGACAGATACATGTTTGTGTGGATGTGTGTCAGGTACAAAGCATTTAGGGTCAAGATCCTGCCCAGTACCACTGGAGCAGATAAGATCAAATGGTTGCAGCTCTGGGCAGAGAAGCCCAATGACCTGTCTAGTGCCCCCTCTGGATGCCATGTGTTACCTTTAAACTGCCTTTAGTTTCTCTCTTGACAGGAAACTGAGGCAGGAGGAGTCACGTGTCCATAGTTTGGAAATGACAGATACCCTGCTGTTAGTGGTCATAAACATAGCCCTTACATACTCTGAGCTATGCACTGCTCTTGATTCGCCTGTCAAATGCACCTGTAACATGATTCATTCTGACCCTTTGATAGGACTATAACTTCACTGGAAGAGAGCTAAAGTGAAGCTCTGCAGTTGTTTCCTTTGCAGGACCATATATGTTCTTGTGCTGACAGGTTCCTCTTTACCTTACAGGACAGAGAGACTCTCTTACCCAGTTTGCTGGTTCTCTGTGGTGACCATGGAATGTCTGAGACTGGGAGCCATGGGGCCTCTTCCACAGAGGAAGTGAGCACACCTCTGCTCCTAATCAGCTCTGCATTTGAAAGGAAACCTGGTGAGAATTAGGAATGATTAACATTTTAAACTATAATCTAGTATAAGTAATCACAAACAATGTAAGATAAAAGTTGACGGGGTAATGGGCAGTCAGGACTTATAATTTATATTCTTTGCCCTGATTCTCAAAATTATAAATACTTTTCTGTAAGAATTCTGTTGCAGAAATATTACTAGATAGGTATGGAACTACTCAAAACTTGCCTTGGATTGGTGAAGTAGCCCAGTGGGTAGGGGCACTTATGGCCAAGTATGACTACTTGAATTCCATCTCTGGAACCCCCGGTGGAAGGAGAGAAATCACTCTCTCAAGTTGTCCTCTGACCTGGATGGAATGCATGTGCCCATATACATACACACATACACAAAGTCCTGGCTGTCCTGGAACTCCCTCCATAGACCAGGCTGGCCTCAAACTCACAGAAATCTGCCTGCCACTGCCTCTGCTTCCTGAGTACTGGGATGAAAGGCATGTGCCCTTTCTGCCCAACTTAAATTTTTTTTAATGAAAAGTTGCCAGCAGCTAATATTTAAAAATTTTTAAAATGCTCACTGTCTTAGTCAGGGTTTCTATTCCTGCACAAACATCATGACCAAGAAGCAAGTTGGGGAGGAAAGGGTTTATTTAGCTTACTTCCATATTGCTGTTGATCACCAGAGGAAGTCAGGACTGGAACTCACGCATGTCAGGAAGCAGGAGCTGATGCAGAGGCCATGGAGAGATGTTCCTTGCTGGCTTGCTTCCCCTGGCTTGCTCAGCCTGCTCTCTTATTGAACTCAAGACTTCCAGCCCAGGGATGGCACCACCCACAATGGGCCCTACCCCCTTAATCACTAATTGAGAAAATGCCCCATAGCTGGATCTCATGGAGGCACTTCCCTAACTGAAGCTCCCTTCTGTGATAACTCCAGCCTGTGTCAAGTTGACACATAAAACCAGCCAGTACACTCACTATTTAAAACCCTATGTTGATAGCCAGAGCAAGGGATTCAGAGAGAGCCATGGACTAACTAAGGCCCTATTTCTCAGGCAAACATAATCCTCTCTTTCACTGTACCTGATTTATCTGGCCTGGCTTATCTCTCTCACAGCTACATGCTCTTCTGCCTGTATAAGACTAAACCATGCACACAGTGGCTACCATAGTTATTTCTGAAGCACAACTGGAGCCTGTGGATACTCTCTGGTTCTGGTCCTGTGACCTAATGCATTGGGTTAGCATCTTGGCGAACGCAAAGCCAAAATAAGTACAGCCAGGACATGAAAGTGTAGAGAGTCATTTCCAAAGCAATGCTCTCTTGGACAGAAGCAGGGATTTAGGTAGGGAACCTACACATAAGAGTACATTCCTGAGCATGCTTAGTTTAATGTCAGAATTTAAAGAGAAAAGGCAATAGACACATTTTGGAGTATGCAAGTCATGAAAGAGTTTATAAAAGATTAAGGTGATGGG
>NW_022196905.1:101187599-101195629 GCF_008632895.1 Mastomys coucha
GGATTAAAGGCGTGCGCCACCACCACCTGGCGGGTGTTTTGTTTTGAGACAGGGTTTCTCTATATAATACCCGTGGACTTGATTTGTAGACAAGGCTGTCTCAAACTCACAAAGATCCACCTGCCTCCCAAGTGCTGGGACTAAAGGCATGTGCCACCACATCCAGCTTCATATGTTTTTTAAATAAGATTTTTAAAATTAAAATTACACAATTCCCCACCCCCCTTTTGTTTTCTGCCTCCAATCTCTTCCATGTTCCCCCTTGAAATCATGGTCTCTTTTTCTTCGTTATTGTTTTATACTATACATACACACACACACACACACACACACAAGTTTTATGTGTCCTTAAATGTACAACTACAACCTGCTCAGTCTGTTTAGTGTTACATATTTCTGTATAATTTGAAGGCTGACCACTTGGTGTTCCAGTAGTGCTTTGTCCTGGAGACTATGAAGTCTGTCCCTTCCATGTTCGCATATCTATAGATATTTAACTTCTTTGGGTCTTGTTTAGGGACTCATATTGTTGGGGTGTCATGGGTGAAGGCTCCCTGTCATTTCTAGGAGACATGATATTATAGCAGATTTTCTGATCCTCTGACTCTTACAGTCTTTCTGCCTCCTCTATGGAAATGTTTCCTGAGCACTTAGTTGTAGGTGCATCAGTTGGGGGTGGACACCCACGATCACTTGTTCAGGAGTTATGCTGTGCATTTGACCATACAGTTTTCTGAAATGGTCTCCATCTGTTACAAAGAGAAGATTCTTTGATGAGTGGTGAAAGCTACGCTTATTTGTGGGTTTAAGGATAAGTATTTAGAATGCAATTAGGAATTATGCTGGTTTAGTAAGATGGAGGTGTTTACATTCTCTAAAATCCATGGCACCACTAACCCTTGGGAATTGGTTAGTTTTCCAGTACCAGGCATGATTTTCATCCTGTTGAATGGGCCTTAAGTCCAATTGGAAAGCTATTGATTACTCCTGGGATATGAGGCCACTGTGGGTTATCCTGCATCTGGTTCTCATAGGTTGTCATAGTAGTTCATAGGCAGTACAGCTGGATAGGAGTATTGGCTGGTTCCTTTTTGGTACCCTTGTATATTACTGCCTCTTTGTCCTCACCAAGCCTAGAAGCTCCAGTCTTGACATCAAATTGTTCTTTTGTTTCTGAGACAAAAACAGATGAGAAATGGCTGTTTCCACCATGGAGTGGGTAGAGACTCACTCCATTGTAGATGGGGTGAGTGATGGGGCTACATTCCGGGCTGACACCCTTTAGAGCTTGGAAGTGGGGTGGAGAAATTCATGTGCTATAAACTCTTAAAGTTCTTACATAAGTTCAGTAGATTTTCATGAATGAATGTTTATTCATTTGATAGATAGACTTAGATAATTCCAGACAGTAAATGGTGGCTGTTGTTTTTACGAAGTTTGGATTATTTGCCATGTAATTTCATAGACTGACTTTCAACTTGCTGCTACCTGTCTTGAGTCCTTAGGCTCCAGTAGGAACCATAGGTACGGGTCACTCCAAGGGCAAGGGAAGAACAATGTTCCTCCTGCACCTCCATGAGGGGAGAGCAAGTATGTTGCTTGGCTGGCTCACCACTAAGTAGGACTTGGCCTGTTTCATAAATTTGTTCTGCCTTCCAAACCTAAAGTGGTGCCTGACAGCTTTTTCATCAATATTTGTTTGTTAAAGGTTTAAAAGATTGTTGAAGTAGAGGTGTTGTGGGCCTAATGGAAATGTATGAATAATGGAAGAAGAACTGAGAGTAGTTCTCTGAAATGCCTGTAGATGAAAGCCCTTTGTATCCTCTGTTCACATTACAAAGCTATGATTATTAAAGTTTGTGCTGTCAAGACTGGTCAGGTTCATCAATGGAGGAAAATAAAGAGGTTAAAAATAGATTCCAGCATACAAGGATTGTTGATAATAATGGCTTCTCATGTTAATGAGAAAAGACAGGACCCTCAGTTTATGATGTCAGTATAGTCAGTATGCCCAGGTAACCTCCTGGTAAGCAGTGGTGCTACCTACCAATCTCACTTTCTCACTAATACAGATCCCAGACCTACGCATCCTAATCTCTTCAAAGAATTCTTTATTGTGAAAAATTGCAGACCTATTAAACATAAGCAAACAGTGTAAGTCCCCTGGTGTAGCACTAGACTGCAGTAGTTACTGTTCAGCTATAGCTTGTCTAATCCCATCTGTGCACACACTCATTTTCCTTGTTATCTAGGATCAGACTTCAGAACTACAAATAGGCATTTTGTCCACATGATTCTGGTTCTGTTACTACATTTCAAAAATGCCATTAATTCTTTTTTTGTTTGTTTGTTTTTTTGTTTTTTTGAGATAGGGTTTCTCTGTATAGCTTTGGCTGTCCTGGAACTCACTCTGTAGACCAGGCTGGCCTTGAACTCAGAAATCCGCCTGTCTCTGCCTCCCAAGTGCTGGGATTAAAGGCATGTGCCACCACCGCCCGGCATTAATTCTTTAATATAATCCAATAATGTTCAGATTTCCAGTATCCAGCTTTTTAGTTGTCTTTGTTTGCTAGGTGCAAATAAGATCTATACATTGTGATATGCCAGTGTGTCTCTTAGATCTCTTTTAACCTGTAGGCTCCCAACTCTTTTAATTTACCCATTTATTTGCTGAAAAAAATTAAACTGTCTGTTGAGTCCCCTGTGATCTGGTCCTCCCAGCCTTGCTATGTAACATGCCTGCCTCTATGCTAACTGTCAGTCTTCCTGCCTCAGCCTCCTAGTGTTGCCAGTTTTTCTGTTTGGTCAGGTTTTTCTATCACCAGCTGAAGCTCCTCTAACCCAAACATTCAAGCAGACTCAGAGCACAAAGTTGAATCTGGTTTGATTTGGTCTGATCTGGTTTGGTTTTTCTAGCAGAAGAGACATATTATTTAACTATATTAGTTATTTTTGATTTCTGTGCTCAAACACCTTAAGTTTCAGAGCACTCAGCCCATTGTTGCTTGTGGAAGACATTGTGGTAGAAGGGCTGTCTGGTGGAATATAGGTCTTCATGGCATAGCAGACAAGAAGCAGAGTCTGTTAGGACCAAGCTATGTACAATATATACCCAAGGACCCCAAGGACCCATTTCCTTTAGCTAGACCCCAGTTCCTAAGGTTTCCACAATCTCCCAAAATAGTGCTGCCTTCTGTATACCAAGGGTGTAAATCCACGAGACTTTGAGTAGGACAGTTTTATCTAAACTGTAACACTAGGAGTTTGCAAAGAGTAGTGTTTTAATTCTCTAAGTTTTTATATTACTTAGCTATTATTTTAGTCCATTTATGCTATTATAACAGACTCCCAGAGATTTGATAATTTTTAAAGAGAAGGAATTGGTTTCTTGCAGGCTGTGAAGTCCAAGTTCAAGTTATGGGAATCTAGTAAGGTTTAGTCCCCTCTTCCAAGATGATGCCTTAATTATTGTACTCTGAAGGGAGGGAACTGTGGATCCTCATGAGATTCATTTCCTAACAGAAAATGTTTGAAATTTTATTAAATTATAAAATGGAGGCCATTTTAGAGGGGTCCTAGGGCCTATGGGCTGAGACCTGACAGAAGGCGCCAACTCCCAACACCAGTTCAGTGGAGACTAAGTTCTCTCACCTAAATTTTTGTAGAATATTAAAACTAGATCAAAAAGAATAATTTTATAGGTCTAGAGGGATGGTTCAGTGGTTAAGAGCACTGACTGCTCTTCCAGAGGTCCTGAGTTCAAACCCCAGCAACCACATGGTGGCTCACAACCATCCGTAATGAGATCTGATGTCCTCTTCTGGTGCGTCTGAAGACAGCTACAGTGTACTCATATGTAAAACAAATAAAATCTTTACAAAAATAATTTTATTATACTTTGGATTTCCTAGTAATACTATTTATATAAGAGAGACAGAATTGTTCTTCCTATGTATCACCAGTTTCAAATCAATTAATGAATTTATTATCCTTCAATAAATGGCCAATTAATCTAGTTCATTTTTTTAGTAAAAGTGTGAATCCATGTTTTAAAGCATATTGACTAGTTTTTGTTCATTATAGCTACTAAGGCAAGGCCTCAGTGCTCTCTGCACATTATTCCTTGATGACATGCTTGTGTCCTTCTCAGGGCTCACTTAGCTTAGGGCACCCTGATCCTTCAAGTAGAATTGGTAGAATATTCTGTTTCACAGCCAGAAGTGTGAACTTATGCTGGGTTCCATTACGTTTCTGGACAGAACAAAGAAGTCTTTTAAAATAAGTTAATCTTGATTTTTTTTTTCCTTTGGTTTTTCAAGACAGGGTTTCTCTGTGTAGCCCTGGCTGACCTGGAACTCACTCTGTAGACCAGGCTGGCCTCGAACTCAGAAATCCACCTGCCTCTGCCTCCCAAGTGCTGGGATTAAAGGCATGTGCCACCACCGCCTGGCTTAATCTTGAATTTGCATTGATACTTCCAGCTCACATTAAGAGCTATGAAATCACCTCCTTAGATCTGGCCTCTGCTTTCTTCTGCCTGAGCTTTAACCAGAATCCTAGTTAAAATCAGCATTTGGTAGAGTTAGAACATTGCATGGACTACACTTATGTTTCCCACAGTAGATAGGATCAGTCTTAGAAGAGGATCTGATGAAGTGAAAGTAGATGTATGTTGTATTTGCTTTTGTTTTATGTTTGTTTTTCAGCTCAAAACAAAGCAGAAAGTACTGGAAGATGATAAGCAATATCATTGAAGTAGAAAGTTTGTCTAGAAAATAAATTTGACCAAATGAAATGTCTATACAACCAAAACTTACTGCACTTAAAGTAAAATCTCCAGACTCACGCTTGCCTAAGAAGCGTTGAGCAGAGCAATCTGGGAAGATGTCCCTGGAGACCCAGGCAGCTCTGTAAACCTGTTCTGATGCTTCTGGGGTTGGGATAGGGTGGGGTTGGGGTATCATATTCTTTATAGATGAGAAAGTTCTCTTAGAAAGCTTATCAAAGGTTGTTTTGTATACCAGGGCCCTGAACCTTTGAACACCACAGCCACTCTTCTTCTAAGGAGCTGGTAGGACAGACAGCTATGGAAGGCTTGAAGACATGTGGAAATCAGAGTCTTATCTTTGTCTTAGTCAGTGGTCATACCTGCCCAGCTGAACCCAGTCTCATCCTGCTTTCTTTCAGGAACCACTGCTAATACTTACTCATGTTGACTTGATATCACCTAAGTGACCATCTCTTGGTCTCTGTCTGGCTACTTGTCACTTCTGTGCCCAATGCTACAATCACAGTAACTGTATTTTTCAAAATTAGACTCTATGTCCAATGTGTTATAAGCCACTTAGGGGAAAGTGGCACTCAATACATTTATTGACATAAAAATCAGGGGGGTGGTTTCTGTGTGAATCTACATTTGAGTGGCTTGAAATCATGGTAATTTCACTTAACATTAATTGTTGTTGCTCAAATTCAAGAATAACTACCATTTTATACTTTGTAGAAATCTATTGCTTAAAATGTTTTGCTTTTTTTCTAGGGGATATTCGACACCCAAAGCATGTCCAGCAGACTGACTTGGCTGCAACACTAGCAATAGGACTTGGTTTGCCAATTCCTAAAGACAGTGTAGGAAGTCTCTTATTCCCGGTTATAGAAGGAAAACCGATGAGAGAACAATTGAGACTTTTACATTTAAACACATTACAGCTTAGCAAACTATTGCAAGAAAATGTACCATCCTATGAAAAAGGTAAGGTAATTAATTAATAGTTCCAACTTCTATAAGGTCTTCATGATTCCATGGGCCTTATGTCTTCCAGATGTTTTTCTGGTGTGCAATTTGTAATGGAATACTTTGTAGTTGTTACTCTAATTATTAGCAACACCATGAATATAATTAAGCTATTTGAAATCTTTCATATATTTCTCAATTCAACAATTATTTCCAAGTTTTTGTTTATGAACAAGGGCACAGGCTGGGCATAGTAGTGTCATATGCCTTTAATCCCAGTATTCATGAGACAGAGGCAAGCAGATCTCTGTGGATTCAAGGATAGCCAGGGCTGTTAGACAGAGAAATCCTGTCTCAAAAAACGAAAAAGCAACAACAACAACAACAAAACCCAAACCAAAAATAACTGGAGATAAGGCATTGAGTAGCAGCAGATGTCTACCTCAAAGAATCTTTCAGGGTAAAGAGAACAAAAGTATTGTGATAGATGCCAGATGGTGACCAGAACCCTAGGAGAAGATTGGATATAGAAGCATAGATGGGTTGATATACTAGACAAATCTGTCCTTAGAGTTAGGAGGGAGCTTCATAGATTGAGGGACAGAGGGCACGGGAGATGAGTTCAGACATATCTTCAAAGGGCTTTTAGGCATTGGATGAGCTTCCAGTTTTGTCTAAGTAAAGGAGGACACAGCAGAGTTTCCTGCAATTTCAAAGGCTCTCCCAGGTTCCCTCTGCCTTTAAACTATAGCAGAGCAGGCAAGAAGCAGCTACAGTGTTTTGGTGTGAAGTAAGACAGCATAGGCTCAACATGGTTGTGAAAATTAGAAAGTAAATGTATTTTGGAGTGTTTGCTGGCTTCGTGGGATATAAGGCACAAGAAGTCCTGAGGCCAAAGAAACAGCTCCAGGTTTAGCGCTAAATAGTGAAGGAATAGTGACCATGTAGTAAGGTAGGCAGGAGCTAATTTTGAAGGTAGTCATCTTAGTTATTTTTCTATTTCTGTGGTAAGACATTATGACCAAGGCAGTTTATAAAAGAAGGAGTTTATTTGGCACTTATAGTTTCCAGAAGCTTAGAGTCCATAACCATCATGACAGGGAACCTGGCTGCAGGCAAGTACCCAGGCAGTCAGGCATATGCTAAGCAGTAACTGAGAACTTACTTCATGAGTTACAAGCCTGAGGCAAAGAGAGCTACCTGGGGATGGCTGAGCTTTTGAAACTTCAAAGCCAACCAGTGATAACTCCTCCAATAAGGCCACACCCCCAGGGGCCAAGTATTCAAATAAATGAACCTAGGGGGACCACTCTCATTCAACCAGCAGGGTAATGAGAGATGGGGTATGTGGGACAGGAAGCTATGAAAAAAGAAGTTCAATAAGGAGAAAGTAAGCCACTATGTTGGAACTGTAATTGAGAGCTAACTGTTGGGGCTGAGGATATAGAGTCGTCAGGGATTGCTGGAGCAGCTTTTGTGTCATGTTGGGAGAGAGCCTGGTTAGACTAGGTGCAGGTAAGGGCAAACAGAGGCTCAGAAAGGGAGACTGCAGTCTAAGCAAGTGATTTTGTCTTCTGGCTGAAGATAGGGGCTATTTCTGTGACAATAGGAATGATCCCAAGAGAAGAGTGAACCTCTGTGAAACCCTGTATAGATCACTTGAGTCATATTTTCAACTGATCTGCTCTGTATATTCAGCATATCACAGGCTAACATATCTGTCATGCGCACACCTTCACAAGTCTAGAGACGGTACTTGTGTTTGAAGGCAGTATTTCACATAATATTGGCAAGTTTTCTTTAAGTTGTGATATACATATAGTAGGGTGAGCACCATGAGTGTTAGCTGTGGAAGACTAGACCCTGCCTGCTCTCCGGAAAATGACTGGGAGCCATATGCAGCAAGGAGCAGGAAGACTTTCTTAGTGAGCACTCAGTCCACTAGTCCAGGGGACAGACTGTCAGAGGTGAGGTCTGACTTCAACACACACTTTAGTTTAGTCTAGATTATTTGTAATGGTTATTCTTCCTTTGTTTTTTCTTTTTCTAAAATAAGTTATTGGCTTGTAAGTTTTTTTTGAGGAGGTGGGAAGGTGTTCGTTGGTTTAGTTTGGGCTTTTTGTTGTTTTAAATTTGGTGATGTTTTATTTTGGTGTATGTGTGGTGAGCATTTTTGGTGGTTTTTTCCTTTGTTCACTTGGATCTATCTATCTATCTATCTATTTCTATCTATCTATCTATCTATCTATTTCTATCTATCTATTTCTATCTATCTATCTATTTCTATCTATCTATC
>NW_022196905.1:101196374-101197630 GCF_008632895.1 Mastomys coucha
TATCTATCTATTTCTATCTATCTATTTCTATCTATTTCTATCTATCTATCTATATCTATCTATCTATCTATTTCTATCTATCTATCTCTCTATCTATCTATCTATCTATCTATCTATTTCTATCTATCTATCTATCTATCTAGTTAGTTATTTGGTTATGGTAGTAGTTGGTTTCATAGTCCTGGGAATTGCCCATGCAAGGCAAGTACTCTATCATTAAACTACATCTCCAGGCCTCTTTTAGTTTTATTTTGAAACAGTCTCACTGTTTTACAGACTGGTTTTGAATTCTGTAACCCATGTAGTCCTTCAATTTGTGATCTTCCTGACTTGATCTCTTGATAGCATTAGTCAGTAGGCCAGCCATTGTTTGGTAGTTTTATATGTGTTGTTGCTAGCAAAATCCTAGCCTAGCAAATTGCCAACAAAAAAACAACTGCTAAGGATTTTGATGTTTCAGAAATATTAGGCTAGAAAAATATTAGAAACCATGTTAAATGAAAAGCAGACAAGCCTACAAAGATTAGCAGACATTGTGGGCCTTCCACCTCTAGGAGGCCTACCTATATCCACACATCAGTATATGTTCTACTCTCTGAACACCACAACAAGGCCAACAGAATCTTCCACAGCATCTAGCCAAATCTGATGCTTCTTGCACTCTGTCTGTTTTTAAGTTCTGTTGGGAATAGCTCCTTCCCATCCTCCACCCCGCACTCCCCAGGAACTCTGAATAAGATGTTCATAGTGACTGATGTTCTTCTCCAGTATCTCATCTGGTTGATTCCTGTTCATCCTTTGCAGTCAGATTATCAGACTATCCTTGCCCTATTATATTTCATTTCCAATCTAAAATCAATTATTCTCTATTAGCAGAAATGTCTCCTATCATTTGCTTTTTCTTTATAGCATTCTTTGTGGTTAAATTTTTTTCTTTTATGTGTCTGGGTGTTTTGCCTGCGTGCATGACTACGCATCCTGTGTATTCAGTGCAGAGGCCAAAAGAAAAAAATGTTGGATGGTTGTAACTGCCATGTGGAGTCCTGAGTATCAAGCCTGAATCTTCTGAAGGAGTCACCGAACTCTTAACCACTGAGCCATCTCTCTGGCCTCCATTCTTCATAAGTGGTTATCACATATGTCCATGCCTATAACATAATGTTTTGTTTGCATTTGTTTGTATTTGTGAACACTTCTAAATCCAAGTATATGCAGGGGGGAATTGTACTAGTTTATTCACCATTGTGTTTTTTTTT
>NW_022196905.1:101197640-101198447 GCF_008632895.1 Mastomys coucha
AACTTTTTTTTATTGCATTAGGATGAGAAAAGATACATGATTTCAATTTGTCTGAATTTGTTAACATTTAAAAACATAGAATTAAATCACATTCTTTTTTCCCTTTTGTACCCCAACTCCTCCCAGAGACACCCTCTTCAATACCTAAAATATCTTTTTTTTGTCATATTCCTTAAAATTTATAAAATAATTATAACAATAAAAATGAGTATTATAAAAGTTGTTTGATATAAAACAACAATCAATTTAACAGTGTTATGTAGATGCTTGTCTACAGCAATATACATACATTTGAAAATACGTACATTTTTCTCAGTATAAATCTTAAATAACTCCAAACATATTAACTGTATATTTCAAAATAATATATCACTATTAGTATTTTCTCTTTTTTTAAACTTTTATTGCATTATAATTAGAAAAGTTATATGATTTCAATTTATCTGAATTTGTTAACATTTAAAAACATTTTAATTAAATAGAATTGAATCACATTCTTTTTTCCCTTTTGTACCACTGCTCCTCCCAGAGACCCCCCCTTCAATACCTACAATATCTTTTTTGTCATATACTTTAAAATTTATAAAATATTCTAACAATAAAAATAAGTATTGTAGAAGTTGTTTGATATAAAACAACAATCAACTTAACAGTCTTATGTAGATGCTCGTCTACAGCAATAGTGAGAATACATTTTTCTCAATGTAAATTTTAAATAACTCCAAACATATTAGCTGTATACTTAAAAACAATACATCACTACTAGTAATTTCTTTTCTTTTTTTTTTTTTAAATTTATTTATTATA
>NW_022196905.1:101199396-101211608 GCF_008632895.1 Mastomys coucha
GGTGATGCTTGCATCTATGACTCCTGATTTCTTTCCTAGGTTTTATATCTCCAGGGTTGTCTCTCTTTTTGATTTCTTTATTTTTTCTATTTCAATTTTTAGATTCTGGATGGTTTTGCTTATTTCCTTCACCTGTTTGATTGTGTTTTCCTGTAGTTCTTTAAGGGATTTTTGTATTTCCTCTTTAAGAGCTTCTAGTTCTTTACCTGTGTTCTCCTGTATTTCTTTGAGGATGCTATTTATGTCTTTCTTAAGGTCCTGTATCATCATCATGAGAAGTGATTTTAGATCTGAATCTTGCATTTCTGGTGTGATGGTCTGTCTAGGACTTGCTATGGTGGGAGAACTGGGTTCTGATGATGCCAAGTAACTTTGGTTTGTGTTGCTTATATTCTTACTCTTGCCCCGCATCATCTGGTTATCTCTAGTGCTACCTGCCCTTGCTAGATCTGAATGGAGGCTGTCCTTCCTGTGATCCTGGTTGTATCAGAAACTCCTTAGAGTCAGGCTGTCTCTGGGATCCTGTGATTCTGGGATCCTGTGACCCGAGGCTTGTTAGAGCACCTGGGAGTGCAGCAGCTTCCTTTGT
This sequence comes from Mastomys coucha, assembly GCF_008632895.1. Taxonomy (NCBI): domain Eukaryota; kingdom Metazoa; phylum Chordata; class Mammalia; order Rodentia; family Muridae; genus Mastomys; species Mastomys coucha. Next base: position 101,199,986 of record NW_022196905.1, read on the forward strand.
GTGTTGTGGGACTGGCTGTGGAGCCTGGGTCCAAGGTCTGCTCAGGACACTAGCCCAGAGAGACTGGAAGGAACCCGAGCCACTCTACTGGCGGAGTTCCTGTGTGCCTGGTCCGGCTGGTCCCAGTTACTCCCAGATGTTGGGTCCTCCTCACCTCTGATCCTGAGAGTGTCAGATTGCCTGGGAATGGAGCTTCCTCTGGGTTTTGTGGGACTGGCTGTAGAGCTTGTGCCCAAGGTCCGCGCAGGACACCAGCCCAGAGAGCTGTTTCTTTTTTAAATTTAAAATTCTTTGTGTTTATGAATCAAGAGTCAGTGTCTAGGACACAGTCATTACTTAGGAAGTATTCATTTGGCTGCATGAACAGAAACCCCAGGTTTCTTTGACTCCTTTTGTAGAGGCTGTAAGATGTAACACAAATATCCTGTGTCTCTGAGTTTCATTTGTAGAGATGTATAAGGCCACACAAAGGTGGACCAGATCTTTGTACTTACTTATGGAGGCTGTGGGTTATAGACACAGGTACCCTGTGTCTCTGTGACTTTGTTGTGGGGGCTACAGGGTGCCATCAGGCTTCTATACTTCACTTATAGATGCATAGGTGGCCCGAGTCTCTGTGACTCCCTGGAAGAGAGGCATGGATTATGAATGCAGATCATTGTGGAGGCTTGGGGTATAGACATAGAAACTCCTATTTTGGAGTGATGTAGCAGTGAGGGCACCAGCTGTGTGCTTATTGGCAGTAGTAAGGACATGTGCAACCTGAAGTGTTCAGATTCACATTGTGATTGTGTCACTGAGCCCTTGTCCTCAGCAATACAATGCCTGCAGGGTTCTGCTACTGCGGCTGCTGAGGCTGCCCTGGTGAAGCATGAGTTGTATTCACAGAGCTTTCTTTGTGCAGCACTGTTGGGGGTGATAAAGGGATCTGTGGTGCATTGTAAAGAACAGAGCATCTCAGGAAGAAAAGTCTTGTTTGAGACCCATTTAGTCACAAGCAAGCACAACATGGTAAAGAATGAACGACCAGATCAGGGAAGCAGACCATCAGCGCCTTGCCTTTAAGAGCATTCTCTGAAGACCTAAAGGCAAAGCCAGCCTTGCTCCTGGGCCACACCCAGAAGCATTCTGTGCCAAGTGCCAGTTTTGTCTGTGGCCTTTGTAGTTGCTGGGTGGGTGGGGTCAGGGGGCGGGAGCAAAGGCTACTTAGACCTTTGCATGGTGAGTGGGTATATTAGGGTGAGTGTACATCATTGGCCAGGGCCAGGGCACTGGAAATGCCTCACTAGCATAAGGAGGAATTCCAGGTGCTGCTGGACATGCACTTACAAGGGGAGAAGTTTAAGCTGCCTACTGGGCTAAGTAACCTGGTGAGGGGGTGGATACTTGTGCCAGGATGTGCAGGCCTGGGGCAACAGGGGAGTGATCCTCTCCTGACAATCTCAAGATGAGATTTCTGGGGTTCGGACATGCCTGGACCCAACTCTTGCTCCCAACCAGTGCCCCCACCCCCGCTGCCCGCCGCCCTACACTCAGACTCTGGCTGTGTTGACAGTAGACGGATATACATCATCAGCTGTTACAGTGTTACTGTAGTGGTGTTGACCTGTCTTGCCTAGGAACAGATTGCCTTCATTAGGTATCAGTTCTAAAAAATGTCTCAGGAGTAAGTGAATGTGCTAAATAAAAATTATAAGTATATATAATCTTTTTGTCTGATAGATCCTGGATATGAACAGTTTAAAATGGCAGAAAGGTTGCATGGAAACTGGGTCAAACTGCACTTGGAAGAAAACCATTCAGACATTCTGCTTGGCCTGGGGACGAAAGTACTCAGGCAGTACCTGGGTGCCCTGAAGACCCTGAGTCTGTCTCTGAGCACACAAGTGGCTCACTATGACATGTACTCGATGGCAGTGGGGACGCTCATGGTTTTGGAGGTACACATGCTTGTATTATCATGGGTTAGGTGTTAAATTGATTATGCAACTCAGCTAAAACATAATGGTTTTGAATTTATATATCATTACTGCTGGACATGGTGGTATATGTCTGTAATTCCCAAATTCAGTCTACTAAGATGGGAGAATGGTAACATCTTGCCAGCCTGAGCTACAAGACCCAGTGTCTGAAAAGAAGAATATCAGTGTAACACAGAAAATAGGAATGTTCTTTATTTTTCCATTGTGTATCCAGATTTAGGAGATTACATGAAGTATTTGCATGTGGCAAATGGCTTCATTCAGCATTGCTATAAAAAATAAAAAATATAAATCAAGCTATGTAGTTTTGGCAAGCAACTAAAATTAATTTTCCCTTGGGTCATTCTGTGTTGTTGTTGTTCGTGTATGAGCAGCAGGTTAGGATGGCTGGGCTCATTTGAGTGGACTTTCTTATACCTGGGCTTCCATATTCACCCTTGGTCTTCTTTCTCAGGTTCTCACCCTGCTCCTCCTTAGCACTCCACATGTGCTGTGCAGAAAGGCTGAGCTGGATGTCCCTCTGTTGTCTCCTGTGTTTTCTCTGCTCTTTTACTTGATGCTTTTGGTTCTTTCGGCCATTCACGTCCTGGTGTGCACCTCATCTGAGAGCTCATGCTACCTCTGCAGCCTCCCGTGGCTGGCAGCAGGCGCTGTGGTGCTACTCGTTTCTGCACTGTTCTGTGCAATTTTGTCTGCTCTTATCAGGATGGTCGTTGACAGCACTCTGCTGAAGAAGGTAATGGCTAGTCCCTGGGTATATAATGTGGTCCTCGTGGGTGGGCTTTTGGGTTTTTTTTGCTAGCCAATCTTTCATTAATATAAATTGGTTGAAAATCTTGTATGTACCAGCATTGCAGTGCTGCAGTGCTTAGAAAGACCACACATCAAATAGACTGCAGGAGAAAGACCTAAGCATATCTTCCCAGGCTTCTGGGCATCTTTGTCTGTAATATTGTGTTGTGTAGTCAGATCACATGCTTTTACTCTCAGCTGTAAAAGCTGGACTAGAACGGAGGGCCTTCTGGGTGTGGAAGACATGAGTACCTCAGTCTCAGAATCTCTGGGCTTCAAATGATGGACAGTGAACAGGTGAACAGTGGGCACTCAGGGGGTTCCTAAGGAAGCTTGATCCCCTGTTGGTCTGATGTGCCTTACCAAGCTTTCTTTTCAAGGCTTACATTTTTCTATGAAATTCTTGGTCTCTGGCAACCTTTGTTTATTAGGTAGGTGATGATGGAGCACTGTGAAGGAGGTGTGTGGTTGTATTAGAAGACTGAGAAAGCCTGAGCAGTGGCTCTAGCTCCCAGAATACCGTGTCCCTCTGCCCCCTTTCCTATCACAGGGTCTTTCAAGATCCCCTGCTGTGTGTCTGGTTTAGACACAGTCTCTGTTTGTCTCCTTAGGAACTTTCTGGGTTCATAGTGTTTCTTTGTGTACACTGCTGTACATAGTTAACAGTTGCCAGAACAATAAGTGACAAGAACTTCTTGATATTGAACTGGTGTGTGTGTGTGTGTGTGTGTGTGTGTGTGTGTGCCTGCCTCATAGTGCACATGTGGAGGTCAAAGGACAATTCATGAGACTCAGTTCTCTTCTTCTACCTTCTGTGTCCTGAGAATAGGACTCAGGTCATCCAGCTTGGCAGCAAAGCCTATACCTGCCAAGCCATCTCATCAGCCCTTGAGCTGTCTTTGTTTTGTTTTGTTTTTAGTAAAGAACAACATTTAATTGGAGCTGGCTTACAGGTGCAGAGGTTCAGTCCATTATCATCAAGGTGGGAGTACGGCAGCATCCAGGCAGGCATGGTGCAGGCAGAGCTGTGAGTTCTATATCTTCACCTGAAGGCTGCTAGTGGAAGACTGACTTCCAGGCAGTTAGGATGAGAGTCTAAAACCCACACCCTGAGTGGCACACCTACTCCAGCAAGGCCACACCTACTCCAGCAAGGCCACACCTACTCCAACAAGGCCACGCCTCCAAATCGTGCCACTCCCTGGGCCAAGCACATTCCACTCCCTCACCCTCATAGGCTTGTTCAAACACCTGAGTTTATGGGGACCGTATCTAACCATAGCATAATAAAAAGTACATTTAGTCCAACTTCCGCAGTCCCCACAGTCTAGAGCAGTCTCAACAGTGTTAAAAGTCTAAAATTCAAAGTCTCTTCTGAGATTTATCCAACTACCTAACTGTAATCCTCAAAGCAAGACAGGAAGCCAACTGGGCAAACTCCAAACCTCTCCATGTCTGGTGTCAGAGTGGTCTTCAGATCTCTACTTCTTTTTCATCTTTGTTGACTGCAGCAGAACTTCTTTTGGCTGGTCTCGTTCCACTCCCTATTAGCAGCTTTCCTTAGCAGATAGCCCATGACTCTGGCATCTCAAACATCCTGGGGTCTCCAAGACAACTTCAATGTTGCAGTTTCTTGTTTTAATGTCTGGGATCCACACATGATCTTCTGGGCTCTTCCAAAGGGCTAGTGTCACTTGTCCAAGCACTCTAAGGTCAGGTTGATCCACTTCACTGTTGTACTGTTCTTGGTGGTCATCCCATGGTACTGGCATTTCCAGTACACTGGAGTCTTCTGCTGCAACTAGGCTTCACCAATAGCCTCTCATAAGCTTTCTTCATGGTGCTAAGCCTCAAATCATTTCAGTCCTGGGCCATCAACTGCAACTGTGGCTGCGCCTTCACCAATGGCCTTCCATGGCCTCTCATAGTGCCAGACCTCAGCTGCTCTTCATGACTCCTTCATGCCTTCAAAACCAGTACCACCTGGGTGACTCCTACACATTACCAAGTACAGCTGCAGCACGAGGTACAACCTTGGCTATCTCCGGAGCTCAGCCTCTATGCTCTCAGAAACACTTCCCAGATGATTTCACCTCAGTGATGCTGGCCTCTTCTTAATCACTGCTAATTTCTTAGCTCCAGCTAACCAGCATCAATAGTCCCAGTAGTCTCCTTCTTCTCTTGACAATAAAGCCAGAGCCAAATGACCAAAGCTGCTGAGTTCTGCTGCTTCCTGGGGCTGGAACTTGGCCCCTTTGTTCTATGACATTATCACTAGTTTTCTGTTTTCAAACGCCTTCACTGCCTAAGTTTAGCTGTCCTGGAACTTGCTCTGTAGACTCCCTTGAGCTGTTTTTAAGTTACTAATTTGTGTTGCTCATTTCTTCATTACAAAATATTTGGTATCAATAATTTAAGGGAGGGAAGGGTTACTTTAGCCCACAGTTTCAAACATGTCGGTCTAGGTCTGGTGGTTCTACTACTAATGGAAAACATCTCATTGGAAAAAAGGCTTAGCTGAAAAAAGCTGCTTAGTCATCCAGCTAAAAGGCAGTGAGAGGAAAGAAGAAAGAATGGGAGAATTGCACCTTCTTATTCTAATCACCTTTCAGTGGTAGGGGCCAAGCTCATAACATAAGGATTTTTTCCCCTTTGTGAGAGAAGTATTTCATATCTAAATCATAACATGATTTAAGAGACAGTGTTCTGTGGCCATCATTTTGTAGTGGCAGCTCTGTAGTCCTGGGGTACATGCTGTCATGCTGGGAATGTGGCAGTTGGGCAGGATCTATCTTCTGGGCAATTTGTTGGGCTCAATCACTACATTGAGGACCTGCTTTCAGTCTCTGACACTGAGCTTGGGACTTAGATTTCTGGGTGAGAACACCTGACTGACATGTTATGTCCATGTCCTCCTGGTTAGTTTAAGAACATCTTGACCTCCTCTCGGCTGTTCTGCAGGAAGAAGGGCCATGCTTCCAATGTAAGATGTTCCCTCCACAATAGGCAGTTTGGGTTAAATGGGAAGACAGCAAGTGTCTACCACTTTTCACTTCGAGCAAAGGACACCGTACATGTAGGGTGATATGCATAATTTTCAGGTTACCACTCACATACTAACTGCATTTCCTTCTAACAGAGTGCAGCTGATGCCAGCTCAGGGTGGTCAGAGGTGAACCTCCTTCTTCTTCTGGGCACAGTGGGCCATGTTCTGAGCCTGGGAGCCAGCAGCTTTGTGGAGGAAGAGCACCAGACGTGGTATTTCCTTATTAATACTCTGTGCCTGGCTCTGTGCCAGGAAACCTGTAGGAGTTACTTTCTGAGAGATGAATGTGAACCCCAGCATCACTTCCTTGTGGAACAAAAATGTGTAAATATCCTTGCCTATACTCCACAGGACAGCACAAGCTACCATACCCCTGAGTCTGACACAGCAGGTAAACAGCTCTCCCTATTGGAAGCACAAGGAAGCTGCAAATGGTGGACAGTGCTGGCAAGTCCATGGCTGGTGCTGATCTGCTGTCGGCTACTGCGCTCCTTGAATCAGACAGGAGTGCAGGGAGCCCATCGCCCTGACCTTAGCCACTGGCTTACCAGGTGAGCATGACCCATGGGCTGGAACCCTTTGCAACTGAATAGTTACATAGTCTTCTTTTTCTACATTTTGTCCTTTTAAAAAATATATATATTAAGACTAGTACTTGAGATCTAAAAGAAAATACCCCAATAAAGGTGAATAGAGACTAACTTAATATATTTGATTTATTAATGCTGAATCAGACCAATTGTTAATGATTGAGAACCTCTGAGTTTCAAAATGATCATTGTAAAGATGTAACTCTGGGATCAGTCCATGGTGGTTCTTTGTACACTGCTGCCTGGGGACAAGAAGATAAGGTCAGTAGGCAAAGGGCTCTAGTCTCTGGAGCACCTTTACCTTCTGATTCTCCTTTCTTGGCAGGGATGTCTCTCTCCATCCTTAGAGGGTAAAATGTATAGCAGATCTCTCAACATCTCCTGAGCCTTCTACTGAGATTACAGAGCCAGAGAGAGATGCAGATGGGGGTAGATGGAGAGGGTTTGAAGTAAGTGGAAGAAACTGAGTCTGACAAAGTCAAGACTGTTTTAACTGTCTGACAACAAAGATTCAAGCTAAAAGTAAATGAACAGCAAAATAAGACTGTTCAGAGGAACAGAAAGTTGCAGGGCTGGATAAAATTGCAATGTAGAGGGTGAGAAGGATTCCTGCTAGTGCTTGGGAAAATTCAGGTTGATAGTGGAGAAACAAAACAAATGATATTGCCCAGACTTTACAAATGCACAGACCTAGAAGTGGGCATCAAAGAAAGAGTCCAGTTTCTCTAACCAAGAGAATTCTAACATGGAGAATTCTACCAAGTATTAACTAGCTTATCAAACTTTCATAATCCTACAATTACAACTGGCATCTTTGTGTTTGCACTGCAGTTCTGGGAGAACATCTCTATATGCTCCCCACTTAGGAGTTCAGGAAACAAGGCTTGCTGATAAACCATACCTCCTCAGCACAATATATGAAGTGTTTGATATGTTAAGGAGTTCCAGGGCCTAGAAAAACATAGTGGGCACTTGCTATTTCTCTGAAAATTTGAAGCATTTTGTGCATGAGTGTGCTGCATGCCTTCTCAAGTGTGCTGCCTCCTGCACCTAAGATGTTTTCTTCTTGAATTGCTGCACCATTCCTATCAGCTGTAAAAGGCCATTTTATAACTCCCATTAGTTGCCCACTCCAAAGCTTTTTTAGTTAACTACCACTGCTCTATGATGGTATACAGTATTCCAGAGGGATGCCTAGGATGTACCAAGCATAGCAGAGACTTCCAGAGTGAGGCCTGTAGTTTTAAATCAAATCATCTCTTCCCATCCTGATACAGTCATATCTGTGTTTTGTTTTGCTTTGCTTTGTATTATGTGTGTTCTCTCTCTCTCTCTCTTTCTCTGTATGTGTGAGTATGTGTGTGTGTGTTTTGAGGCAAGGTCTTGCTCTGTATTCTAGGCTGACCTCAAACTTGTGATCTCATTCCTAAGCCTTCTGTTTGTCAGGATTATGGGTACAAATTGCCATGGCCAGTTTCATTTACGTTTTTCAATTTTAATGTATATCTTTCCAGAATATATATTTAAAAATTATTATGAGCATGGACTATGTAAATAATAAAAGGGAGCTGGCCTTGCCAAAGTTCTTGTATATTTAGCAGTGCCTTTTCACCTCTTCTTAGCAGGACAGCTACCTGTCAAGAGAGTTGCTCTGGCTTTCGGCCGCAGCAGCCATCTTGCAGTAACTCGCCAAAATAACGAACACAAAGGGAAAGAGGAGAGGCACCTGGTATATGTTCTCTAGGCCATTTAGGAAACATGGAGTTGTTCCTTTGGCCACATACATGGGATCTACAAGAAGGGTGATATTGTAGACATCAAGGGAATGGGCACTGTTCAAAAAGGAATGCCCCATAAACGTTACCACGGCAAAACTGGAAGAGTTTACAATGTCACCCAGCATGCCATGTGCATCACTGTAAACCAGCAAGTTAAGGGCAAGATTCTGGCCAAAAGGATCAATGTGCAGATTGAGCACATCAGGTATTCAAAGAGCAGAGACAGCTTTCTGAAGTGGGTGAAGGAGAAGGATCAGAAGAAAAAGGAAGCCAAAGAGAAGGGCACCTGGGTTCAGCTGAAGCGCCAGCCTGAACCGCCCAGAGAAGCGCACTTTGTGAGGACCAACGGAAAAGAACCTGAGCTGTTGGAGCCCATTCCATATGAATTTATGGCCAAATGTACAAAAAAGAAATAAAGGACCCAGACCACTAAGTGTTAAAAAAAAAAAAAAAGAGAGTTGCTCTGTGTGAGATAGCAACAGAGCCAGGGTGAGAATGAAGTAAATCAAGGATGCTGGAGGACAGACTGTATCTAATACCAGCATCTATTTTAAGACTATTTTAAGAGTAAGATGTGAATGAGATCTCAGCATGGTAGTCTTTGTGACATTTTAAGTTCCTTGTTTTTTGTTTTGTTTTGATTTCTGCCTTTCTAGGAAAAATCACTTGATTTTATACAATTTTTTAAAAACCCTTCAATATAAAATCACCAATTCCATTTTGTAGTAATTTGGGCTTTTTCTATCTTATTTCAGTTCTGACCACAAAGTACAGCTTTCAGGCCTGGCTGCCCTCTCCCTGGTTGTAATCTTCATGTTAGTTCAAAGGAGGTGCTCCCTCGTATCCAAGGTGGCCCTAGCACTGGGGCTGCTGGGCGTCTTCTGCTACAGGGCAGCCATTGGGATTGTGCAGTTCCCATGGCAACCAGACAACAAAGGCATTTCAAAGTAAGTGAATTAGAGATATGAAGGCTTACTCTTGTGTGTTTTGGTGTTTCTATACTAAAAGTGCCACATCAGTCCTTAAAATACTTGATTTTAGTTTTTATACATGGTGATTTCATTTATAGTTATTATATCCTGGTCAAGAAAACCTTAATGAGCCACTTTGTTAGCTCTCTTTTAGAAAATAAATAACACAGAAGTAAGGTCATTGTGTTTATTTTTTACATTAATAAACAATTTAAAAATGAGTTACAAGAAACCTGCATTTACTAGGACTTGGTTTTGCTAAGTTAAGACGTGACTTTAAAAACAAGGATACAAAAGTAAGTACTCCAAGCAGTTAGGAAAGGAAGTGAGCTTCCCAATATTATGCTTGTAAGGCCCAAGATTTCCTGTCATACAAATCAAGAAGGCTCAGCCCTGAGTCTGGTATTTGTGATAGAATTGCTGGGGTGCCTGGTCAGGGCTGCAAAGGGTGGCTACCCTTCTTAAAAGTACCTCAAGAATACTGACAGGCAGCTGAAAATAAAGCACCTTCATTCCTTTGAAACATCATTTACAGTTTAAAAAAATAGATAATTTGTTGTTGTTCATCAGTAGTGAAACAACCCTCACAGATATGTTATAGAACATATGTTTCATAGAATACAGTAGTTTTCATAGAACATAGTACTATGAAGCAATAGGCTATAAAACTCTTACATGATGCCAGTTTACCAAACATGTTTTTTAATATGACGTCGCTTGATAAATATTAATTGTCATATTTAGGACCCACAATCATATATAGATTGAGGCCTTGCTTTTTACTCACTTGAGTATCTTATACAGATAACTAGATTTAACAAATATTGAAAGCCAAGGGCTATGTCCAGAGGCTTAAGGGATTTCCAGAAAACATCTGCTGATGGGTCTAGGATGGTTCTGCAGCTGGTGACAGCAGGGTGTTTCCTTCACCTGCGGCAAGAAGCCAGAGGAAACATGAAGACGGTAACTGAGACTGGGGGTGTTCTGTAGAGGCTTTGGAGTCTGGAACTCTGGGCAGATAGCAAGGTTAGATGTTACATGTGAGGTTATGTTTAACCCCCATGTGCAGTGTGTGAATGCATTTCTTGTTTTCACCAGATCTATACACTTGGTTTCTGCATTGTTAATCCCAAGACTATGATCCCTTAGCTTTGTTTTCTCTGCTGATGTCCAGAAGATAGCCAGTGTGCCTCTTCTCTAAGCATTCTTACTCACGGAGAATCATCTATCCTTCACCTTGTCCATCTTGATTTTTAAAAATATACTGGTTCTAGATCCACCTGGCTTCAAAGGTGCCTAAATTCTGAGCTCATCCTGATCTATCTGGTTCTGCATCCACTGTGATTCCATATTCACCAAGTATTCAAGACCTTTAACCTTTCCTTTCTCCTACACTCAGAAATCCAAGCATGTCTGGGATTGAAAGTCATATAGAAGCCCTAGGAATGAGAAGGAGTAATGAGTTCAGGGAACCTACCCAGATGTTTTTCTTACTGCCCTTCCCTACCTAGTGGCCCTGGTATCATACCTAGTGGCCCTGGTATCATATCTAGTGGCCCTTCCCTACCTAGTGGCCCTGGTATCATACCTAGTGGCCCTGGTATCATCTCCTTGGACAAGCTCACTCCTTGAAACATTCTGATGGTTTTCACATTTGCTGGATTCTGCTTTATTGGAATCACGTGGACCTGTCTTTAGCTTTTATATTAGGACATGCATGATTAAAGATGTGCTTGGTATTTGACTCCAGCTCCTCAGCCAGGGCCACACTCCTCCACATGTAACCCATAGGATCAACACTGAGTTAAAATAGTCATACTAAATGGGTAGGGCTTCCACCTCTACCTCCTGAGTGCTGGGCACTCCACCATTAAGTGACAATCTTAAAGTATATAAATATCTTAAAATCTACTTAAAATACCATATTGTGGGAAAATATATTTAAGAAGATGAAATTATTAGGCATAGTCTCAGACTACTGTGTACAAATACTTTGTGTCTATTTTTATACATATATATAATTCCTAGGATGACCATGTGATGTGTAGAAAGCACATTCTGTTTTCAGCTTAATGAAGTTGATTGTCAGAGTGTTAATTAAATTGTCCAAACAGCAGAGCTAGTGAGCAGCAGAGCCCAGACTTAAACAGTTTGGACCACTGCACATTGACACTGCCCATTTTAGACATGTCAACATTCAAGTTCTTATTAAATCCACTTAACTATGAACGTACTCAATTGCTATTAGCATCTTGAACTTAAGAAATTTCAGATACTTAGCTCTTCAACCAGCACAAACACTTTTCACTTAACTGTGCAAAGTGTTGCAAGAACATAGCTCTGGTCTTGCTATCAAATAATCCTTGGATCACATAAGCAAGTTTTCCACAAAGTCAGCTCCATCAGGACCATCCATTCCAGCATATGCTCCATCAGGACCATCCATTCCAGCATATGCTCCATC
>NW_022196905.1:101211663-101220794 GCF_008632895.1 Mastomys coucha
ATTCCAGCATATGCTCCATCAGGACCATCCATTCCAGCATATGCTCCATCAGGACCATCCATTCCAGCGTATGCTTCATCAGGACCATTTCAGCATATGCCTGTTGACCTTACTACCTGCTCATCAAGGGCACATGTGCCAAATATGTCACCTTTTTAAATTAGCCACAGCTTGTTTAGCTATACTGTCACATTTAGACATTCTCTAATTAGATACATGTTTTAAATGGGAATATTTACTTCAATTTTTCTAGATTGTACAAATGATTGTAACATGTTTTGCTATTTTTTTTTTTTTTTTAGGGGAATTGTTGAAGCTCGTTTTGTTTATGTCTTTGTCCTTGGTATTCTGTTCACTGGTACCAAAGATTTACTTAAAGCCCAAGTCATTGCAACAGACTTCAAAACCAAGACTGTAGGCTTGTGGGAAATGCATAGTGGATTAGTTCTTCTGGCAGCTTTGCTCTTGAGACCACACAATCTTCCAGTGTTAGCATTTAGTCTCTTGATTCAGACTGTAATGACTAAGTTCATCTGGAAGCCCCTGAGACATGATGCAGCTGAGATCACTGTAATGCATTATTGGTTCGGTCAAGCATTCTTCTATTTCCAGGTAGGTTTTCATTGTTATCTTGGATAGAAGGCTAGTGTGATACTTTGTATATGCTTGGCCCAAAGAGTGGCACTATTTGGAGGTGTGGCCTTGTTGGAGTAGGTGTGCCTCTGTGGTCTTGGGCTTTAAGACCCTTATCCTAGCTGCCTGGAAGTCAGATTTCTCCTAGCAGCCTCCAAATGAAGATATAGAACTCTCAGCTCCTCCTGTACCATGCTTGCCTGGATGCTGCCATGCTCCCACCATGATGACAATGAACTGAACCTCTGAACTTATAAGCCAGCCCCAATTAAATGTTGTCATTATAAGAGATGCTTTGGCCATGGTGTCTGCTGACAGTAGTGAAACCCTAACAAAGACAGCTAGTAACTTTTTATGTCACCTATCTTTTAGTTTTTCTTTGCAAAAATGTTATAAGATGGAAGGTTATATGTGTTCAGTGAAAGAACTTGTAATGCATGGAAAATTATACTTAACTCTTATGTGTATTTTATTAGATAAATTACAGTTTGTCACTTTTAAAAAGCATGCTTAACCAGAGTTAGTGTATGCCTTTTCTCCTAGTACTGGGGAGGCAGAGGCAGGTGGATCTCTGTAAGTTGGAGGCCAAACTGGTCTACACAATGAGTTCCAGGCCAGCCAGAAGTACATAGTGAGACCCTATGTCAAAAAACAAAACATTCTTACTGTAGATACATCTAGATGTCAATAAGACAGTAGATACATCTAGATATCAATAAGACAGTAGATACATGTAGATGCCAATAAGACAGTAGATACATGTAGATGTCAATAAGACAGTAGATACATGTAGATGTCAATAAGACAGTAGATACATGTAGATGTCAATAAGACAAATACATCTAGATGTCAATAAGACAGGAGGTTGTTGCTTCGCAGGAAGGATTAGATAGGAACTGTAAAGAAGACACAAGTTTTTTTTAATGTGTTTTGATTTTAGGAATGTAGTAATTATACTTCCATGTACCTTTACCCCTGGTATTGAGGCTGTCCATGCTGGGAACTATTGGATATCTCTAAAATTATTAGTCCCCTAAGGTCTGGAGGACTGTAGGACTTTTTCTAGTATTTAGAGCCAAACCTGCCTTAGTTTTGGTGTGTAGCGGATGCCTCCCAGAGAGGGTGTATAATCATCACCATAGATCCCTTCATAGTTGCACTATACCTCTTCTGTGTGTGCTAGCCTCTCCTCTTTACTGGTCAGTCTCCTCCCTGTGCTCTTCCTTTGTTCTTGGTTTCATATGTGTCCCAGCCTCACCCATGAAACAACTCAAAGTTGTATGTTTGTCCTTTTGACCCCAAAGGCCAAGAGTAATTGGATTAAATTATTAGAATCTATAATTCCTTAAGTACTATGACCAGACTAAGACCAGACTTGGGCTCAGTTTGCTGTGGTGATCTGACTCTCCTGAAACTTTCTACCTTGGTCTCCCATAGATCAGCAAAGCTCTCCCATAACAGGTTCAAGACATATGAATAGCTTGGGCATATGGGTATAACTAATAGAATGTAGGGAGCCACCAGTTTGTATACTGTGTGTCATGGATCCTCATGTACTATGTGCATTTCAGCAGTGCTAGGCTCTAGCTAACCTCTTGACTGCAGTAGAGAAGTTGGTACACAATCTGACAGCATCCAGGAGATGTTTTCTATGATGTGGGCCTCCTAGGACCACTTGCATCATCCTCAAGTAGAAGTCTTCAAGGAAAGGTCTGTGCAGTTGTCTTGATGTGTCTGGGGGAAGGTGTGAATTTGCTCTGCTCAGTGAAAAGATTGAAGTATGCAAAATTCTTCAAAAGACTCACTCTGTGTAAGTATTTTTCTACCATTTCCTGGTCTGGAATAAGATGGCACAGAGAAATATGACCCATCCAGAACCAGCTCAGTGACTAAGGAGCAGCCAGATGACTGACTACTCAATGCCCCTTACCCCTCTAACTATCTACCCATGCTGGCATGCAGAAAAGTCAGCCTTGGTTTTTTTCTATGTTCCAGGGTAATTCCAACAACATTGCTACCATCGACATTTCAGCAGGCTTTGTGGGCTTAGATACCTACATGGAAGTTCCAGCCACATTCCTCACAGCATTTGGAACCTATGTAGGGCCTGTGCTCTGGGCCAGCCACCTTGTGTACTTCCTGAGCTCAGAAGGGGACAAGTAAGGCACTTACTTTGTCTTTCAGAACAATGTGATTTCTGTTTGTCTGTTTTTAAGAGTTTTAAGAGTAATAACACAACACAATACAACAAGAAAAAAATCCATAAAGAAAGCCATGTGGCAAAACCAGAGGGGAAACAGAGCCAGCCACCAACTAGCAAAGGCAAGAATGTGTAGTCTTGAGGTCATTGGTGTCAGCAGAGGAAACCTGGAGATATCCCATAGCAAGAGACACTTGTCTGATCTCAGTCATGGAATGGGAATGTGGACTGGGGAACGTCAGCTCAGCTCTGAGCCACTTCATGTTCTTCTGCCCGTTCTTCTATTCTGAGGGCAGGGAGGCAAAAGACACAGGCTGGAAGAATGTATTAGGAAGAACTGCTGCTGACTGAACAGATTCTGAGTCAGTGAGCAGCTAAGAGTGCTGCCTGTTGATAGAAATGACAGCTGAATAGAAGTACAAGGTGGGGCACAAATTCAGGTATAGGTGAATGCCACTCTTTCTAAGCCAGTCTAGGCTCTTGTGCCCCCACTAGCATGGAGGCCCTTGCCAGGGTCTAGCTTGCTAAAGGTTCCTACTTTTAGGGTATTTATAGCTCTTTGGGCTCGATCAGCACATTCTAATCTGTCTCTACCTATTTTCTCTATAGTATCCCACTATCTCATTTTTGCTTCTAGTTGTTGATTAATGTGTTGTTTTTCTCTGAAAGAAGGCTTCATGAGAGGTTCAGAGTTATCTAGAAGTTCACTACTCCTGCTCCTAGACATATATAGGCACACCTATATATACACACCCAGCTGTGCCTACTTACTTTTCTTTTTTAAGATTTATTTATTATTATATGTAAGTACACTATAGCTGTCTTCAGACACACCAGAAGAGGGTGTTAGACCTCATTACGGATGGCTGTGAGCCACCATGTGGTTGCTGGGATTTGAACCTAGGACCTTTGGGAGAGCAATCAGTGCTCTTAAGCACTGAGCCATCTCTCCAGCCCCCGCTACTTTCTTCTTAATGTGCCTGAATCATAGAAAGCTACCTTTCTTCTGTGACAATGGACCTGCCTCTCATACATGGACACAGCTCTATCAGCACAGAACCTTACTCTGACTAGAGGTTCCAGACTTTTCAGGTCCCATATTCCAGGTGTCCAAGTAAAGCTTGGGCTTCCCAGTTCCCTCCTCTCTGCCTATTTGGATGAGTGGCTCTTGCTATGGGGACTTTCGGGGCTAACCCCTCTTGGGATGTCTCCTGGCTTCTGCAGGCTGCATACCCTTGTTCCTGCCAGTGTCACTGTGGTTCTGCTGCTCCTCTGGCTTTGTTTTAGCTTCTTTCATGGATTTGTTCTGTCATCCATGTCTATGACCTGGAGTCTCTTCTTAGCTCCAGACTCAATATCTAACCGCCATGGAGGGACCCAGATAGCATTGAACTCAGCAAGCCCAAGACTAGAATGGCATACTAGTTCACTGGTTCTTCATTTCCCTCAGGTAAAGATGCTCAAGCATTAACTACAGAAATCTCTCAAACTAGATGAGAAACTGTAGTGGCCTCAGCTAGAAAGAAAAGCAGCCTCCTTGGTAAACCCCATTTGAATTGTAGAAACAGATAACTCCCCACACCTTAATACTTTGCTATTCATGGGAGGAAACATTTTTAGTAAGGCTGTAAACTTGAGAACAGTAATGCTTGAGCTTTGCCTGCCTGTAGATGTTCCATGCCTGTATTTTGAGGCAGTCTATAGACAGTCCTTCTTAAATTATACAACCTAAATCTGGTTTACCAGTATCATATACATTACATGAGGCTGTTGGGGACAGAATCTGGAAGTTGTGGTTGATGTGAGCTGCCTGCTTGCAACAATGCAGAAATCCTATACTGATATTATAGGAGCAATATGCACTACATTTTACATGGGTAATGCTAAAAACTGTCCCGCAAGTCAGTGTAGAAGCCAGTACCATGTGCTGTCAGATAAGAAAAAAAGCTCCATTTGGTAGGTCATTGGTTCAGACAGATGTCCAATTTATGCTCACTAGAGATGAGAGCCAAAGCTCTATCCACAAGGCTTGTACTGAGTACTTACTTTTTAGAACATTGGTGTACTGTTTGTGAGGCAGTGGAAGTCACTTGGACTATGACAAGATAACCCTTCCCCTGGCCAGGTACCAAGTAGGGACTAGCAGTTCAAGTATGAGGAGTAAAACAACAGAAGCACTGGAGCCATCCGAGGAAGGGTCAAGTGTGATCTAACAGTTGGAGAACTAGACAGGAGGAAATGTGTCAAGACCAAGATGGGAAGCCAGTGAAGCCTAAGGTGCTGTTATGGAAGAGAGGCTAGCTAAAGCAGTCCACTGGTGACACCAGTTGAAAAAATAGGGGGGCTGGGTGCTCAGAACTATTTTGGCCACTGAGTAGTTGTTGGTGCCCAACATTGGATTATGAGCATAGAGATAGGAAATGTTTGGGGGGGTGTCCTAAAATAGTGGAGTTGCCTGATGAACAGGATTGAACATGCCTCACAGGCCGTGCTTACCAGGTGCACACAATGCACACTTGTCACTCTGTCTCTGAGCGCATACTTGGCATGACATGAGCACAAGACATGCCTTGTCTTGCTACACATGTGCTACATTCAGGCACACTATTCCCTTTTTGGTTTTTCGAGACAGGGTTTCCCTGTGTAGCCCTGGCTGTCCTGGAACTCACTCTGTAGACCAGGCTGGCCTTGAACTCAGAAATCCACCTGCCTCTGCCTCCCAAGTGCTGGGATTAAAGGCGTGCACCACCACCGCCTGACAGGCACACTATTCCTACTTGTACGAACCTTTCCTTTTGCTTTTAAACCATCAATACAAGCATTACATAAAATACATTTTATTCTTACCAGTCTGCAACAATCCTAGATTTGTAAGTTCCCATAGCCCTGGATTATCTGTCCTGTCCATAGCCTCTGATCATTCTGAAAGGACTTGTGTGACAAATCCTCAAAGGTCAGGCTTTCTGGACCCTGCCACAAACTCCAATTTTGCTGCCTCCTATAACCCTGTGTTGAGCTGACGCCTTTTAGGCATATTCAGTCCACATTACTCTTAGTTTCTCTGGAGCATGGTCTCCACTGGTCACAGGCAGCTTTCACTGATGATCCCTGTAGGATGCAAAGATGGAGATGAGAGCAGCTGACATAATGCAGTGGTGTTTGGTAACCTTCACAGGGAATGGAGCTCCTGTGGCTTACAAATGTTTGGAGACACTTGTGAGAGCTCGAGGGCAGATGGTGTCCTTCTCATTTCATTTACTATATTTTGTTCTTGTTGTTTTCTGGATTTTATATATTTATTAGGTTTTATCTCTCTTTTCTAAAGGAATAATTTCTAGTTTTAAATTTTTATTACACTTATTTATTTGGTGTGTGTGTGTGTGTGTGTGTGTGTGTTATGTGACACACATATAGGTTAGAAGACAACTTGTAAGAATCAGTGTTCTTTTTCAACCATATGGGTCCTAGGAATTGAACTTTGTCAGGCTTAGCAGCAGGTGCCTTTCTCCCCACTGAGTCATCTTATCACCCCAGTTTTGACATTCCTTGTACACATGTAGGACAGTTATCATCATGTCCAATGATCCAACAAGTACTCACAAGAGTGACTGCGATGCCCTCTAGTCCAGAAGCAAGTGTTCCTTGCTATTTTTAAAGTAGAGGTATGGATGTGGTGCTCTTGTGACATGCTGACATGTGTTTTCTATTTTGTTAATAGTGGTTCAGCACTGAGCCGTGCTTGCTTCTGCTATGCACTGATTTGTTCTGTTCCAGTTGCCACATATGTTGTTCTGGTGACATCTCTGCGCTATCACTTATTCATATGGAGTGTATTTTCTCCAAAGCTTCTCTATGAAGGAATGCATCTGCTCATCACGGCTGCCATTTGTGCAGTATTCACTGCCACAGACCAGACTCGCCGCGTGAGGGGTTAGGTGGAGGCACACCTGTGTATCAGCACACCTGGAGCTGATGCACTTTCCAGTCACTGTTTGCATCATGGATTTGAGTATTGAACTGCTTACACACAAGATTATTCTGAGGTGGAAAAAAAAGAATGTGAAGCCTGTGAAATGAGTGGGTAACTTAATTTTAGATTTAAATTATATAGCAGATTAAGATCACTTTAAATATATATTAAAATTTCCTTATTGGTGATCACTCTGAAATTTCAGAAATTTTCATTTCCTCTGAATAAGTTGTGACTATATATGCTTAAATTGATGGAAGAAAAAGTTCTAGACTTTATCATTATGTTTATCTCAGAGAGCTCAGGAGCTTTGTAAGAGGGGGTATGTCTGCTACAGGGGCTACTCAAAGACCTCACAATCCTAGGAGCTCTTCAAATCAGAGTTAGTCGCATTTGGAATGAAAACTAAATCATTTTAAAACATTATTTATTTAAAAAATAATGTGTTGGTGGACAAGGTAGAACATACTTGCATAATACCAGTACTCAAGAAGGCAGAACCAAGAATATTATATGATTTCTAGACTGCTTAGGCTGCATAGGACGACCATGTCTCAACTCTTCCCTGCCTTCAATAAAAACTACTGTATATTAATATAACAAAATAATTATATTTTTCAAAATAAATGTTTAATGAAAAAATATTTTTTTATGTTTTACAAATAAATGACTCACTCAATTGAAGATAATTGGAATCCACATTTGATCTATTGTAATTTATGTTTAAAAAGTAAGGAATCCAGCCTCACTCAAATCTGTGGTTAGAAAAGTGTGAAGTATCTTAATACCACTTCTTCTCTGTCAGCCTGACTACTGTACTGTGGTACCAAAACAAAAACGGGGGAAGTTCAACCTGTCTATGTGTACAGGTTGAACTAGTGATCTGGTTAGGGTCTTTTTCAAAGTTTAAACATATTTCAGTCATGTCATATTAAAGAGGCCTATCCTTGAGCTAGTAGAATTGTGTCTACATCATCATGGACTCTAATGACACAACACTGATCTGCTAGGCAAGATATGCCCCTAATATAATAGTGGCATGAATGTTATGGTGATAACTAACCATTTTATGGTTGGATTTGAAGTCTTGCCTACATCATGCTGTGAATCTGATCAAAAGCTCATGGCCAGAAAGGTCATAGGCTCTAAGAAAAAAACCTACTAGTGTTTTTCAAAATGGATATGTTGTCACACTATCTTGGAAGTGTTTATGTTTACTATCCACAGATTAGGGCTGCTCTCAGAAAAGCTGACAGTGGGTAATGCAAAGACATAACTCGTTAATGTATGGAGAATAATTGACTATTGAATCTTTTGTCCTAAATGAACCATCTGTCTCTCTGTCTCTATCTTTCTCTGTGTCTATGTCTCTCTCTGTCTCTGCCCCCCCCACACACACACACCAAGAATCAAGTAACATTGTAGAGGAATAAACAGAAAGAATGCAAGGGCTAGAGAGTGAAGAGAGGTATTGTGAAACTCTATGTCTACCTAAAATCTGCACGAAATTTAGTTTCTCCACATTTTAACATAAGTAGGGAAGGGACACCTGAGTTACCACCCCTAGCTGAAGAACTATTGTTAGTTAGTGGCTGCTGGAGAAGGAGTCATTTTTCTTCAGACATATAGACACGAATAAGTTGCCTATGATCTAGTTAATAACCACATACACATGTAAGTAACCCTGATTAAATTATGTTAGTAGGGAAAGGCATGAAAGGAGAAGAGTTCCAGATGGAGTAGAAGTATAGGAGAGGAGGATGGGGTAAAAATGATCAAAATATATGATGTAGATGTATAAAATTAGCAAAGATTGAATACTATATTTTAAAAGGGCAAGTTATGTTGTCTATGTGTATATATACTATAGTGTGTATAGTGTGTGAGTTTAAAGAGGGAAAGAAAAATTCACAATGTATTTGGTTCATAAAAAAATTATAGTTTTATTATCTATCTTATTTTCTAGTGAAAATAAATAATGTGCTTTCTTTGTTGTTTAGACATTTAAATTCCTTAGGTACTTCAATAAAAACAAACTGTATAACCCCATGACATTAACTTTTGTCTGTTTTCTTTTGGCAAATGCTAGGGGTCAAACTTAAGACCTTGCCCATGCTGTGTGAACAGCCAGACCTAAAAACAGGCCCTCATGACCAGGGCCTCCATGAACAGTGGGGTGACTGGGAAATTGGAGAAGGCTTGGGTGCTTCGGTCAAGCATAGCTCTTTTGACATACTCAGTGTCTAAACCCACTTCCTCTTACTTGTCAGGAACATCAAGATCAGCTTTCCTAAAAGATCCATATAATCAGCCAACTTCAGGTTTTTC
>NW_022196905.1:101221052-101246074 GCF_008632895.1 Mastomys coucha
TCCTGCAGGCCCCAAGGCCAGAGCATGGGCATCTCCTCCTGCAGGCCCGATAGGCAGCCTTCTCTCCCTCTCCTAATCAGGTTGGCTGTCTCCTCCTCCTTTGATGCTTTACAGTGTTGCATTTCCCTCATATTTCCACTTCTTTCTTCATCACTTTACCTAACTCAAGGCTTTTGGAGATAGTGGCAGGGAAGGAAGTTCAAAGGAGAGCAAATTCTAGTAGGAGGAAAAGGTGGGTGAAAAAATACCAACAGCTTTGTTTTGTTCCTGATTCTTTTGGAGTAGTGAAAATGAAACATAAACACATATCTCGATTGTCCTTTCACATCCAGCACTGATTCACTCTGCACTTTTAT
Source organism: Mastomys coucha (assembly GCF_008632895.1). Classification (NCBI taxonomy): domain Eukaryota; kingdom Metazoa; phylum Chordata; class Mammalia; order Rodentia; family Muridae; genus Mastomys; species Mastomys coucha. The sequence goes on from NW_022196905.1 coordinate 101,221,409, forward strand.
TCTTGTGAGCAGTGATGCATAGAGTAATAGAAAAGCTCAGTGTGTGCTATATGCCTGTAACACCAGCACTTAAAAGACTGGAGTACATACAATAATCAGAATTTGTTTGCTTTTAAAGACATTTTATTTTTATTATTTTTGAAATTATTTGTAGCTGTGTATGTCTGCTTGTGGGCTTGTGAATGTGAATGCAGGTGCTTGTGGAGACCAGTCTGTGTTGGATCCTGTGGAGCTGGACTTAAAGAAGACTACAAGCCACCTGATGTGGGTACTGAAGAGTTGAACTTAGGTCCTCTGAGTCATTTTTTTTTTTAACCCTGATTAAAAATTCTTTTCTTTCTTGAGACAAGGTCTCACTATGTGGCCTTGGTTCATGTGTAGCCCAGGCTAGCCTCAAAATCATACAGCTCCTGATCAGAACCTCTTCATTATCTTCACAACACCTGGAGACCAGCTGTTGTTAACAGTCTGTGGTAAGGAGAAATGGTTGCCGCTGGCTTGGGGTGGAGAGGGGATCCAGAATTGTTAGGTCCATTTGTCACAAAATTTGCTATAAAACTGAGCTAAAGGTGAATCCAAACAGATAAAATACAAAACTTAGAGAAAATTCAGTATTTAATCTTTGCTTTCATGATACAGTTTATTTTAAATTACTTTCTTAGCTTTCTATTTTGGCATTTCTATAAATGTCAACATGTGCTTCCTTCATATCCATCCCCATTTCTTTTGCTCCACTACCCTTTCCTATTGGTCTGTTTCCTTACCCCAAGATAATCTCCTTTCTTCTTTCATGTCAACCAAAATAACTTAAAAATAAAGGCCTTAACAAATGGGGTTCCACAGACCTCCCCCAACATCGCAAGCTATTGCCATTGCTTTTGTTTATCCCTCAGAACTTGATAGTAAGATCCCACTACTAATGATACCACATATTTGAGTCATAAACATGGAAAAAATCAAGTGTTGAGTGACCTGAGAGCTTCATCCCTACTGCCTAACTTCCATAGTGCTGGAGGATGCTACTAAAGGAGAAATGTAATATCACTCTCACCTAGCTACAAACTCTGAAAGCTACAGTAATGACTAGTGTGGCCCCTGGTACAATAGTGGTATGAACATTACAAAAGTAACCAGCCGCACGTCTGACTACATCTAAGGCTTGCTCCACAAGATGAAACCCATACCTGGCCAAGATCTGTGGCCAGACAGGTCGTGATCCTTAAGGGAGAATTTACTATGGTTATTTTGTTAAATGGACTTAGTGTTAAAACAATCCCTGGTAACTTATGCTATACCTATAGATTGGTACATCTCCCAACACTCAGCAGAGAAACTGCTTGTGGTAGATGGCAATTAATGCAGAAACCCACAACTGGTCAGCAAGCAGAGAGTAAGACTTCAGAGTGCTCGGTCCTAAGTGGAACACCAGCATCATACCCCTCTCCCCCGAGTCAGGAATCTTCAGGAAATAGGGGTTGAGAGACCTTTGTTAGCTCAAGTCAGATGAAATGCAAGTGAGGAGGACTGAATGTGGGCCCCAAATCCCACCAACAGCTGAGTGTTAAGGAGCTGTTGGTATTTGATAACTGCTAGAAGAGGGAGAGTTAACTTACTTTAATGGTGTCACCTTGGGTCATACTCCAAAGCAAGCATGCTCCCAAGAATAGCTGGGCTGTATAAATGAGACTCAGTGAGTTTTCAAAAGAAAGTAGCGGGGGAAAAACAAAAACATGAAGTTGGATTGGAAGGGTGGTAAGTATGGATCTGGGAGGAGTAATGAAAATACTGGAGTGGAATTTGGGTGGTTAAGAGCATTGGTTGCTCTCCCAGAAGACCCAGGTTCACCCACATGAAAGTTTATAAGTGTCTATTACTTCAGTTTTAGAAGATCTAACACTTTCTTCTGACCTTTGTTGAGGACAGCACGCATGTGGTACACAGACATTTGCAGGCAAAATTTTCATACACATAAAATTAAAGAAAATTAAAAATAAAGATTTGCAAAGACTTAAAATATTACTTTTAAAAAATCAGCATTTTCTCATGAATGTCATCACTGGAGACTAAATTGTACTTTTTCATTATTCTGTTATTATAAATACAAAAATAACATCCAAATTGATTAAATTTGAGTGGAGGGATGGCTAAGTCAGTAAAGTGCTTGCCCTGCAAGTATGAGACCCTGAGTTTGATCCTCACAATCCATATGAAAGCACCAGGCATGGTAGTGCATATTTGTAATCCCACTGATGAGGGGCAAACAGGGTCTCTGTGGCTTGCTAGCTAATCAGTCTAGCCTGGTTGATGAGCTTAGGCCAGTGTGAGACTCTGTCTCGAAGGAAGTGGAAAGCCTGCCTGAGGATGACACCCAGGATTGATCTTGGCCTCCACATGCATGTACACATATCCATATGCACATACACACAAACACCACTGAACTGAACAATGGAGATGCAAGTGAGCAGATCTCTGTGAGGCCAGCCTGGTCTACAGAGTGAGTTCCAGGACAGCCAGGGCTACACATTGAAACCGTGTCTTGGACTGAGCACAGGGTCCCCAGTGAAGGAGCTAGAGAAAGGACCCAAGGAGCTGAAGGGTTTGCAGCCCCTTGGGACGAACAACAATATGAACTAGTATCCTCAGAGCTCCAAGGGACTAAACCACCAACCAAAGAATACACATGGTGGGACTCATGGCTCCAGCTGCATATGTAGCAGAGGATGGCCTAGTCAGTCATCAATGGGAGGAGAGGCCCTTGGTCCTGTAAAGGCTCTATGCCCCAGTGTAGGGGAAGGCCAGGGCCAGGAAGCGGGAGAGGGTGGGCTGGTGGGGGTGGGTAGGGAATAGGTTTTTTTTTTTTTTTTTTGAGGGGAAACCGGAAAAGGGGATATCATTTGAAATGTAAATTAAAAAATATCTAATAAAAAAATTTTAAAAAGATAAAAAAAAGAAACTATGTCTCAAAAAAAAAAAGGACAAACAAAACAAAACATTGATAGAACTCAAATTCAATTCCTGTTTCTAATTAGCAATAATCATGATAAAACTCAGCAAGCTAAAATCAGAAGAAACTTCCTTAATTTGTTTTAAAGTGTCTACTGAGAATTCCAGGAAATCTATCATGATCGCTAACCTCAGAGACCTTGGACCTGCATCCCCTTACCCTCTCTACTCTGGTGGATGTAGATTCTAGCTAGTCTAGTGAGACCAGAAATACACTGAGGGTTTGGAAGGCAAGAAACAACTATCAGTACTCATTAGGTGATAGGGAAATAGATTATTAAGAAGAAATTTCAGTAAGGCTGCTTTTAAAATCAGTACATAGTCTTCAAACCAGCAACAAGAAAACATAAAATGTAAACAGTGACCTAAATAACTGCAAACAGATCCATAGAAAGATGAAGAATTTCAGTTGTCCAGAAGGCATTCTACGCACAGTAGCTTAAGGCCCACTCAGTTCCAGGTTGTCCAGGCAGAGGACCATGAAGTAAATAAAGGCAGTCTCATCTTTGTATGGATGTGCCAGGAGTTCTAAGAACACTTGAAAGTAGGATAAACTGGACTTCATTAACAAAAAGTAAAGGAGAAGGTAGCCCAGACATGGAAAATGGTGCTACAAACAGCTTAGAAATGGTTTCTGTATTTGTTTATTTTGGTTTTTCAAGACATGATTTCTATGCCCTGACTGTCCTGGCCTCAGAGTCAAAGATCTGCCCTCCTCTGCCTCTTGAGTGCTGGAATAAAAGGCACCTGCCAACACAGTCTGGCTGATATAATATTTCTTAATAAAGATGATAAGGTCATGGGGCTGGAGAGATGGCTCAGCAGTTAAGAGCACCGACTGCTCTTCTGAAGGTCCTGAGTTCAAATCCCAGCAACCACATCGTGGTTCACAACCATCTGTAATAAGATCTGACACCCTCTTCTGGAGTGTCTGGAGACAGCTAAAATGTACTTACATATAATAAATAAATAAATCTTTAAAAAAAAAGGTCACAAATGACACACACATTTATACCTGCAGATACACATATAGGCATATAATAGTGAAGGGTAAAATGGGAGGTGTGCTCACACTATAAATAAAAATAAATCCCTAAATTGATTAGAGGCATAGGCAAACAAACAAAACAACAGCAAAAAAGCAACAGCAAAACTGAGTTTTACAAGAAAGGAAACTTTGGGATCAAGAATCAAGAGGATTTCCTAAGAACAAAACAGAAAGCACAGTCTTTAAAGGAAAAGTTAACAAATGTGACTCATTTTTTTTTGCCAAATAAAAAGTGCTGCACTTGAGAGAAAGTATCTGCAAACCCTAGGGTAATGCTGGGTGTCCCGTGCAGACATGTTGGAGAGTGGGATGCTAACAGGAGATAAGGTCGAGCGGGCTAACCCTAACCGGAAGACTTCATTACAGGGGTGCGTGAGTTAGTTATGTCAAATGTCTAGTTCTGGCACAGGTGAGTATGTCATAAGGTGTGGGTTTTACTTACAATAGAATGTGAGTTAATTAGTACAGGACATGGATTATTGTAGTGTTGGTTAGTTGTTATGGTGTGGGCTACTCATTACAGGGGTGAGTTCCTGATAACAGCAAATTGGCCTTTTGCTGGCTTGCCTTTCTTCTTCCTGCCATGGATTGAAGGCTCTCTTCAGGAGCTGGTACCTTGATCTGGGTCTTTTCTAGTCTCCAGAGCCAATTGATCTCTTGTTTATAAAGCATCCCGCCCAAAGTATTTTATCAAAGTCACAGGAAATAGACTAAGACAAGTGGTTTATAGAACACACATTTCAACCTGCAATGGTTTGAATGATAAATGCCCTCATGGGCTCATGTATTTAAACACCTTTACAAAGTGGAGCCTTTCTAGAGGAAGCATATCACTGGAGGCAGGCTTTGAGGGTCTCCTCCTCCTTCCATCCCTCTCCCCCTCTCTCTCCCCCTCCCCCCTTCCCCCTCACCTTCTTCCCTCTTTTCTTCCTGTATTCACGATACAAAGTGATCAGCCAGCTGTCTACTCTTGCTACCACACTATGCCTCCCTGTCATTAGCCCTAGCCCTCTGGTACTGTAAGCCCAAATGAACTCTTCCTTAAGCTGTTTGTTTTGTTTTGTGTTGTGTTGTGTGTTTGTATTTTGTTTTTTGTCTTGGTCATGATAATTTTTTTAAATCACAGCAACAAAAAAGATATAACTAATACGGCAAGTTCTATAACTAACACAAAAGTCTTATTTATCAAGTGGAAAGAGAAACAGTTTTTAGAAAGCTAGGAAAAGAGCATAAATTACACCAAATTCTCAGTAAAGGCATTTCAAAACACATCTAATGAAAGGAGGACAAGACACCACTTCACAGCACTCAACAAAATGGCAAAGTTGCTGAGACCAGGAACACCAACTTCTCAGAGAGGTAGGAAATAACCTTTCCTGTGCTTCTATGTACAAAGTTTCACTGTGGACAGCAATCCTGCAGTACCTGGTGGAGCCAAACCATACACACCCTAACCCTCAACTCAGTTGTGACTCAGAAGAAAGCTTGACTGTAAGCAAGACTAAGACTTAGTGTTTTCTGTGTCTGTGACAAAGTACCTAAGACTGGATATTTTATACAGAAAAATGGTTTATTTGCTCACAGTTTTGCAGACCCAGGAGCATAGTACTAACATCTTCTGATAAGGACTTCATGACTACATCACAATGTGGCAGGTGGCTTCATGGTGAGTGGAGATACAAAAGGAAGAGGTCCCATGATGAAGACCTTGATAGATCACCATGCAAGACTAACATTAATCCCTTCCAAGTGTAAGACAGCTCCTAATGATTCTACACTAGCCTAACCTCTTAAAAGTCATATCCCAAGGACTATACTTCTAACACATAAAACTGAGAGACACTAAACAACACCCAAATCACAGTGACTATCTACAGTTTCTTTTATACCTTCTTCTTTAAGATTATTTTGAATGCACTTTGAAGCAATTTAATGAATTTCCATTTATTCAGCATTAGTTACCCAAGAATTAATGCATTCTTTTCAAGCTCAGCGGTAAAAGTTCTTGCCGGAAAAAAAAAAAAAAAAAAAAAAAAAAGCAAGAGAACCAGAGTTCAGATACCAGGACCTGTGTAAATGCCAGGTGGGCATGACAGTCTGCCTGCAATTTCATCCTTGTAAGGAGACAAGAAATCTCTAAAGCAAACTGTCTTGCAAGACCCTACTTCAAAGAAGAAGGTAGAATGATTGAAGATTCCCAGCATCAACCTCAGACTTCCACATGTGCATGCACATGTATACCCACAAATGAACACATACATGCATATGCACACATACATCACACAAATACACATATAAAAAGAAAAGAATTTTTATATTTATAAGTTGTACAGGTGTTTTTCTTTCTTGTATTTATCATGCTTTGTTATGCAGGTAGTGCCTCAATGAATATGTTAGGTTGTGTTCCCCATTCTGAGATGCAGAAGAAAATCAAACTTGGTTTCTCTCACAATACACAATGCTTCTGTGATTCCCCAGCTGTATAGATGATTTTACCTATACCCCCAAGCAAGCAATCACTTGTGCAGCAGACATCAGCAGAGTGTCCTCTGATTCAACTCAACTGACACTACTTAGAGACCATCAGATCCCACAGGTTGGCAGCTCAGTCCCAAACATTGTCCCACTTCTGGTACAAATGCCAAGCCCTAGTCTTTTTTACCAGAGTTTCTGACAGATCAGCTGTAAGACAAGTCTATTAGTCTATTTTCAGTTGCTTTGACAAAATACCATATCTCAAGAGATGACTCAGTAGCTAAGAACATTTACAGCTCTTAAAATGAGCTATGTTCAATTCCTAACACCCACATTAGTGGGCTCACAACTGCCTATAACTCAGTCCAGGAAATCTGACACCCTCTTCTGGCTTCCACAGGCACTTGCATGCATGTGGTTTATGCAGGCACACACATATACACACACAATTTTAAACCCTGAGCCTAAGAAATTTCCAAAAAAAGGGGGGGTTGTTTATTTAGCCTTGTCATGGAAGTTCAAGGGCATGGTGCCAACTTCTCATCTGTTGTGAGGCTCCCTGCAAATGGCCTTAAAATAGTGGGAGTGCAAGAATGACCATACAGTGAGACAGGAAGCAGATAGCACAGAGGAACCACTTTTGCTCTTTAATGATACCTCAGTCTTGTGGGAACTAATTCATTCTGCAAGACCAGCATTAATCTTTTCCAAGGGCAAATCCCATTGACTTCTTTATCTTGCAATAAACCTGCCTCTTAAAAAGTTTCACCTCCATTTTAATGCTGCTATTTTGGGAACAAAGCTTCTAACATATGAATCTTCAGAGGATGCACTCAAGCTATAGCCAAACAGCAGCAGCAGCTGAAAGAACTTTTCCTACACCATTGACTCTAACAATGGAGAGAGAGATATAAACACTTCAGTAGAGGAATCATAAATGGGCAGTTGCTTACCTATATAATGGAATAGAATGTCAGGACAAGTGAGCCAGGTTTAATATTGTCACATGTGAGTCTTAGAAATATGATGAGAACAAAAAAGCATATTCATAAAAATTAAACACAGTATGTTTATGTAAAACTTAAATGTGCAAAAGAATACAACATACTGCATATGGGAACATGCTACCCCATATGTACTGCCCAAGGCATGCTTAATCACTGTTCTATTGCTGTGGAGAGACACTATGATGCAACTCTTATAAAAGGAAGTATTTAATTGGGGACTGGCTTAGAGTTTTAGAGAATTAGCCCAATATGATGGCAGGGAGCATGGCAGCAGCCATGACAGGCATGATACTGGAGACATAGCAGAGAGCTACACCCTGATCTGTGGGCAGAGCAAGAACCTGGGGTATGGGGTTTTGAAACCTATCAAAGAGTTCCACTCCCTGGTAACTAAGCATTCAAATATATGAACATAGTAGGGCCATTTTTATTCAAACCACCACAATTGTAGGCTCATATGTTTGAATACTTTATCATCAGTTGGTGGAACTATTTGGGAAGGATTGGGAGGTATGACCTTGTTGGAGGAGGTATATCACTAGGGGTGGGCTTTGAGGTTTCAAAAGCTCTCACTGGGCTGGTAAGTTGGCTCAGTGATTAAGAGCACTGACTGTTCTTCCACAGGTCCTGAGTTCAAATCCCAGCAACCACATGGTGGCTCACAACCGTCTATCCAGCTACAGTGTACTTATACACATAAAATAAATAAATAAAAATCTTTTTTAAAAAAGCCCTCACCATTCTCTGTTAGCTTTACATTTGTAGATGTGATGTGAGCTCTCAGCAACTGCTCCAGTGCCATGACTGTTTGCCTGCATACTCTCATGTTCCTCACCATGATAGTTATAGGTTACCCTCTGAGACTGTAAAGAAAACCCCTACTGGGCTTTCTTCTACACTGTCTTCTTTAGGGTGCCTTGGTCATTCTGTATCTTCATAGCAATAAAAAGGGTAACTCAGACAGGGATGGCCCACCAAATTCAGGTAAAGATATCTCAAAGAACCATTCCAGAAAAAGGTAACTCAGACAGGGATGGCCCACCAAGTTCAGGTAAAGATATCTCAAAGAACCAAAGGGAGTTCCAGAAGAGCTCTGGGTATTCCTGTACATTTATAGAGGAATAAAAGAAATAAATGAAGGAAAAGTGGACTGAGTTGAAGAAAGTAATTTAAAACCAAAATTTAACTTTTTCTTCTCCATATTTTTTAGTTTAAAATTTTTGTGCTGTAATTTTGATGACTGTGTAAATAGGACTCAATAGGTGTATTTATAGGATGATATGCTCCAAATTTGTCCTAATTTTCAATACAAGAAGTATGTAGAAAGAGGTTGTTCTAGTCTCAGAGGCTGACTAATAACACTACTATCCAGGCTTCAACAGTCTGTCTAGACTGAGCTATGAGCTGGCTGACAGCTGCTGGTGACAATCAGAAGTATGCCACAGGGGTGTCAAGCTTCCTGGAAGGGGATTTGGGGTAGGTGAGCCCCTCATTGGAAAAGGGTAGGTATGTAGTTTGAGAGAAGGGTACATTTCAAGGCCTGAGGGATCTTGGACAAGTGCTGAGCAGAGACAGCTGGACGTCAGTCTTCAAGAATAGTCGAGGCTGTCCTGCTGTCTACCTGTAATCTGAGCTGTAAAACTCCCACACATGCCATACAAAGGCAAGCTGGAGTCCTACCCTGGCCCAGGCCCAGGAAGACCACTGACTCCACACTGTGTCTCTGGAGGGAGCAGACAGCTCTACTCTGAGTTCAAATGTCTTCTCAGGCTCTCCTTCCCACCTGAAAGTGGCTGTTTTTAGTATGAAGACCTGTTCACACACCACCACCGTCTATATATGTCTTTAAGACCACTTAGTCTTGACCTGACACAAGGCCCGCAGCTAGATCTACAGCTTGATCAGGTGATAACTAACAAAGGTGTGACCATTTCAGCCCAGACATGCTTTTGTCTCCAGAGAACCTTGAGGTGGTTCAAGGTGGGAGCACAAGAGCTCTGAGCTTGCTGCCATCCTACAGCAGTGTGAGTAGGTGGCTGCACAGTGGCAGCTGAGCTTCAGTGTGGGAGAGGCAAAGTCACGCATTTAAGGAAAAAATAACCTGAATTACACTTTAAAAAGCAGGAGGGGCTGTCATGGGCAGGCCCCCGCAGACCCTCCTCCAGGGTAGTTCCTGTTCGTATGGAAGGATGGGTTGGGGGTGCCGGGAGGGGGTGCTGCAGCAAAGAGAAACTGAGGATGTGGGAATTCAAAGATGACCTCTGCTGGACAGAGACTGGGGTAAGCAGGAGGGAAGACCTTCCAAGGTCCTAAGAAGAACAGTTTAGGAGGCGGTGTACTGAAGGTCCTGAGAGAGCGAGAGAGAGCTAAGGGACTTATGTATCAGCTCTTCCATAGGTGCTCTAGGAGCCCCGGGTCTGTGGTTACTGGAAACAAGTCTCTTATCCAGACAAGACCCTCTGAAGGCTGTGTAGGACAGCCCCTCTAGAAAGAGGAGTGATAAGTGCCAGCCTGAGCTTTAAAAGTACTCAGTTATTTGTGACTGTCTTACACAAAATTGCAAATAAGACAAGAAGTCTTATTTGTAAGTAAGAAGTTTTCAAAAAATGTTCCCCCTTCTGCAATTGCTATTACCATTTCATCTTGTTCTTCAGGCTACTCACGTGGCATGACTTTTCAGATCTGTGAACACACATGACCTACTGGGCACTTGGTCTTGTTACTCAAGGCTGGGACAATTTCCTTCCTCTTTGTATCTGAGATCTCAGAAGCTGGCTGGTTCTACTACTGGAGGGAAAGAATGCTTCCTATGGAGACACTTGCCCCAGTTCCACAGAGATGAAAGTAGATGTCTGTTTCCTGTGCTGACCTTGGTTATCTCTATATTCCCATACCAACACTGAATCTGCACACAGTAAGTACCCCACAAGTGCCCTCCATGAATGAATACAAGTGGATACTGCCAGCAATAAAAGTTCCCAAGTCCATTAAGCACTTGAGAGCATTAGGAAGTCCATTCCTTGTCAGTGTTTGTACACTAGTCCAACCCACTATCCCTGCTCACTATCCCCACCCATTCTTTCAACCAACCTCCACATCCTACTGTGCATTCTACCTCCTAGGTGCTATTATAGGCATACTATTGTGTAGATTCTAGTATATGCCAATCATTGGGAATATTCCAGATGCACAGCCAGTTCTGCTCATGCAGAGCAGAGTATGCCAGGCCTACCTCTGGTTCAGGTTCAGGGCTGGTCAAATATCAGGTAAGGGTCTCCGCCATTTCTGCCTATAAGGTGCTAACTGCCATGACTGCTCTAGGCTGGGGTGCAGGTGAACATGAGGACATAGACAGCTCTCCAGGAGGCATGCTTAGGCTGACTTTGAGCAAAATGTTCATGTTTCCTGGATGAAGAGCAAGAAAGGGTACTCTGAGTTGAACAAGAGGCAATGGAGGAGGAACTGGACATAGATGGCTTGTATTCCTGGCTATAGGAATGCGACTTAGGTAAGGAAGCCAAGGCTGGGTCATGGTGGTCCTGCCATACCAGATAGACATGTGTTAGGGACCTCATCTCTGCTTCCTTCAGAGGCAGGTGTGCTGGGGCCCTAAGTTCTTCTGTCTCCTTTCTACAAAACAGATCTTAACAGTATCTGAGCCTCGAGAGGACATGTGGCATAAATGCCCCGAAGTGCCAGAAGCAACACCATCTGTACACAGCTGCTCATCCTCACTGCAGCATTCACAAGGCCCTTCCTTCCTCCTGCCCACATTCTGCTTTCACCATGTAGTCTCCCTTCCACCCTTATGCATGCCCCCCTCATAGAGAGAAGTAAAAATGGACCTCTTGAAATGCCATCAGGGCTCAGCCTCAGCCTTAACAACAACCCATTATCTCTATCCATTCCTCAATCCCCAGATGCTGAGACTCCTCCTTTGCCCCAGATGCCACATCTGATAACAGGCATGCTCTTCCCTCATATACACTACAGGCCCTTTATTTGCCAGGAATATCGTTGTAGGCCCTCATAGCTATTGAGTCACTGGATTCCCCATTGAAAACCTGCATCAGCTCTTCCCCACCCCTGGGCAAACCATAGTCAAGATGTTCCTTTCCTTCTGGACTTTTTCTGCGTAAAGCAACATGACATGACAAAGTTTCAGGAAAATGTTGCATCAGGAGTAGAGATGAATGCTGGACAGTCGGTGGCACACACCTTTAATCTCTGCACTTGGGACTCAGAGCCAGGCAGATCTCTGTGGGTTTAAGACTAACCTGTTCTACAGAGCAAGGTCCAGGACAGCCAAAGCTACACAGAGAAATTATGTCTCAAAACACCAAAAAGAAAAAGAATGATGGAAGAGGTTCCCTAGGTGACTTAGAAACTACTTCACAGGAAAAGCTCAGCCTGGATGGAGCCTCAGCAGGAACAGTAGGATTACCACAGAGGTTGCAGGGGAACCTAGAGGCCTGAAGTGCAGGAGGCCTGCCTGGCCTGCTCATTGCTGTAAGAAGGCCCCGTGAAGAACCAGAAGATCCTGTGACCTTCTGCCTCCTTATCTGACTCCTTCCCTCACCATAGTTGACCATGAACAAGAAAGTGGCCAAAAAAGCATAAATTTCTTGAAGTATTCTGTGTTTTAAAAAGAGATTTTATTGATCCAACAGTGACATTCCATTGAGGATCAATGACTGATAAAGTGAAATATTACAAGATCAGAAATTCTCTGAGAGAAAACCACAAGTATAAAATCTAAAGCACAGAGACTAAGAATACTGTGTTGGACACATTTGCCATGGGACTGCTATCCTTGACAATCTTCCTAGCCAAATAACTCACGTCTTTGGAAGTTTGCTGACTCTGTCAAGATACTCCATACTGCCTGCTCTATGTAACTCTGCCTTAACAGCACATGGCCTCAGGGAGAGGCTAGGCTACACAAGCCAGGGAAGACTGGGGGTTGTTTGGGGGAGAGGTGCATTGATGTGACTATGGGAAAGCTGGCATCCCTGCTGAGTCAACTCTTTCCAATGGGGGAGGGGCTTTTGGTAGGGAACACCCACACCTTTCACCTATGCTTTATAAGCTCAATAAACTCATTGGTTCCTCAAAGTGAGCTCTAGTAAATCATACCTCAGTTTGTTGTTGGGACCTTAGGAGGAGGAGGTTTATGTCTCCCTCTGGAAGGAAGTTTATCAACAGAATCACGAAGCTTCTCCTTTTATCCCAGGAGTTGCTCAGAATTCAATCTTGAGAAAATAAGGATAGTTGCTTGCTGTTGTCCTAAATTCATTTCTTTCTCCCTTTTGATTAGGCAGTAAACCAAGCAGGGACACTGGGCCTTTGGATATTATACCTGTTGACATGAGACTGCATGAGACTCTCAGATGGAACAGGTATATAAGCTCCTAGTTCTTAACTCTACATGCTTATTGTCCATAAGGTCTCTGCCATTTATTACTCTTCTCTGAGTTTGTAGTGAGAAGAAATATTTTGGGTGATGATGACTTTTGGGGATACTGTAGGATGAGCCCATCTTCAAAAGAAGGTGCCAAGTGGCCATCACTGGAGTTGCATGTAGCAGGTTCTGAGCCTGGGAATTCAGCCTGATAGCCTAACCCTTGCCCAGGTCCCAGAACATCCCACCATGAACCCACTGAGATGCCTTGACACTGGAGATGGTCTTCTGTATTTGCCTGTTCCCACTTAGCTATGTCCTCAGAGGTTCCTGCATGTTCATCCTATGACATACTGCAGCAGAGAGAGAAATACAAGATCAGGGGCCCACAGCCAGCCCACAAAGCCAAGAATGGATGCCACACTCTCTCTCTGATGCCCATACTTCACTTATTTGGCCTGACCCTCAAACATGCAAGAGGCTATATGTGCATGTTCATGCAGATATGCACATGTGTATGTGCATTCATTAGTGAGCATAAACACTTATGTATATGTTACTGTATGCAAAATCATTCATGTTCTGTCATGTGGTATGTGCATCCTGGTATATACAAGCATATACATATGCATGTGTGCATAAGGATTCAAGGTTTGCCCCTTTAATTCATCAGATTGTCAGGCATCAGCACTTTGAAATTCACAACCAAACATTTGGCTGGTTAAATGGTTGTTAAATGATTGTTTAACTGAATTTTCATCCAAAGACTCAGCTGTGTAGTATTACTTTATGTCACCCAGAACAGAACATCCTTCTGAGGCAATGCATTAAAAACCCAGGCACCAGTGTCCACTGATTCTATAAAAAACAAAAACAAAAACAAAAAGAAAACAAGGCTTGTTTGACATCTGCCCAAGTCCATGCCATGTCCTAGCCTCTTAAAACTAAGCCCCCAGCCCTAAGGACAGTGAGCTTCTACTGCTGAACAAACAATGCCTTACAACTAATACTTAGCATGTAAAAACACTAAGATGTGTTTGTGTCTAATTTTGGAAGAAAGGCCAAGAAGAAACTTATTTTCCAAGTAGCACAAAGAATTAGCCTTGGACAACTACTTAAAACTTCATTAAAGAAGGGAGGACATGAATAAACCTGCTGTGAGTTGGAATGCAAAGTGAGGTGATAACAGCCTCGAGACCTCTCCACTGAGAACTGCTCTTTCTAGGAAACTACTTTTAACAATAAGAGTTACAAGGTTTCTTTTTTCCAGTAAACTTTGAAAGTGAAACTTTGCTACCTCACATATCTCATATCCACCTTGGAAAAAGTGGAACTAGCAATATTTATGTGCTTGGGAGTTAGGAACAGCAAGTCTCAGAACATTCACCTAATTCATTTTTCTTGGGAGACTTATTTGCCCAGGTCTAGGGGAAAGCCCTCACCTCCCACACCCCAGGTCCCCCTGTTGCCCTGATCAGACAATATACACAGATCTCACAATGCTCTGCCTTCCCTGGTATTTGGGTTTGCCCACCCAAATCCTTTCTACAAAACTTCTGTTCTCTCCCATCCCGCCAAAAATCTGAAATGTAGAGAGGCTACTGGCCTTGATAGACAATTTAAAAGACTCATGAGGCATCTAAGATTTAGAGCTATGTGAAATGTGCATGACTAACTGTCTCCGGGGGAAAAAAACCAAAGGACCAATTTGGATCTTGGTTCATCTATGCAGCCCATAGACCCACTCCACCTAGGCTGCTTGTGCTCATCCACAAGGCTTTTGAATGGACCCAAGAGAATGGCCAGTAGCCACCTGTGAGGTCTCTGCTCTCAGCTGTAAATGTCCATCAATATCACATGTTTGGATTTGGGTAGATCTTCAGTCGGTTTACACTGCCATTTGCAATATTTCAGCTTATGCAGGAGAGCTGGACTGAATAGACAACAACAGGAGGTTTAGCCTCTTCTCTCTCCTTGCCCCAAGAGATCAAAGGTCCAATACAGGTGAGAGTGGAAAGAGCTAGCCATGAGTGATGGCTGCCTTTTGGGTTGCTTTAAATACAACTGCCAGGACTGAACTTGTTGACACTGATCAGATCCTCAAGTTTCAAAGGAAATGTCTAAGCAGAGGTGAGACCAGTTCTCACCACCATAGCTTGGCTCAGACCTCACTCTTCTTCATGGAAATGGGACTGGGCACCTTCCTCCTCTAGTGTCCTAGCTCAAGAGGGCAGTGATCCAGGTTATAAGTGGGGTAGGCTGCTTACAGTCACAGGGATACAGGGGAGCTCTGGGCAGGGCATTTGGGGATTGAAGAAAGGCCTTATCACACAACATGTGACCTCCTCTTCACAGAAGTAGCCTTTTGCACACTGAAGACACTACTCAGGATTTCCATTACTCTTTTAGCCTGTGGTGCTTGGTAGATACATGGGTAATTTGCACATGCAGAGGAACTGTTGCCCTCCTCTACATAAAAGAAGCACCTTTTTGGTCAGAGCTCTGCTCCCAGCTAGTCTGTGAGTCACTACCTGCCTGGTCTCATGGAGGTCAGATCACCTTTTCCCAAGACTTAAAAGCCCGTTTGACTCCCAGCCAGCCCACCAGAAGGATGGAGACACTCCAGTCATATAGAACTCATTTCATATTGTGTGTAAATGGTTACACGCATATTATACTCACTTAAAGGTATGTCCTTCACATTCATTAAGGCTATTAGAGTGGTGTATTTAAATGAAATGCTATATAATTAAAATCACCAGATTATTGAGTTAACAGGAAAATTATTTTGCAGAAAAACTAAGACTTTGATTTTTTAAAATAGGATTAAACGGTTCATATGTATTAACCAAAAATAAAGCCTACTGCTTTGCAGTAGAAACCACACAACCAGTTTCCAAAAACTGAAATGCAGGGGTCTGGCATCAGTGTCTCTCCACACAGCTGTTAGCTCAGAGACAGGTTGGACCTAGTCAACCAGCTAGCAGAACACAGCTGTTCTAACTCAGCATTTGTCTGTCCCAATTCAGTCACTCTCCCCCATGCTGATTTGCATGTAGACATCCTCCAATTCCAAGCTGATGGACATTCTCCAATAACATAGCAATCAATTTAATAAAGGAACTCACCAATGTCAAATTGCAATAAATTTACCAAACATTTTTCACTGTTTATGGAGAGCTTTACAGTAAGAAAGTGTCGACAGAAGCAGGCACATCCAGGTACAAAGTGTTGCTGTTGGTTGTTCTTTACTTCTGTTCCTACAGTGCCAACCGCTTTGCACTCTCAGCAGAGGTCCTCTACGTGAAATCACCTTTGCTAGGCGTTCTGTTCTTGCCCATTCGACCCAGGACCTCCAAGCACAGTTCTGGGGTATGGACTCGACTAAGAGAAGTGTGATCAGCGAGCCCAACCCAAACATTTATTGTAAACTTTAAATGGAATCCGGATATGAATGACACAGAAGGGAGACACTTCCTCACAGAAAGGAGAATACCACATAGTATCCTAGAGTCTGGCAGATATCACAAGGCCGGGCCAGAATAAGTGCCAAGCCCCACGCAGGCACAACACCAAGCAAAGCCTGACTGCTGCCCTTTTGGATGTCTTGTAGGGGATGGGGCCTGAACTCAGCAGGCTCGGCTAGGCTCCCAAGGGCGCGCCATCTCACAGGGCGGCCGGCAGCAATAGGGATAGGAGGCGTTGAGGTCGGGGTCGGAGGGCGCATACCCTGGCAGTTCCACAGACGGGTGCCCGCCACAGCACACCTCCACGCCCGCCTCGTCAAACGCGTGGAAGACGCCCACGTTGATGTAGGACACAGCGTGGTGTGCCGCGAAGCTCGCGCAATCTCCTGGGGTGGTGAAGTTGGACTCCTCCGGGGATAGGATGGAGGCCTCGCTGGGCCGTGGCTGCAGCCGCCGCCCCCTTTTGCCCCGGCGGCCACGCCGGGTCCGGGAGGCTAGCGGCTGAGCGCGGAGCCCGGGTCCGCCCCGCGGTCGCGCCAAAGATCGGCTTGCCCTCCGGCGGCCCCGGCGGCCGCGCCGGGCCTGCGACGACTTGTAGTTCTTGACCAGCAGGAGGCTGAGCAGGCCCAGCAGGCACTCGAGCGAGTTGAATACAGTGGAGAGCACCAGGCCGCGCTGGTAGTCCTTCAGCTGGCGGCATTTGGCGGTCGTGTTGCTGTCCAGGTTGCTGCGGGAGCGCTGCGTGCTAGTGCCTGGGGCTACAGAGCCAGCGGCCGGGCCAGGGCCAGCGGCCGGCGTGCGCGGGGGCAGGCAATAGTGGGAGTACTTGCGTTCCACCAGGGACACTGTGTCGCCGTCGATCACTGCTCCCGCAAAGGCGCTGAGAACCCCGAGCATGAAGACCAGGACGCCTAGGAGCAGCAGGTTTTGGCTGTTCACCGGCCCGGAGGGCCCGGCAGCCGCCCGCGTTTCTCCAGGAGAGGGCTCCGGGGCGCCCGCCGGAGATGCTGGGACCCTGAGTCCCGGGCCCGGCCTGGCCCCTGACCCGGCGAGGGGCGCCTCCCGGGGCCCGCAGCACAGCAGGGCGGCGCCGAGCAGAGAGAGGCCGGCGGCCAACAGCAACCCCGAGTAAAAGGCTCCGGCGGCCGCCCCTAGCCGGAACGGCTCCCCGCGCAGCTCAGAGCCCAGTGAGAAGCACTTGAGGCCGACCGCGGCGGCGCTGAGCGCGCAGGCGAGCAGCAGGCAGGAGGAAAGCGCGGCGCAGGCCCCGCGGACGCTCCACTTCATCCTCCGCGCCGGAGCCGGCCCGCACCCGGCGCGCCCGCCGCCGCCCGCCGCCGCCCCCGCCGCCTGCGCCTCCTCCCGGCGCCGCGCGGCCGGACCGCCGGCCTCCTCTTCATCCTCCCGCGTCCTCCCGGGCTCGCGCCGCTGTTCCTGGAGCCCGCATCCTCCGCCTCCCGCCGCCGCCGCCGCCGCCGCCGCGACCCCGCACCGGGAACCGAGCCGGTGCGGAAAACCGCAAGGTGCGCGCGCCCCCTCCCCAGACCGCGGAGCTGATCCCCGGACGCGCGGCCCCCTCACCCGCGGCCCCGCGCGCCTCTCCCTGACGCCACCCTCCGCGGCCTCCTCCCGACCCTTTGGTCCCCCGGACGCCCCTCCGGCCCTCCCCTAGGAGAGGGGGCCCTCGTTAAGTCTCCGCCTTCCTGCCCTCCCCCTGCCAATGCAGCGTCCAGCGCTCGCCGCCTTAGGAACTCCACCGGGCCTCCTTCTCCTGGGACCCCCTGGGCCCCACCCACAGGACCTCCCGCCTCTGCACGCCCTGAGTTCGCTTTTCCTAGTCCATAGGGCAGCTTGTCTCCACGCCCACCTGACTGGGACGGGAATACCGAAGAAGTTAGTGGGGTTTCAGCAATAAATAGGTATGAGGAGAGCCTGGAGGAAGAAATGGGGAAGGGGAATATGTTCAGAAGGAATGGAGGAGAGTGAGTAGGGTATTCGGGGATGGAGGACGAAGTGTGTTTCTTTGGGAAGTGCTGGCATGTAGGGGTGTGTGTTGTGTGCGTGTATGAAGGGTATGCGTAGAATGTATATAGTATGTGAGGGTGGTGTGCACGAATGTATTTTGTGGCGGGGAGCGGTGTGCATTCCAAGAAGTGTTTGGGTGGACACAGTGTATGGGCAATGTCCAGGCGTACGGTGTGTGTGTGATGTGGTGAATATGTAGGAAAAGGTGTTGCCTTGAGGTGTGGATAGAGTATTGTAGGTGTTCGGGGATTGTGAATAGGATATGCGGGAGAACTGGCCAGATATTTCTCTCAGAGGACCAGCCATGGAGCAAGGCCAGGATGAAGTAAGTCTTGGGAGAACCTTGGGTGAGTTCAGCTTTGAGTCCAGTTCCGTTTTCAGATCTGGCAGAAAAATTCCTCACACTCAAGTGAATAAATTCTGCCTGCGCTATAGTGCGCGAGAAGGGAGAATGCTGTAGGAGCTCAAATCTGGACTTGGACCACTGGAAGCCTCCCTCCAGCAACCTCACCCTGGCCCGCAGTCCCGGGTGTGGGTGATTTAGGCCGCCTGCGCAGCAGCTTCGGAACTGCTGGAACCGCCGGTTGCCTTAGCTATGCCTTAAGCTGGGGCTGGAAGAAGCCGGTGTGGGCGCAGGGATGAGGGAGTGGTGGAGAGAACGCGCCTGCGCACCGGCCTTTCCCACAGCAGGTTCAAGTCAGGAAAAGGCCTAGGGACTTTACTATTTTTTTTTTTTTTTGCTCCTTAAGGTCAGAGATCCTTCCAAAACCAAGCACTGTAGTGCCTGGGGAAGCCGCGCCCATGTGTCCAAGGCAGCTTGGGGGCTCTTGCCCACCCTTCCGGGAAGCCACTTGCTAGTGGGTGTATATGGAAGCCTTCCAAATACTCCCGGACGTTTGCGTGGGCTTCACTTCGGGCCATAGACTTCAGAAAGAGCGAGCCTGCCTCTCTGTATTTTTAGCAGGAGGAGCAGAATTTGAAACAGCAGCATACTGGTCCTGCGCCTGGTGAAGGATGACTCGCCAGAAAGCAAAGGCGCAGCCCTACCTCCTCGAGCTTGGCATGTGGCCCAGGAGGCTCTGCGAGCCCTTGTAAGTGTAAGGATCGTGGCGCCCACGCTTGAGAGCAAGCTTAGTGCAAACTTCCAACAGTACTTCCAGTTTCCAGGGAAACGAGATTTGGAGCTGCTGCGCATTGCAGAGCTGCCTCTCTGCTCTTCACATGGGACCCCTGTGGCTGGCTGGTCTTGGGGAGCAAGGAACTGAAGCCACCTTATCCTTGAAGGGTGAGGTCCGATCTTAAGATGGAAGAATTGAGTTCTGGGGATATGTTCTACCCTCAGAGCACTGTTCTGGGTTGCTTCTCCTCTAGATGGGCACTACCACCCCTTAACAATCTTTCCATTTCTGTACTCACCACAGGGCCCATAACACGATGTTTCTCTTTTTAGGGTATATCACACTCCGTAATGATCCTCACCTGACATTGCCTCTTCATTTCTCAGATTTTACTATCATATCTTAATTGCTTCAGTTTTGTCTGAAGCCTGTCTGATCCGATGCATTCAATACTGAAAGCTTTCAGGAACTTTCTTTTACTCACAGGACAACCGGCGAGGTAGGTCCCATGTTATCCCCAGTAGGACTTTCCATTAGTAAATCAGTGACTGGAATTGGGTCAGAAACCCAGGCTCTGTGCGCAGGCAGCTTCCCCAGCTGCCTTCCAGATTCCAACTGTTGCAGAGGATCCCCAGGGTGCAGGAATTCCCTGTAATACAAATTATCTTTCCTATCCGGTGGGACTGGAAATGGCCAGGTAAGGGCAGTTCCAACTATTTCTGGGGATAGCTAAGTTTGTACATGTGTCTGTGATGCTCTTTGGGGAGCATGGGGGCAGTAACAGCCCGCAAACGGGGAGCTGTCTCTTCAGTGTTAGGGATGCATGCAGTGGACAATCTTTTTTGCCTGGTTTCAGTGCCTTTCAGATTTGTCCAAACTCTTGCATGAATCGATTGATTATACTTATTGCTGAATAGAATCCTAGTAAAAATGGATAGTGTTTATCCATTTACGACATGATGGACATTCCAGCTTTTTCTATGGGGCTGCTGAGCCAGTATCATGCAGGCTTAAGTCATTATGAGTGTGTTTCCAACTCGTTAGATGTGCCCTAGATATGGGGTTGCTGGGCTGCACCACACATTACATTTATCTTTCAAGACAGAAGAATTGTTTTTCATTCCCCCATGCCATATGTGTACACTCCTGGGTTGTATTCTTAGCAACACAGGGTGCTGCCAGCTTCCCTAGTGTGTTGGCCAGTCCGGCATCCATAGATGACTTCTCACGGTGGCTTTAGTCTGCATTGCCCAGTTATGAATGCTATCAACACTTTCACTTATCTTCAATAAAGCTCTCTCTCTCTCTCTCTCTCTCTCTCTCTCTCTCTCTCTCTCTCTCTCTCTCCTTGGTTAGCTTTTTAAAAAAATTTATGTGGTTTCTATTTAATTATCATTTTATCAACAGTGAATAGATAGAAGCATGACTGAAAATTTGGCGTGCATTGGCCCTGTGGATTCTTCTGTAATAGCTCAAGCACATATTATACTTTATACAGCCTGATCCCTTGAAAACTCATCACTGTTCAAACTGTAAGTTCAGTTAGACAACCATAACTTCTCACTTCTCCAATGTGGCTCTAGATTTGTGCCACAGAAAGGCCTCACAGTCTTGTAATGTTCTTAGCTCCAGAGAGTTCTTCCAAATAAGCAGCTGCCATGGGAAAGATCTTAGGGAACTTGTTTTTAAGTGTACATGGGACAACATGACTCTAATGAAGATCCGCATTGGGGTGGTTCCGGGAATCCTATCTTGCAATAGGATTCTAGCTTGCTTGAAGCAGATAGGTGTCTGACTCAGAAGCACCGTCTTGAAGGGTCTTCAGAGGTTGAATTCTTGGTGAAGCTGCCCATGCCCAGGTAAAAATAAATGATATAAACCTACAATTAAACATTAAAATATGGATAACAAATACTTAAAGCACCCATTTTCTATCTTTACCATACTTTTCTCTTACCTGTTTTCTGAAATTGCATCAAGTTAAGCAAAAATGTGTATTTTGTCTCTCCCAACCCCTTGCTCAGTGGCTCTGGGTGATGGTTTGTGATTTGCATAGCAGGAGAATTTGCACTACAGAGATGAGCAAACGATGCAAACCTGGCTGGGGCTGCGTATTTAGCTTACTTATGAAGTGAAAGGCAATATGAGCGATGCAGATGGACACCAGACTGTGTGTGGTTCTAGCCACCATTTTAAATTCCAAACACATTTCTTCTCGTGTTTTGGGAGCCATCACCTGTGCAGTAATAGTATGCACATTGTACATCTCTAATGAAAGGCATTTCAACATGATTCCCTCTTGTCCTCCCTGGAACTCATCAACTTATGTGAAAACAGCACACAACATCCAAATCAGAGCAGCACCCTCTTGTCAGCGATGGAGCAAGCATTCTGCTGAGTCAGATGTAATCAGGGTTTATTCATGTCCTAATTTTGCAATACTGGTGTCAGTGATAGAGTTACAAAAACAGTAGATTTTGCAAGAAATAGCAAGTCACATTGAAGTTATAAAATAAAAAGGAGATAAGTGCTCTCATTTAAAATGTTATTTCCAAACGTATAGGAAAATGCTAATGAAATATTTTCAATGTTTAAAATTGCATTTGTTTACTCATTGTGCTATGCATTCACATGTGGGAATACAAGTGTAGTGGGGAAGTTCTAGGGGTCAGAGGACAACTGAGAACACTTGATTCTCTCCTTCCACCTTGTGGGTCCAAGGGACCAAATTAAGGTCATCAGTGCCTTTACCTGCTGAGCCATTTCACTGGCTCATTAAATTGCTAATAAAAGTTTTATGTTAGCTCAAGTAATGGCATGGATTTAATAAGATTATAGAACCATTTTTCATATTTTGATCCACCAAAACAATACTTTCTCACATTATTTTACACATGAGACAAGTGAAAACAGATACAGGACAGAATCATGTGACCTCTGTTCCTGCTCATTTTCTAACAATTTAGCAGACCACCAAGATGCTCGAGTATCTGGGAATAATTACTGGGAATAATAATAATTCTGGGAATAATAACTGCTTCTTGAAACAGTTTTGCAGGAGAGAAAAACATCCTTCAGGTAGCTAAGGAAATGCCTTAGTACAGGCTATGGTCTAACACAACAAACATGGGTTTGTGGGAAGGGATGTTGCCTTTAAGTGGGGTCAAGCAGATGCCTATAAGGCTTAGCCTTGACCCTCCTCCTATGTCACCCAGATTAGTAGATGCAAGAAACAAGCTACTTACTGATAGCTCCCAAACTTACCGTTTACATCAAATCTTCCCCTGGAACCCCAGGTTAGATTCTAGCCTCCTGTCTTAATCAAGGATATCAAGGCCTCATTTTAGCACATTGAGATTATCTTTGTATCTCTTCTTCAAACAAAGACAGGACTCATCCCAACCCCTGTACTCAGTTGACAGAAACTCATCCTTTTTTTTTTTTTTTTTTTTTTTTTTGCCAGTGAGTCTTGCACTTTTTTGTCTGTCGTCTCAGGCCTTGACTGCATACTTGCGCAGTGGGTACAACCGCTCCTTCTGCTGTTGCTTCTTGGTCTTCAGCTTCCCTTCGTGCTTGGTGAGCTGGCAGCGCATGGCTCTAGTCTTCTTGGGTCGTAGGTTCAGGGGCTTGTACTTCTTGTCATTTCCTGAGGTTTTCTTTTTGAGTCTGGTTGATGACAGTGAGGACTCGGGCGATGGACTTGGAGAGCTTGGACGCAGAGCCACCTGTCACTTTGGCGACGCGAAGCTGGGACAATTCCACCTTCAGATCGTCCAGTTGTTTCAACAGCTCCTTCTTCTTCTTGTTGCTCAGGTCCCGAGCCTTAATCTTGGCCATTGCTGCGTTGTTCATGGCTGAGGCTGCCTGGTTCGAGGAGAAACTCTTTCTTGCAGCTGCTTTGCTAAAATTGTAGAGCTGTCCTCATTGTCCACACCCAGGCCCTATCGAATAGCAGCCAGATGGGAAGCAACTGCTCAGGGGCCACTGGCACCTACATTTCCTCTCTGCCTATTGTCACCCTTCCAGACCTCAGGGAACAGCCAACCTTTGAAGTGAGAGTAACTTACAGCAGCTGTGACTCAAAATGTTTTTGGTCTCCTTCAGAGTGAACAAAAGCAATTTTGTCTGGTTCCTCCCTTATCTCCCTCACACCCTGGCTTACTCTGTCCCACTACATATGTTCAGGGTAGCTGCAGGGACCTAAGCTTCCTGTCTTTTCTCAAATCTATTTTCTCATAAAAAGTTGACTTAAAAAAATGAGACAGGGTCTATCAATAGCCTGGAACTCACCAAGTAAACTTAGCTATTTGACCATTGAGTCTCAGGGATCCAAAGACAGGGACCTGTTTGTTCATTTATTGTTCTCAGTGCCAAGAACAGTATCCGGCACATGGTAGATGGTCTGTGAATATTTGTGTAGTTAGTTTTTAAAATTTACTCGATTAAGGAATATAAACTATGAATTAATCACCATAATGGTTTATAGTTGTGGTTCTCAACCTGTGTGTTATGACCCCTTTGGGGGTCACCTATCATATCTGCATATGAGATATTTATATTATAACTTATTACAATAGCAAAATTATAGTTATAAAGTAGCAATGAAATAATTTTACAGCTGGGGGTCTCCGCATCATGACGAACTGTATTAAAGGGTCACAGCATTAGGAAGGTTGAGAATCACTAGACAATAGCTTGGAATGTTCTCAGGAGACTTGGAGACTTGCTACACTTGAGTCTGGGTCTACTATGCTAGATTTCCTTCTCAAAGTATGAGAGAACATTGGGATGAGCGACATTGGGATATTATGTGACCAGATGTGTTCCGGGTCCTAGAGTGAGAGTTTGTGGCGGTGCTGCTCAGGGCTTACTTCCAAGGCTTTCAGGAGTTCACACCTGAAATATTCCCTCATGGCCTGTCTTAGTCACTGTTCTGTTGCTGCAAAGAAACATTATAACAATGGCAACTCTTATAAAGAAAAGCGGGTGGTGGTGGCGCACGCCTTTGATCCTAGCACTTGGGAGGCAGAGGCAGGTGGATTTCTGAGGCCAACCTGGTCTACAGAGTGAGTTCCACGACAGCTAGGGCTATACAGAGAAACCCTGTCTCGAAAAACCAAAA
>NW_022196905.1:101246305-101246877 GCF_008632895.1 Mastomys coucha
AAGAAAAGAAAAGCATTTACCTAAGTGCTTGCTTAGAGTTTCAGAGGATAGTCCATTGTCATCATAGCAGGGAGCATTGTGGTATGCAGGCAGACATGGAATTGGAGAAGTAGCAGAAATTTCTACATCCTATTATACAAGGAGAGAGAGAAAGAGAAAGAGAGAGAGAGAGGTGACATATTTCCTCCCACAATGCCACATTTACTTCAACAAGGTCACACCTCCTAATCCTTCTCAAACATTCCCTAATGACTAAGCATTCAGAAATATGAGCCTATGGGGGCCATTCTTATTCAAAGCACCACATGGCCCCTGCCTGGGTCCCTAGGGTATTCTTGGTCTGATCTCAGATCAGCTAGTGAATCTCTGCTGTCCTCCCACAAATCCTCCAACAACATCTTTTGGGACTTAGTCCTTCTAGCCAGGAGTTAAATGCTGGAATTTAACAGGGACATACACTTATGCTATACACAGCCAGACATTGTCACAAACATACAAGCTGACAGTATATAGATTGTACAATGTTGGACCTATTTCTCCAATTACCAAATTAGAGAGACCATTGGATGACA
>NW_022196905.1:101248455-101287899 GCF_008632895.1 Mastomys coucha
AAAAAAAAAAAAAAGAGGGACATACCATTGCCACTGATATTCATCTTTCTCTGTGGAGAAGGCTTTCCTACAGTCTAGTCACATAACTCTTGCCCTAGTGGAGTATACTTAGAAACCCTTCCCACCAAAGGACTGTCCCCAAAGGCCATATGCCAAGGAACCCTCCAAAACCTCCTTGGCTTGTTACTTCCCATCCTTGTGCTCCAATAGCTCCATCTTGCCAAGAGCTACCTGCCTATCAAAGATAAGATCATGGTTGCCTTTTGAAGATTTCCACTTAGACAAGTCAGCTGTCCTACCTAAACATTCCTACCAGAATGGTTTCCCAGAGTCATGCAAACGCAGGCATAGCTATCCATTGGCTGTCCTGTGTCAACAGTATGGCAAATCAGGATCCTCAGGGCAAAGGTCTCTGTTATCCTTAAACTCATATAGACCACTATCTTTCTGCCTCCTGATCCAGGCTTCTCCCTGGAAGGCAGCCATGCTTACCACACTGCTTAACTAAACACTCATTCCCCAAGGTGGAGCCATGGGACACATGAGTTTATCCTAGCACTGCCTCTAAACCCACAACAAAATTCTATATATAAAAGAGACCAGGACATCAACCTTTGGGGTCACTGCTTCACTGAGCACAGGTGGAATTTGAACAAAGTATTGTGCCCAGCCAGTGCTGTTGCCAACCCAGGGACACAGAGACCTGTACAGCTTTGGAAGCTATCCTAGGCCCCAGACCCAGGCAATAAATCAATAGAATGAGTCACACCATTTATGAGTAATGCCAACATGGAAGGACAAATTGTCCTGAGGAGCATGAGGAACCTCTCTTGAAAGGGCCTCAAAGACTGTTCACGTGTCTTTCAGGGTCTCCTTTGGAGTCTAGCTGAAGCACTTAATGGGAATCCACCTAAATTTCACCTGACTTCTGTTTATGCTAGTAAAGAACCCAAGGAAGCCATGTCAAGGGTAGACAGTATTTCCAGTTGTCCACACCTTAGTGAGATCCAGAATAAGTGGGGCACATCTCCCGAGAGATTTGCCTGCCATTCTGTGTTTCCGTCATGAGGACATTGTTGAACTACCTCTGCAGGAGCTTGCACTGATGCTATGTTACAAAGAACAAAGACCCTTCTCTGTTTGGTTTCCTTCAGAAATGGTCCTGGCTCTATCTCCCACATACTCCAGCCTTCCACCACTGCAACTGGGGTGAACTTTCCTTCTACCTGCGGAACACATCAAACCGAGTTCTTGTGTTTCCTGTGTTCATTTCCTCATCTAAAATCACAACGCTGCTGCAGTCTACCACATTATCTCCTTGCACTCCTAGATTTCCAAAACCAGACTGGACAGAGCAGGTGGAGCCTTTCTTCCTCAGCAGACATAAGTAGACACAGCCACCCTGTAGGGTGAGCAAGAGTGCAGTGGCTGGACAATCACTGCAGATTTTCAAGTACACCTCACAGAAAGGCTCAGAGAGGCTCATTGTAGTTTCATCTGAAGCAGGAAATCACAAGCAATCAGAGGACAATTATTGTTGCAATGGGAAGGACCCCTGCCAAAACTATGTAAGAGCAAAGGTGGCAGGGTCTCCCTGCCCTTGAAATAACTCAAATGCTGGACAGAGGACAGCAAGCATGGTTTTCAAATGCTAGTCATGAAACAAGGCAAGACATTGACTAAGAATCAAATAAAGCCTTCAGTGCCTTGTGTAACAGCTTAAGAGTTGCCAGCAATGGTTCCAGATGAGGAACTCAGGCAGAGTCAAAAGACTTTCCTGGGTTTAAGAGACATGGTTGTGCTCAGGGGACCAACCTAAATGTATACATGCTTGATTTTGTCAATTATGCTTCAGTATAACTGTAAAAACTTTGATAAAAGCACACTGTAAAATATTAACTATCAGTCAGAGTAACAAAGCTGTATCTAATATCTCAAAGGGAATAAAGAAGCAATATTGTTCAACCATATATACTGCTTACTCATATACAGGTGAATGAATTGATAATGATGGCTAGATAGATGAATGGAAGAGTGAGTAAATGAATGCATAGATAGCTGGTAAGTAGATTGATTGATATCTGATAGATTAATAGATAGCTGATAAGTAGATAGGTAGGTAGGTAGGTAGATAGATAGATAGATAGATAAAATTAGAAATAAAAAGGGTCCTAAGCCAAACATGATATTATCACAAGAACTAGAATAGAAATTGGAAGTTAATAGTTTGCTTTGTGCAGAGGTTGCAACTTCAAATGAGTTTGGCTTATAGCAAACATTATTCTGTCTCCCTTTGGTTTTCTCTACATTTTGTAACTATAGGATGGTTGTGATATGCCATCTTTCATTCTGGAACCTCATGTGGAAAAAATTCTTTTGCAGATGCAATATCTGTGTACAGGAATAGGGTAAGGTGGGCCCCATGCCATGGCAATTTAGAAGATGCTTTTTGGCTTTCCATAAATTCCTGTAATAATGCCACAGCTTACAGACAATTGCAGGGTAGAACTGACTCCTCACTGAACTGTCAGCACTGCTTCAAACACACCTAGGATATCAACATGGGCCCATGTGACAGCACAGCCCACAGACAACAAAATGAGTTCAGGTGTTGGCACAGACCATGGACATCTGTGCAGCCTTAGGTGGTAACACAGACCATGGGCATTGACATGGCCCCAGCCACATTAGGACCACCATGAACCCAGACAAGTCCCTTGAAGGCAGCATGGACCAGGAACTAATGTGGCCTTAGGCAGTGAAACAGACCACAAACAACTACATGGCCTCTGTAGCAGCATGGGCCTTGGATGCCAACACAATCCCTGGCTACAGTATAGATCATGGACATCCACATGTCCTTTGGGCTTCAACATGGCCTGGGGCTACTGTACCTGGAAGAGGAAAACTCTAGCTACCTTTCTTTAATGCTTCACCTAGACCCTGTATTAGTATATACTGAGTTCTAACATAACCTACCAGTTTTGTATAGAGGACAGGCTTTGCCCTCAAAGCCAGGGAGGCTTCCAGCCTTCAACCTTAGAGACAAGACATGTTCCTCAGGTCAACAGAGGCCCCGGGCACACTGGCCACAGCTCTTCGGAAATAGACTGTGTGTAGCTGAACCTGCACTGATCTGGAGCCATAATCCGTTTTCCTGCTGAACAAGCTGTAGGAATTTATCCACTTCCAGATCCTCACAGTAACAACCTACCTCTAAGCAGTATTTTCTCACCAAGAGACAGACATCAGACTCATGCTCACTCTGAAAGAGGAAATGAGCTAACAGCCTTGGGGTCATCTTGGGGTGGGTTCAGAGCCAAAGTCTGGCCACCAAGGCACAAGTGACCCATATGGATCCTGCTCAGAGCATCAGAGAGTTGCCTAGTACTGACCATATTTCCTGCTGGTGGTAAGATGGTGGCAGCAGGACTAAAAAAACACCATATCTAGTTCATCTGCAGTCCATATGCCAACTACCTGAGGCTGATCCCAATGAGTATGTCTTATCTAGGGTTTTACTGCTGTGAACAGACACGATGACCAAGGAAACTCTTGGACAACATTTAATTGGGGCTGGCTTACAGGTTCAGAGGTTCAGTCCATTATCATCAAAACAGGAACATGACAGTGTCCAGGCAGGCATGGTGCAGAAGGAGCTGAGAATACTACATCTTTATCTGAAGGCTGCTAGAAGAAGATTGGCTCTCTCATGACTAGGAGGAGGGTCTCTTAAAGTCCATGTCCACAGTGACACACTTCCTCCAACAAGGCCACACCTATTTTAACAAGGCCATACCTCCTAATAGTGCCACTTTCCGGGCCAAGCATATTGAAACCACCACAGACTGGCTCATCTTGAGGGATTGGATACCACCCAGGGACACAAGCTTAGGAAGAAATGGCTACTTCTAAATAAAACAAGGTGTCACCCACCTGGCCATGATGTAAGTATATAGACTTCACAGGATCAGTGTACCATTTAATTTCAATTCACAGCTTGTCATAAACTAATCTGAGAAGGGAATCTCAATTGAGGGATTGTCTAGATTGGCCTGTGAGCATGTCTGTGGAGGGTTGTCTTGACTTTAACTGATACATAATACCCAATCCACTGTGGACAGCACCATCCTCTAGGCTGGGCCCTGAACTATAAAAGACTTAAGAAAGCTAGCAAGCAGGCTGTGTGTGTATTTATTCTATCTTAACTGTGGATGCGATGTGACTAGATTCTCTAGTTCCTGTCTTGATTTCCCTCAAATGATAGACCTAACTTGGAATTGTAAGCTAAAATAAGCCATTTCTCTCCTAAGTTTCTTTTTATCAATCTATTTCATCACAACTGAAATAAAAGTAGGACAGTCAGCAAGACACTTGTTCCCCTCAGGAACTTGGTAGAAGCTGATCATAGCTATTTGCAAAGGCCTTTCTGTCTCACAGCAGTGCAACTGGAAAATCTGAAGGACCCACCAAAACCACTACAGCTTCTATCAAGAGCAGCTCATACCATCAGCAAGTCAGCCCTGGTTTCAGCTGATTGACTGCCTCAGCCAGTCACCAGCACCTTCCCCTGAATTTCTCCTGTCTCCACTTCTGTCCATTGTGGCTCTTGCCTAATCATCCTATTGGCCACCCAATATGGACTTTATTGAATCTGTAGCCCTTTCTTTGTGGATCATTGTCTAAGTTATTTTTCTATTGCTGTGAAGAGAAAACATGACCAACATATAAAATTTATAAAGGCAATTTATAAAAGAAATCATTCAATTTGAGGGCTTATGGCTCCAGATGATTAGAAGCCATGATCATCATAGTGGAACATGGCAGTAGGCAGGCAGGCATGACACTGGAGCAATACCTGAGAAATACACACTTTATCCACAAGCACAGGCAGAGAGAGATAACTGGTAAAGAGGTGAGCTTTTGAAATGTCAAAACAGTCAACACACCTTCTCCAACAAGTCCATGCCTCCTTATCCTTCCTAATAACTCTACCAACTGGTGACCAAGCATTCAAATATACAAGCGTATGAGGGCCATTCTCATTCAAACCACCACAATCATTGACACAACAGACTACTCAGATGCGCTCTCTCAAGTCAGTGTCTCAAAAGGCATCCAGTTCCTAGACACATCATAGCTCTTACTCATCTCTCATCAAATGTCACTGTCACATATATAAACATACATAGGCACACAAATGGGGATGTTGTGCCTGAAGATTCCTCTGCTCTGTTCTGTGTTGTCTCCTTAATGGACCTACTAGACCAAAGACATTAAGCATGCACATCCTATAGTAATAATTTCCTACCTTCCTTCTTTTGTTTCATTAACTCTGATCTTCCCAGGCCAATATTCTCTCTCTCTCTCTCTCTCTCTCTCTCTCTCTCTCTCTCTCTCTCTCTCTCTCTCTCTCTCTTGTTTGTTTGTGTGAGATTCCAGCACTAATCTTAAAGTCTGCCAGTTCTCCTAACTTAATGGGATATAAATCTTGTCAAAATAAAAGAGGGAAATACTGTCTTAGATCAGCAGAAAAGGAATACAACTCTGTGTAGATAAGCAATTCCTACAGCTCTTCAAGGGCACATCTGTAAACCTAAGTTCATGCAGATGTGTTCACAGAAGCTACAGTGTGGAGGCAGGCATTCAAATATCTGTTGAACGATAAGAGGAGGGCTAAAGTGTGGCCCATCCACATCATGGACAGTCTTGAAACAGAATGAGATTCTGACACGTCCTACACAGCATGCATGTGAGGATATAATGCAGAGTGAACTAAGCTAGACACAAAAGGACAAGTATTTCATGATGCTTCTGAAATGAAGGACCTAGAGTTGTGAAAATCACAGAGTAAAGCGTTGTCTGGGAAAGGATGGGAGTTAGTATTTAATGGGAACTGAGTTTCAGTTTAGAAGGTGAGGTACTGCTGCAGATAGAGGTAGTGATAGTCCACAATACTCTTAACCATGGCCCACAAGGAGACTCCACTTCAGATGGACAGATTGCACTTTGTTCAAATTTGTGAGTTCTCACTGCAAAGGGGCTCGAGACAGCTGTCTGTATCACAGTTGTTGGAGCTACATTCTCTCAAACGCCAAGCTCATTAATTGTCTTTGACATTTGAAATGGACCTATTTTTGAATTCAAGTTTAAATTCACATTTAAATAAAAAGCAAAAAGCAAAACAACAACAACAAAAATCCCACTGTATTCAAAGCCTCTAAATGTATAGAAACTGCAAAACCTCTTAATTGCAAATTTGAAACAACTTCTATTGTTCAGTTCCATGTTCCTTCTGGATGCTGGTGCTACAATGCCTCATCCCAACACATATGGGACCAAGAGCTTGTATGTGAGCTTGAAACCTCCCATATATCCATAGGCATTGGCTCCACCCTCCCAAACTGTGCTTAGTGGCATGTATCATCATCTGCACAGATCACAGCATTAAGGTCTCTTGGTTCCTGGAGCATCTTGTTTCTGTGTCCATCCAAACTGAGGCTTTCATTTTGACCAGCCTATCTCCCCTGCTTACTGTAGTCATAAATAGCCTATCCATGCCATGGGGGAAGCTTTTATGTGTCCTTCCAGGGCCTCTTGTGTTCCCAGGGTATCTCTGCTGAGCTCATAGTCCTTTCTGTACTTTCAAGGTTTCCACTATAGAATGTTTGGCTCTATTTCCCAGGATGAGACCTCTGTGGCATACATGAGAAACTCTGGTGGCTGCATAGGTCTCAGCCATGCTGTCCAGTCTGTAAGGAGAATCCATAAGCACCTGAGGTATTTACAAAAATCCCCCAAAAGCTCAATCCACCAAAAAAGGAGTATTTGGGAACTTTCTTCAGGAACTATGTGAAGAGGTGGGGCGTAGCCTAGCATATCAGATGCAACCTCTACTCCACTGAGTACTAGTCAGTGCCGTGTTTGATACCAAGACTGAGACCAAACAGATTGCTCTACAAAACATTGGGTAAAAACCCAGGAAGCCACAAAGTCAAATAAACTCACAGATGACCTATGACAATGCAGGGTCAGCAACATGCCCATTACTTATATGAGGATCAACCCTACCACTCATGTTCAGCCCTACCCTGCCAGCCTCAGCATCCATACCTCTTCCCTAGGCAAGTAAGAAGCCACAGGAGGGCCATCTATCCTTATGGGTGATGCTTTGTGCTCTCCTATCCTCTAGAACTTCTGTCGTTCACAATAGAATGAATGCTCATGAGCCACCCACCAGGCCTCTCCACTCTACCTTAGCTATTGGCTTAGTCAGCAGTTCTGAACACACCTGTGGAATTCTATAATACATATATGTTAACCCATTAGATAAATGGGCCACATCAGATCAGGGGCAGTTTGTTAATGTTAAGTAGGAAATCCCAACACCTTGGTCCAGAGCTTTAAATAAAACAAAACAAACCAATGAAGGGTTGCCACTGAGAAGCTCTCTAAGGGGGGAAATGTATAAATGTATGTGTATAGAGCAATGTCCGTATGCTGACGTGGACTCACACTGCCAGATGCCAAGGACCCCAGCATGGCTCCTAAGCTCCCCTTGGTACTTGGGTGGACAAAAGACCCAAGACTAGCAGTAAACATGCATTATGCTTCCTGCCTTGTGTGATGCCTCCTCACTAGCAAGTACATCCTGGCCAGGCTCAGGAGGGAGATTCATCAGAGGGACCTTCCTAGTGCCACTACCCTGTTCTGAGCCCTGTAGCCATATCTGGATAGCAACCAAAAGAAGTATCAAGTTGATTGATTATAGGTGCTCTCTTCACAAGAGGCGGACAATGGGTGGGCACTGCGCTTGGGCAGCTAAAGAGCAATTTTCAGCTTCAGGACACTGTTCCCCAAACAGCAAGCACAAACCCGTCTGTTAGGGAAATACCTCCTACAGATCCATTCCGGATCCATCTCTGGTAGTGACCTGTGTTCCTTGGGTACTACTGGTTGGTGCCTATGGTCTTTCTTACCTTGCTCCCAGGATCTCATCCTGAGATGCATTTATCTGTTCCTCTGCTAGCAGACATGATTGGATTCTGGTTGTAAACTCTAAAATCTCCCCACTTCTATCTCTTGCCATTTTTTTTCTGACTAGTTAATTTTAATTCCAGAACATACTGCTCCTTGTCTAATTGTATCCTTTCCACAATTTGGTACAAGAAGCCAGATTCTCTTCCCGTAACAGCTGGTGATGACACATTCCTGTTCTAAATGACTCCCAGGATGTGTGACTCATTTTAAAATTCCACATTATGATGAGGCAAAATTAATAGGAGACTGGTAAATGGAGCAGTCCCACTTCTCCTTAAGCACCCCCAGTTGCATCTGTAGAGAAGTCACCTGGTAAAGTCCAATGGCCCCTTGAACATGCCTGCATCTTACAGGTGCAGCTCACAGGTGCACCTTATGGGATGCACCTGATGGGTATACATCACAGAGATGTCTCACAGGTGTGTCCCACAGGTATGTGTTTATGAATTTGCTGAGTCCATCTAAATCAGAGACCCCAAGGTATCGATAGTAGATGTTTAAGAAAGTGAGGTGGGGATGGACAGTCAGTACAGTAACATTACCTTGTGACATTTATGCAGAGCTCCTATCAACATGGACCTAAAGTGCCTCTGGGGATTACTGAATTCCTGACACAGGATCCTGAA
The DNA here is from genome assembly GCF_008632895.1 of Mastomys coucha. Taxonomy (NCBI): domain Eukaryota; kingdom Metazoa; phylum Chordata; class Mammalia; order Rodentia; family Muridae; genus Mastomys; species Mastomys coucha. Next base: position 101,257,122 of record NW_022196905.1, read on the forward strand.
CCAGTATGCCTACGGGCTCCCATGACAGCACCACAGGTGGATGTTGGGTGGGCTAAGGTTTGAGTAAGTGAACTTTATTTATCCTGTGACCATTTATCTTTCCCTGTGCCTGTGGTTTCTTTCATGGTTCCCACAACTATACAGCTTTCCTGTGGCACTGGAGCAGAATGATGAGTCTCAAAGTAGAACAAGGTGAACTCATGGGCCTTTCCTCTCATCCAACAGAGATAACACACCAGGCCTATTCCAAGCCATTCCAGGACTGAATGTCAAGCAGGTGGCCTGCTGCCCTGAGCCTAAACCCCAGCACTGCAGTGTCTGCCCCCACACCCATCGTGTCCCAAAGTCCCTCCCCTGGCTCCCCAGTCAGAATTCACTATTTTTAGGATAAGAGAGAGATTGCCAAGCAGATTCCTGAAAGACTCAGCAAAGACAAGAATTTGTGGGTACAGGGCCCTGTTACACTCAGCTAGACCCAATGCACACATACAGTTGTGTGTTGCGTTTCATCAACCTCTCCTGCCTAGGAACTTACAGGTGCCAGCACAAAGCCAGAGAGAAATCTCCTTAGCTTTATGCTGAGAAGTCACTAGACATGTGTACACCAGACATACAGCTTGCCAGCTGATGCAGAAAAGCCAAAATTATATCCAAACACTAGACCCTGATGGAAAGTATACATGGAAGAGTCAAATGAGGAAGCTCCCAGGTAGTCTCTGGAGGTCCATGGTTTGGATTCTGGTCTCACCTGGAAAGAGGCCCAGCAATCCTTCTAAGTAGTGCATCTGCTGCTGTGTGCTCTGGACCAGCTTATACAATGCACAGACTTCTTTATCCTTGGGATTCCCTCTGTCCACCAGCACTGACATGTTCTCACACTTAGACAAGCACACCTGTGTAATGCACTCACAGACTCTGCAATCTCCTTAGTGCTTAGCACAGAGCTGGCTACAGCAGAATATCCAGACACCAGAAATGAAACTAAACCTATCATCACATCATGACTGCCATAGAAACCAACACTAGGACACTTACTGTCATTTAGATGCACAAATCCTCACCTAACACACAAGTTCGCATGTCTGTAAAACAGTGCTCACAGTGCAGCTGTGAAAGGATACAGGCCAAGAATCCAGCAGCACAGAAATGTGCCCCGGGTAAGTTCTAAATTCAAGGAAGTGAAAAACACTTCCACACATACTCTGTGTAATTCCACTGTGCCAAATGAACTTTATAAACCCTGAGGGAGGGTCTAATCCATGAGAGAGAGAGAGAGAGAGAGAGAGAGAGAGAGAGAGAGAGAGAGAGAGAGAGAGAGAGAGAGAGAGAGAAAGAAAGAAACATGTGGGCCCAGGGGTCTGTTAGCTGGTGACATCAAAAAGGAAAGTCCTGAGTCTATAGCCGCAGCTTGAGCTCCTCCTGCCATTGATAGCTGCAAAATGCTGTCACTCCAGACCTCTATAACAAGTAAAGATCAAGAAGAAAGTGAGAAGCAACTTCTATCCAAGTATTCTAGGGACAGTCTGCCTAAAATCTTCATATTTATTTTTCTTCTAGGCAGGGACCCCTCCATACACTCTCTGCCTCAGAAGTCAGCTGCAGCACTGGAAGGCCAATGTCAAACACCTTCCCAGGGTACCTGAGCCAAGGAAGACCAGGGACTTTTTATTGGACCAACCCAAATCCTTCAGCAGCTCTCCAAGCAAAGAGAGTCATAGTGTGTGCTTGTGGAATTACCTAGACTCAAGGCCTGTTTCACCAGAAATGACACTCCTTCTCTTAACTGCCCATAACTCCTGTACCAGGCAGGAAGCCCACCTAGCTTTACCCCAAACCCCAATTCTAAATATCCAATTTTTTCGGGAGAGCTGGGACTTCCGGGTCTCTGAGAAGAGAAAGGTCGGGCCACGCGTGTGGTATGAGTCAGCGGGCTCCTCTGGGCTCCCTAATCATCACTAAGAAAGACTTTGCTGACAACAGAGTTTGCAGAATCCATGTGTACCTGGGGGTGGAGGAAGCTCTCGGCACAGCAGCAAGAACACCATGAGCCTCAGTGAGGAGCAGGTACGCAGCTTCCTGGATGGGAACCCTACATTTGCCCACCAATACTTTGGGAAGAAGCTGAGCCCTGAAAATGTGGCAGGGGCCTGTGAAGATGGTTGGCTGGCAGACTGTGGCAGCCTGCGAGAACTGTGCCAGGTGGAAGAGAGTGCAGCACTGTTTGAACTGGTGCAGGACATGCAGGAGAGTGTCAATATGGAACGTGTGGTCTTCAAGGTCCTGCGGCGCCTCTGCACCATCCTGCATGCTGACCGTTGCAGCCTCTTTATGTACCGCCAGCGCAATGGCATAGCTGAACTTGCTACGCGGCTCTTCAGCGTGCAGCCAGACAGCCTCCTGGAGGATTGCTTGGTACCCCCTGACTCTGAGATCGTCTTCCCACTGGACATTGGAATTGTGGGCCATGTGGCTCAGACCAAGAAGATGATAAACGTGCAGGATGTGGCAGAGGTGGGTGTCCTCCAGCTACGGTGCAGAGGTGTGTTCTGCCTCAGCATCCAGAGATTTCACAAAGACTTTAGGTCCAGGGTCAAGGTCCTTGCCGTTCACCCTTCCCTGTCTCATCTCCTCACAGTGCTTAGCCTACTGTCTTTCCCTTCCAGGACTAGTATTTCACATTTCCAGTTTAAAAAGAGGACGGGCAAGGGTGCTTTAAAGGGTCCCTCCTTGTCTCCCCCAAACTGCCTAATTGCAGCAGAAACACATTTAAGAGAACATATAAGAAAACATTTAAGAGATGTTCTTGTGGAGGCTTTTTCAGATTCAGCCTCTGGCCTTGCCAAAGTCAGGCCTCCCTTATGCATGATAAGCAGCTTCGGTGATCATTCGGTGTAAAGAGTCTTCCATGGATGACTATGGTTGTCTGCATAGAGATCTGAAGTGATCAGGCCAGGGCTGGTATAAGAGGCCAGATGCCCCAAACACCCAGCCATGGCAGAAGCAGCTTTACCCACAAAGGGAACCACACTGGTCCTGAGGGCAGAGGATCTGGGGTCTAGGAGAGGGTGGGATGGAGTTACAAGAGATTCAGGGCACAGAATGGGAATGGACATATTGACACAGACTTCATGGAAGTTGCTGGTTTGTGGTAGATATAACCAGGACAGAGCTCCTGTGGATGGGAAGCACTATGGGACACAATGAATGAGGTACCCCTAGATATGGGTGTGACAACAGCCGAGGAGGCTCAGAAAGGGATCAAAAACGTATCCCATAGATTAGGGGGCTCCACAGAAGGGTTGGAGGACACTCTTCCTCCCCCTGTCTGTTCTGTTTCTCTTCCTCTTTCTTCCCCAAGCTACCCAGATAGCCTCAGCACCTGCTACATAGGTCAACCACATGCAGTGGGGGAATCCCAGAATGGGAGAAGGTCCCCAGAGGCAGCCTGCTACCTTCACTCCTCGGAAGGTTGAGCAGGAGGGTGTTGCAATCCTCTTAGACTTATCTGTTATAAACAGGCACCCACCCAACGACCTGAATAGAATAATCTGCAGGATTATCTTGGCCTTCATTTTGCTTCCTTTTTAAGAAATGGGTCATCCATGAGCCAAATGGAGCGTAAATTACCAACAAAGCAAGACATTTAGTATATAGGAGAGGCTGTGACACAGCATTAATACTCTGGGGCTCATGGTCTACCTACCCTTCCTCATTTTTCTCACACTGCCGCCTGACTTCTTTCATCCATTCAATCCTACCCTTTTCTTCCTCCCTCCCATCCACCTTCAGGGAATCCTCAAAGCAGTGTCTACACATAGCCTTGAGCCTGGGGCAGGTCCTTTCCTTCTATTTCTCAGATCCACACCAAAGTTGCTCTGTGGTGTTGCTCTGAGGTAAGATCAAGTTGCAGAGTTGCCCTTAATCCTACTCCCAGGCCTACAGGTGTCCTACAGCCCCTCTCCAAGGTTTCTAGTTACTCTGTAGCCTTGATGGCAGGGACATCATGCCTACTATTATGATGATTCTGTAAACTGTGGGTTATGCTAGTTTGTATTGATACCAGCTGAAGGAAAAGGAGTAACTGTCAAAGTCAGCAAAATCCACATTTCCACCAGAGGCATCAGGACACTCTGCATTGCCAAGGATGGGATTCTGTGTTCACATGCAGGTTTTCAGCACAGAAACTGAGACAGTCAACACACAATCTCCCCAACATACTTGGTGTTCTCCTTGTTCATCCAAATAGTGAACCACAAGGTGGGCATGTATGGATTGCAGTGTTGTTCTATAGTGTGGTAGATACAACACAGGACTGATACAAAGTTTTAGTTGCACTTGGACACACTGGTCTCCAATTTTTGCTGGGGAAATGATGTAGCTACAGTAGTTACACCAGACTGCTACAAAGCATAAATGGACCCTAAGCAAAAGCAGATACCGAACACATTTAATCCATGAGCATAGGTACAAGTATACCATGAGTACAGGAAGACGTTGAGGACCCAAGGAACACAGGAAGACCATGAACACAAGTAGTACATGTATACAGGTAGGATGTGATCATAAAACAGAGTATAGATAAATAAATTCTGCTTAAAGCAAATGTTACCAAGTATGGGAAACTGGTTCCCTTGAGTCATGAGCATCTATGTTCTTGGTATTGAGAGTATCAGACTGCTAACATTTCTGATGTGATGTCTATCTCTGAAGCCTCATCTTCATGCCCCCTTCTAACCAGAAGCATGCCCCAGGATGTGGCTTTGTGGAGGGAAATTCTGCTTGAGGCTATGCTCACATGTCCAGCCTGTAGTATTAGGATGTGGTAGTATTGGAGTATGGGGAACATACCTCTGAGGAGAGGACCTGAATCCATGGCCTGAGACTCTGTCTCAGGACCCTGTAACTTCATATGTGAGTGTCATAGCTTTGCCCTAGGAACAGAGGCTAAATCTGAATGATAGATATTCCACTAGATCTCAGGGTCATTGTAACTAGTTCAGAACAGAATAAGACCTCGTATTTCAAAACCATACATCCAAAAGCCCAGAAAACCTGGGAGATAGAAGCTGGGCTCTCTGTCTTGCTCTCAATATGTCATAATTCAACAAAACAGCATGATCATCTGCCCTGCCTAACTGTCTTCTGGAGAGGTCTGTTAGTATTAAGGAGACCAGGACTGAACATATGATGTCAATCCAAAATACAAGTGGAGAGAGATTTACCAAAGAATAATGATATTTATTTGACAATAGCAATGAGAATCCCTATGTTCTGGCAAACTATTAACATATTTAAGGAAGTTGGGGCAAGGGGTAGATTTCAAAGCCAAAAGAGGAAAAAAATCCTAAATTGCTTCCATAAAGAGTTCATTGGTCTTAGGGATCAAAGGCAGGAACTGGCAGCAACTCACTGGTAGAGACACCAACACTGGACAGGTATTCTCTTCAGAGTGTGTTAAATGAATTGTTTTGATCTTAGAGACCACTAAAGATAAATTTTGGGCAGGTATGATGGTGCATGTCTTTACTCCTAGAACTGTAGGTGTGGTAGTATACGCCTTTAATCCCAAAATTTTGTCTGGTTCCAGGCTAACCAAGGTTATATGGTAATAGCCTGGCTCAAAGAGAGAGAGAGAGAGAGAGAGAGAGAGAGAGAGAGAGAGAGAGAGAGAGAGAGAGAGAGAGAGAGATTTTGCTATTGAAATTTTTGCATATGTTAGAAAACACAGCAGAAGAAATGTCTCTGGGGGTCTTTGGAAAGTCTTTAAGAAAGTGTTTATCATTTGGATAGTGGTGGCACACACCTTTAATCCCAGCACACAGGAGGCAAAGGCAGGTGGATCTGTATGAGTTTGAGGCCAGCCTGGTCTACAGAATAAGTTTCAGGACAGCCAGGGCAGTTATACAGAGAATAAAATATTTTTTAAAAGTATTTTTCTCAGAGAAGCAAACGTGAGTGTGCTCCCCACCCCCACATCCTTTTACTACATCCTAATCCAATTATTTATTGGATCTAACAAGAATTATTTCATCCTTTACTTATTAATTTTTATATTTTTCCCCCGATCAAGAACATTCTTCAGATCATTGGTGATCAACTAACATTGTATAAGATTGTATCCCTTGATCCTGAGAGGGGGCCTGTGTGTATGGGTGAGTTGGTTGGCTGTTGAGAGAAAGACATCAGTGTCAAGACCATTTCAGTCCAATATAACCAGCAGAAAGCCAGAGGGTCATGCTCTTAGGACTGGTGCCCTGCCCTGTCACTAAGCTCCACCTCCTCAAGTGCTGGCCTCACTGGGCCAACTGTCATTTTGTTAGAAGCTGAACTTCTATCCACTCTTGACAGATAGCAGGTATAATTTTAAAATAAGCAATACAAAGTTTTGGGCTTTTTTCTTTTTTAGTGTTTTAGATTTATTTATTTATATGAGTACGCTGTCACTGTCTTCAGACACACCAGAAGAAGGCATCGGATCCCATTTCAGATGATTGTGAGCCACCATGTAGTTGCTAGGAATTGAACTCAGGAATTCTGGAAGAGCAGTTGGTGCTCTTAACTACTGAGACATTTCTCCAGCCCCCTGAAAAGTATTGTTAACAATAATACCACGGGCCAGCCAGTCTGGGCCTCCCTCAACCCATGTGGGGAACAGGGTCCTAGTCAGGTAGACAAGGCGTTGGCGAAGAAATGACAAACAGACACAGCACAAGGTAGTGCAGATTCTGAATGTAATTCATACAAAGTAGAAATCAGGCTTATATAGTATACAGAGAACAGGGCAAACTTCAGAAGTCGCGTAGACAGGAGAAGGTCACATCAAGGTCAGTGAGAACAAGCAGCCAAGTGCAAGGCGGAGAAGCAGTGGTGTCCTTCTTCTTGGTCTAGGTTGTTCTGGCAGCCCCAAGATAAACTCTCAGGATCTGTCTGAAGCAAGTAGCTGAAGGTCGTGGCTGTAACATAAATAATTAGTGATGAGAGTCCTACAACTTCTAACTTCTCACTGGCAGTAAAACAGTTTTTCTTTGTGTGGGACTGCTCTGATAGAAAGTGCCTAACTGCTATCTCTAACTCTTGAGACACCCTGTCTGGTAAGACAGCTTCTTAGTAAAAATTCCAAGCTAATTACAGCTAGGAAATCTATTAGGATTATTGAAACACTGTGAAGGCCAGGAAATAATGCTCAATCTCAGTTTTAGCTAATAATGAAATATTTCTTAGGGCACCTTTATGCCTGAATAAAGAAGCATGCAGATCTCTCCACAGATTATAGCAGAGATCAATCTGGAACACGTCTAAGTTAGGAGATGCCAACAACTGACTGAAATACCCACGAGACAAACTCCCTTTGGAGTCATAATGCCTCTTGTCCATGATCAGGTTTTAACCCTGATACTGTAGACCTACTGGGGTAGCACAATAATATGACAATTTCCATTTCATGTTTTTTTTAATGGAGAAAAGTTTATTATTTTACTTTTAATAAAATGGGGTAAAACAAATATGAATAGGACAAAACAATAAAGGAAGAAAAAGAGCCAAAGAAAAAGCATAAAGAATGCATGTAGATGCAGAGACACATGTGTTTGCATACATAGGAATTCCATAGAAACACAAAACTGTAAGTCCTAATATATATGCAAAGGGCCTGCAAGGTTAAAAATATATCCTGACTTAACATTATGAAACAAAGAACCTCCAAATAAGCTGTTGAGTTCATTTTCTGTTGGCCATCTACTGCTGGGCATGGGACCTACCCTTAAGAATAGTTTGTTCCCTCAGCAAGACTCCCTTGAAGAAAATTTTTTTGTTTGTTTTTTTGAGACAGGGTTTATCTGTATAGCCCTGGCTATCCTGGAACTTACTCTGTAGACCAGGCTGGCCTTGAACTCAGAAATATGCCTGCCTCTGCCTCCCAAGTGCTGGGGTTAAAGGCGTGTGCCACTACAGCCCAGCTTCCCTTGGAGAAAATTAAAAATAATTTTTCATTTGTAAACGGCTATCAACTGGAGATAGCTTCTGGGTTAGGAATGAAGACTTGTTCCTCTTCTCCTTTTAGCTCTAGGACCCACCTCAGGAACAGACCCACACAGGCCCTGTGCATGCTGACACAGTCTGTGAGTTCATATGTTTGCCAGCTCTGTTATGTCTAGAAGGCCTTAATTCCTTGGTGCCCAGCATCCTTTCTTGATCTTACACTCTTTCTACCCCATCTTCTGCAGTTTCCTCAGCCCTAAGGGGAGGGATTTGATAGAACATCCCTTTAGAGTTGAGTGTTCCAATCTCCCTCCCCCTCCCTCTCCTTCTCTCTCTTCCCCTGCATACTGTCTTTGGGTGTATTTATTCCCATCTGCTGCTGGATGAGACTTCTCTCATAACCATTGAGCAAGGTACAGGTCTATGAGTGAAGCGGAATGTTTGGCATCCATTATGCTAAGCTTAAAAGGTAACCAGTGAAACAAGTCAGATGACCACAGGAGTCTGTGGGACTTACTATGGTAACTGAGCCCTCCCCTTGTTTTGTATAGGTGGGTTTTAACTCTCCTGAGGAGAAACCTGGAAACAGCACATAGCCTTAGCAAAATAGCATAGACTTTTCCTCATCCTACCAATAGCTGGTCTAGAGCAAATTTACCATTTAACATCCTAAAGTTAAGGAGGTATCATTTAAAAGGGTCACTAGTATAATTTTGAGCAAAACTTGTCTTGGCAATGTTGTCAAAGTTACTCATAGTATAAACTAAAAGTTTTCTTGGGTCAATCTCTGTCAAATTATCCAAACTAGCTATTGGCTTATTGGGTATGTGTAGCTTAACAATATCATCCTCTTGAAAGTAAAGAAAAATTAAAGTGTCAGAGTCTTACAATAGTCTTATTCTGACTGTAGTTTTTCATCCTTTTTGACATTTCTGCCTTTGCCTGTGTCATCAGACCATTTTAAAGACTCTATATTTGAAATTTGCATCAATCCAGACCAGTGGCACAAGTTCCTTCCAGTCTGTCTAGCTGGTGAGCAGACCTTGGGCACAACCTCTGCAGCTGGTCCCACAACACCCAGAGGAAGCTCCACTCCCAGTTGCTCTAACATGCCCAGGATCACAGGATCTCAGGACCCCAGAATCCCAGGAGCTTGGTCACACCAGGATCACAGGGTCCAAGAGGCAGGTTGACTCCCAGGAGCTCTGACACACCCAGGATGTTAAGATCCCAGGATTCCAGAATCACAGGATCACAGAGACAGGAGGACTCCGAGGAGTTCCAACATAACCAGAATCACAGGAAGGACAGGCTCCAGTCAGATAAAGCCAGGGCAGGTAGCACTACAGATAACCAGATGGTGGGAGGTAAGTGTAAGAATATAAGCAACAAAAACCAAGGTTACTTGGCATTATCAGAACCCAATTCTCTCACCATAGCAAGTCTTGGATACACCATCACACTAGAAAAGCAAGATTCAGATCTAAAATCACTTCTCATGATGATGATAGAGGACTTTAAGAAGGACAGAAGTAACTCCCTTAAAGAACAGTTCCACCACACCCCTGTTCAAGGCAACTGATCGTGGTTTACATCCTCTGTAGCATGATGTACACACATGCTGCACAAATGTAGTTTGTATATATTCCTCCAGCATCTAATGGCTCCTACACATTCCACCAGGGATCTTCTGATTCCACCAGAACATCTTCCATGCTGTTCTGAATTGCTTCCCTTTGTGTATGTGCTGTTTTAGGTTTTCTATTATATAGGAAAACGGGTTTTTTTTGTTTTGTTTTGGGGGTTTGTTTGTTTGTTTGTTTGAGTCAGGGTTTCTCTGTATAACTCTGGCTGTCCTGGAATTCACTCTGTAGACCAGGCTGGCCTTGAACTCAGAAATCTGCCTCCCAAGTGCTGAGATTAAAGGCGTGCGCCACCACTGCCCGGCGGTGGCAGAAAACAGTTTTTAACAAGGTTTGTTGTTTTGAAACAGGGTCTCTTTTGCTTTATATAGGACTGTCTGTCCTGGAACTCACTTTGTAGACCAAGCTGGACTCAAACTCAGAGATCTGCCTCCCTTTGCCTCCTAAGTGCTGGGACTAAAGGCATGAGCCAACACTTCTAGTATAAGACTCATCTTTTGTTGTTCTGTTTGTTTTCAATACATCCCAACTGCAGTTTCCCCTTTCTCTACTTCTCCCAGTCCTTCCCCTCTCCCAGCCCTCCTCTTCCTTCCCTCTCCAGATCCACTCCTCGTTTCTGAGGGTCATCTTATCTTTCTGTTAAAGAAATGCCCTATAAATATGCTATGCTTTGATACTCAAGTGCAGTGAACATATTTGCATATTGTATGCACATGTTCTTGGGTCACAATTCCATAACTTGTGATCTTAATCATCTAACAGAAAAAGTCAGATCTGTATTGTACTTAACATTGACAACAAAAGATATGTTAGCTTTAATTAGGCCAATGATATTATATTAGCCTCATTTATCAAAGGCCTCCACAAACAGATACCTTTACAGTTTAAGGCTTCCTTCTGTGTCAAACCTACATAAAGTAGTAAACCCAGATGAAAACATGCTGACCACTCTGAAGACTTTAATTATGTTTCACCATCAAGTTTTAAATCAGCTTATTTGTCAAAGATTTATTTAAATCATGTGAACGAAAAAGCTTCGGTGCTGGGCAGTGGTGGCGCATGCCTTTAATCCCAGCACTTGGGAGGCAGAAGCAGGTGGATTTCTGAGTTCAAGGCCAGCCTGGTCTACAGAGTGAGTACAAAAAACAAAAACAAAAACAACAAAAACAAAAACAAAACACTTCTGGCTTAGCATATTTTTAGCAAGCTTAGTGTACTCAATTTGTGAGGATTCATTTATCTTTAAGCCAATTAAAAATTCAGCTCTTATAAATCCAAGGTAGAAAAATCCCAGGTTCACAACAGACACACATACACACACATGCACACACAGAGATAGACAGAGACATAGAGACAGAGAGAGACTACATAATCACAGAGAGAAATAAAATTCAAAGTCTTTTAATTAGGAGCTGGGGGTAATGTTCAATGAAATAACATAACATTGTGCACTTTGATCACATTTTTTATCTGTAAATCTTGGTGTGAATGGTTTATCTACAGTTTGGGTCCTGATTAGATGAAGTTAAGCTAAAGCTGCAAGTGATCAAAAGAGAAAGAGCACAGTTTCTGTGAGGAGTCCTCACTCAGAAGTGACAACCCCAAAATAGGGTTGGTGAACTGGAATCGATAAAATCGTTGTTTGATGTGGCACACACTTTAATCCCAGCCCTTAGGAGGCAGAGACATACGGATTTCTGTAAGTTAAAGGCTAGTCTGTTCTACATTGCCTGTTTCAGGTCCTCCACAGCCAACAAATAGATGTATATTTAGGAGGCTGGGTGAGTAAATGACTATAGGTAAATGGGTGAGGGGTGAATGCATAGGATGAGTGGATGGATGGGTGGGTAGATGAGTCAGTGAGTGGATGAGTGCTACTAAGCAGCACTGGCACCTGCCTACCCAGGGAGAAGCAGCAACATAACTTTATAGCCAGAACAACAGGGTACAAGGCTCTGCAAGGCTCCAGGAAGGACAAGGCTATGCCACAGCACAGCAAAAGCCTCAGAACAGAAATCAGACCAAAGCTTAGGATCTCCAGAGATTTCTTCTCTTATCCTTACCGAAGACGTGAGAGCCTCGGGTTCTGTGTGCATGGTCTCCCCCATTCTCCTACTTGCCATCTCCTAAATGTCACAGAAGGTTTGACCCAGGACACTATATATCCCTGGTCCCTTCCCCACAGTAGCTTCTCACTGGAGGGCTCCATTCAGCCATAGAACCAGACCAGAACTCAATCCTGTGTACAAAACATGGAGAAGTTAAAATGTAGCAGGACATGATGTGGGTATGTCCAAAAGATGGAAGAGAAAATACAAGGGCTGGTACTTGTCCAACATGCAAAATGTCTTGGGGTTCTGTTCCCAGTGTGGCAAGAGTGTAGTGTGTCTTAATGTTCATGACAGACAAGGGAGCATGGGGATTACTACTAAAACAGTGTCTCTAAAATTAGGAGCTTTGTGGTTGATGTCACATATATTTCTATGGAAAGATTATATGCCTGAAGATCCAACAGATCCATGTAGCTCAATAGCATGCCTCTTCATACACTGGATATTCGAGAAGGGTAGATGGTAATGGCTCTGAGGTGGAGAATATAGCATTATAATAGAGTAATAATGAACATCGCCCACTTTAGATTATCCAGAAAGGGGCTGGAAGATTGGATTGTTTTAACCTTGTTCTGTGTGTCCTTCTCTAGAGGACTTCATCTGAAATAGTCTAGAGGAATGCAGAAGGCATTTAAAGGGACAGCAATAAACAAAGCTGATTCACTCTATAAATTTCTCCAGCTACCAAAGGAATCTAGGCTGTCTGGGCCATGACTTCAGAAGACCTAGGGATGTTTGAGGTAAAGGAGGGATGCAGAAGATTAGGTGTCAACAGAATAGAAAGGATCTTGGTCTAGACGATGGGGATGGAGAAGAGGATCTTGGAGAAGTCTTCAGGGTAAGAAGTGCCCCATCTCACTGTGATATTTGTGGTACATATGCATGTATAACTTGTCAATGAAGAGTTCAATTCAGAGTCTCCAGATCATGAGCACTTGCCCACTTGTAAGGCTGTTAGATATTCTAAACAGGAAAATATGGGAGCAAAGAAGCCCTGGGAAGACAGTGGAATGGACAAGAAAGGCAGGAAGAAGCCTTCAGATGCCCCTGAAGCCACAGGATGACAAGGAGGGAGTCTGGGAGCTTCAGGGCGGCATGCCAATCTTCAGTGTGGAATGCATATTTACACCACACACATAGAAAGGATTAGCCTCTAAAGTTCTAGAGGTGAAGCCAGAAGGCTGAAGGAACACCATCTACATGGGGGGACTTATAGGGCCAGGCTGAGAAGAAGAGCTACTAGGGGCATTTGAAGCCCAACCAAAGGCATGGCATCTTTGACTTACTGAAACACATGCGTGGATGGCAGGATGATGAAAATCAAGGAAAGGTAGAAACTTGGCTATGAGGGAGTGATGTGCTTAAGGCTCTATATTCTTGTTTTACTGGTGGATTCACAAAAGGAAGTTCAAAAGGGAAAATGCTAGCTAGTCTTGGCATAGATATTCTCAGAACAATCTCCTTTAAGACCAGCTTCTCAGAGGGACACAGACGGAGCCAGACCTGCCATGATGACCAAGCCCAGGTTCTATCTGACCTCTGGCCCTGGACTCTTATACTTCTTTGCCCTTTTCCTAAGAGTCTTGTCTTATGAGGTTCATGAGGTACCCATGATGATACCAAGATCATTATGGCATAGCCTCTAGAGTGAAGATTCCAGAGCGTCCTGAGTGATGAGGGTATCTGATATTCCAGGGACAGGTGAATCTGGAGGCTGTTACTTCAATATAAAAATAGTGATTGTATAGCAGTAGGCACCTGACAGGGAGACTGGGGACTTCATCAAGAAGGCAGGAAACCTAGGAAGTCAGAGGCCATGGAGAAGAGAGCATGGGAAATGAAAGGATTTGAGAGCATTTTAAAACCATAGCTTTGATTACAGTTAATTCCCAGCAGGAGAAGGATATGTGGAGAGAGAGAGCAATGAATAGATGAATTTCCTGGAGTGGAGATCAGGCCAAGAGAAAGAGATTGGGAGGTCCCAGTTTTATTTACAAAATGAGACTTACACAATGTATAGATAAAAATGGGTGATAAAGTGAGGTGTCAAATGCAGGTTGAAATGTGGTAGAAATCAAGGTAGTAAGAAAAGCAAAATGAGACAACTACCAAGTATGACTTGTGTGCCTTGCACATTCTCTGAAAGTCATATCTGTGGATTTGTGGGCTTCATTTGAGGATCAAGTATACTTCATTTAAGAGCAATAGTTCTCAACCTTCCAAATGCTGCAACCCTTTAATACAGTTCCTCATGTTATGGTGACACCAACCATAAGATTATGTTTGTTGCTCTTTCATAACTGTAACTTTGCTACTGTTATAAATTGTAATGTAAATATCTGATATGCAGAATATCTGATACATGACTCCTGTGAAAGGGTCATTCAACTCCCAAAGGGTTCATGACCCACAGGATGAGAACTACTGATCTAAGAGTCAGCTATGTGAACCTGTGTGACCTATCTGAGGATCAAATGTGTATATCTGTGTGTATCATATGAGGGTAAGTGTAAAGATCTATGCATATCATCCAAAGGCAATCTCTTGCTCTATGTAGAAACACTTCGGTATGCCTTGGTATAGTGCTTCAAGACTGCTCTAGAAGCAACCTGCAGATCAAGATTAGCCTCTAGCACTAATGGTTAGTCAGAAGATACGTGTGTGCAAACCACCAGGTATACTGTGACCACAGTGGCAAACCGTGGGGAGCTACCCACATTATGCCCAGAGAAAAGGGTATCCAGGTAAATCCCTTCCTAGGGAGGATGTACCACATGACCAAAGCCTTGTACCTGTGATTTAGCCAGGAAAAGTTGGTGATCTTCTTTGACAAGATATTAACATTTACCCCAGTAATGTCACCTTTGTCAGGCTTTGCTGCCCACCTCCCTTTGCTGTCATTCATATATTGATTTACCTCCAGCTTAATGCCACATAGCAGCCAGGTGGTGGCTACTTCTCCAAGAAGGAGAGAGGGAAGTGGCTTTAGCCACTTCCATCCCACAGGGAGGATAGCCCAATCTTCAGACTCCTAGTAGGTTCCTATCAGGGTGGAACGTTCTTTTCAGGGGTGGAACTAGCTTCAGATGCAGGCTCCCTTTTATACTTGGGGTAGTAGATGTGCAAGTCCTTTATGAGCCCTCTTTGAATCCTCCCTGAGACCAGAGATGGGCAAAAATCACCATGTCACAAAGTCTCATGGTAGACAGTGGTCTTTGGAGCAGAATTCAAGTATAGGGTTGGTGGAGAGATTCCAAGATACAGGAAACTCTCAACTCGAGCTCCTCAGCCAATTTGTCTTAATGATAGTGTCTCATAACAAGCCACCAATCACAACAGAGTTCATCTTTCATGCAGGAAGAGTGTGCAGCAGGTTTGGAGGGGGCTGGCGGAAGGAGACAGTCCCCTGGCTAGAAGTTCTGAGGGGAGGGGCAGTGAGGCAGACTTGAGCATACAGGGAGATAACTTTGCCCAAAAATAGACAGGTACACGAGGACTTTGTAGGGGCTATTTGGAAAACTTGGGAGGCTTCATAGGAATCAGAGGTTAGGTGAGCTTAGTAGAACCCCATGAACACGGTGAACTCTCTCTGCCCAGAGACTGTGTCCTGAGTTAAGAGGTAGGGCTCCTTGGTATCACAGCACTAGTTTAAAAGCATAGCCTCTGTAAAAACCTGGGAGCAACAGACAGCCGACCATAGCAATAACCTCTCTCTTCCCACTGCAGTGTCCTCACTTCAGCACATTCGCCGATGAGCTCACTGACTATGTGACAAAGAACATTCTGTCCACACCAATCATGAATGGTAAAGATGTTGTGGCTGTGATTATGGCAGTGAATAAACTGGATGGCCCATGCTTCACAAGTGAAGATGAAGATGTGAGTGTCCAGGAGTTGTTAAACCCTTCCCAGGGGTTTGTCCCTCGTGTGTCACAGAAGATCACATACCTCCCAGCATGCCTTTGCTCATCTGCATTCCATTATCTCTCTCTAGTTGTGTGGTTATGTGACCCATGCCCCTTGACAAGTCTAGATCTGAGTTGTGTCCCTCTGCTAATCAGAGTGTGTGAGCTGTGCTTATCCAGAGGCATAAGCCATGGCCTCACAGAGATTCTTCAAACCTCTGTGTGTCCCTATTTATCTGGGTGTGTGAGCTATGCCCCAACTGTTCATCTTTGTGTATGTAAGTCATGTTCCTTTGTGTGTGATCCATGTTCCTGCCCCAACAGGACTGAACCTTTATGTGCATGAGAGCTAAGTATAGCTTACCAGTATGCTTTTCTGTGTGTGGCATTTTCTCCAGGACATTTGGGTATGCCTCTCTTCTGTACATGTGTCCTTGGACATGTGGATTTCCGACTCATGCTGTTATAATTGCTGTTTCAGGTTTTCACAAAGTACCTGAATTTTGCTACATTAAACCTGAAGATCTATCATCTAAGCTACCTCCACAACTGTGAGACGCGCAGAGGCCAGGTACCTGTATGCTCTGGTGGATCCTTCCCCAGTCTTCCCCCTCAGAGGCTGTTTTGTCTTCATGAATGACCAAGACACTGTGATGTCCAATCAGAGCATGACTCTGGCCTAAGAGGACCCAATATTCCCATGCATGTCATCAGTGCAAAACTGAGTAGGGGCAGGAATGCTCATCTAGGCAGACAGGTTGTGAGGAAGAAACTGGAAAGGCCCTCTACTCGTTACAACAACCTGACCTAGTAGTCACAGCTTCCTGCAGAGCCACAGACAGGCTCCAAGCTCCTCAGATTCTGCCTCAGAACTCTGCAGGAATTAGAGTGAATTGTCCATTAATGAAGCACAGAATCTCCTTGTGTGATTGGGCCTGTCAGAGAATCTGGGATCTGTTTACTTTGCATGTGATAGAAACTTGAGTGTCCAGCTGGGTCAGTGTGCTGTAAGTTTAGAACACAAGTGACCAAAAAATTTTGAAAATATCAGAGAAGAGAGGCAGGGCCAGGGTTGAGGGCCACTAAGACTATCTTGACCATAAGCTACAGCACAAGAGCTCAGAAAAAATCTCAAGGCAAAGTGGTTCTCTTATCTAAGTCTCAGCCTGCAGAAGCCCTTGTGAAATTCCATACTGGCTATGACAAGGTAGGTCTGTATCCCAACACTCAGGGGGCAAAGGCAAGGTGCCTTAGTCAGTGTTCTATTGCTGTGAAGAGACACCATGACCACAGTAACTCTTATAAAGGAAAACACTTAATTGGTGCTAGCTTACAGTTTCAGAGGTTTAGTCCATTGTTGTTATGGCAGGAAGCATGGTAGAATGCAGATAGGCATGGTCCTGGAGAAACGGAGTGTTCTACATCTGGATCCAAAGGCAGCAGGAAGAAAGAGTTATTCTGGGCCTGGCTTGGGCTTCGAAAACCTCAAAGCCCACCTCCAGTGACATACTTCTTCCAACAAGACCACACCTTCTAATAGTGCCACTTCCTGGTGACCAGACATTCAATTATATGAGTCTATGGGGGCCATTCTGTATTATTATTATTGTTATTGTTATTATTTTTATTATTGTTATTAACTTTATATCCTGATCACAGCACCCTCCCTCCCTTTCTCCCTGTCCCACCCCCACAAATCTCTCCCCGTTCTTATTCATACCACCACACAGGGCAATCACAAGTGTGAGGCTAGCCTGGGATACACAGCAAGGCCTTGTCTCAAAGAAAGGTGATCAAGGAGGAAGAGAAGAATGGAGAGAGAGAAGAGGGAGGGAGGGGAAAGAGAGAAAGAGAGAGAGAGAGAGAGAGAGAGAGAGAGAGAGGAAGAAGAAGGAGGAGGAAGAGGAGGAAGAGGAGGAGAAAGAGAATGAGAGGAGGGGAGGAGAGGGGCCTAAAGCTAGAAAAGCCAGCCATACACAAGCTGGGTGTTGGAAAATGCTAGATGGCAAGTTACTCTGTGCTTTCCAAACTTCTTGTTCTACCTGTTAGTGCTGCCATGCTTCAGCTACCCACTGTAAAAATGTGAAAATGTCAGAGAGGAGAGGCAGGGCCAGGGTTGGTGGCCACCAAGCACATCTTGATGGCTTGTATCCATGTGGTAGTGGTCACTTACCAAGAGACCTCTAGTACAGATACTTCAAGTCCAAGGCAGAGCCTGCCTCATTGATCAACCAAACTTAGGGTCTATGTAGCCATGGGAGTACAAGACAAATACCAAGTTCAGTTACAACTTGCATAAAGTACCCAGGCATGACACTGAGGGGAGGGAGGAACGGTGAACCTGAGAGAGATGAGTGAGATAGGGAAGCAAGGCCTGAGAGAGAAGGAGCTTCAGTCCGGCAGGAGCAGCAGAATGGAGAGTCAGGACTAGTTGGGGCTGCCCAAGGCCTGTGGGGATGGCAAGGCTGACTAGAGGAGTCAGGACTGGTGGCAATAAGCTCAGACCCCCTGAGAGAGGGGAAATGATGGCAGGCTGATTGGAGAGGAGAGGGAGGGAACATGTGTTTGTTGGAGGGGCTCACAGAGTGGTCATTTGTAATTCTTAATCTTCATTGTACTGTTGGAAGAAAAAGTAGAGAAAGGAGTATCAGGGATCTCCAGTCCTCCACCAAACCCACTACATACCCCATAGCCCATGACAGACAGACAGACAGACACACACACACACACACACACACACACACACACAGACACACACACACACACATACACACCAGAGAGAAGCCACCCACAATTTGCCACAACATACACAGCATAGAACCACACCCCATGCACTACACTTATTGTCTGTCCCACACAATCAAAAATGCTACAAATAACCTCACCATTTGCATTTCTGACGCAAATCACACACATACATCATACATATTCATCCCCGCATAGCTCACACACAGCTGCTGAGGCCTGCTCTCTCTTGTTCTACAGCCTCTGTCTTCCCATCTCCCATCCAGGGTCTTAGTCAGTTCTATTGCTGTGAGGAGACACTGTGATCACAGCAACTCATAGGAAAGAAAGCACTGAATTGGGACTTGGTTGCCATTTCAGAGGTTTAGTCCATTACCATCATGGCAGGGAGAATGGTGGCACACAGGCAGACATGGGGCTGGAAAAGTAGCTGAAAGTTTCACGTCTGGATCCTCAGGCATCAGCAAGCCATACTGGGCCTGGCTTGAGTTTGGTTGAACTCAAAGCCCAACCCCCAGTGACACACAAGAACACACTTCCTAATCCTTCTCAAGTAGAACCACTTCCTGATGACTAAGTATTAAAACACATGAGTCTATGAGGGCAACTTGTATTCAAACTGCTACACCAGGCTGTGCCCAGGTGTCCTGCACTGCCCACCTCCACCCTGCACTCATAGTTATTTTTTTAAGATTTATTTATTTATTATATGTAAGTACATTGTAGCTGTCTTCAGACACCCCAGAAGAGGGTATCAGATCTCATTAGGGATGGTTGTGAGCCATCATTTGGTTGCTGGGATTTGAACTCATGACCTTGTGAAGAATAGTAGGTGCTCTTAACCGCTGAGCCATCTCTCCAGCTTATAGTTATTTTTTTTTTTTTGATAGAAGTGGAAGCTGTCCCTCGCCGCTGCTCAGCCTTCCTCTCCTACATACATAGGTCTATCTTCAGTTAAAGAAAGCCACTGCTCTTCCTGCCCTTCCTCCATCCTCCTGATAGACTAACTCAAAACTGAGTGGCTTCTAGAAGCTCAGAATTAACCCATTTCCCCCAGGATGTGGTTATTTGTGTCTATTTGAAATTGTGTAATGCTAATTCATAGCAGTGGTTGATCCAGCAGCACCTACAGTGCTGCAGTCACCCTTCACCCTTCACCCTCACCACCCACAGCCTCAGATAACACTGACAATTTTCTGTCACTATCTTTTTGCTTATTCTGGACATTTCACCCAATTTTTGCATGTTACTATTTCCTGTTGTTGTTGTTGTTGTTTTACATTTGTTATTTGTGAGGGTGGGCACACACCAAGGCATGAGTACAGAGATCAGAGGACTGCTTGCCTGAGTTTGTTCTCTCTTCCCACTATGTGGGTTCTGCTGATTGAACTCAGGTCACAAGCTTGGTGGCAAGTATTCTTACCCACTGAGTCATCTCACTAGCCCCATTTTATTATGCTATAGTCTCTTTTCTGACCATTTTAGATTTACAGAGTTGAGCCAAATTTATGTAGCCTGCACCAGCAAAAAGTTTCTCCATATACCAGCACTGACTAACAACATCATTAAAGACCACACTTGATTGAGATTTCCTTAGTTTTTGCTTTTTCCTTCTGTCCCAGAATGCCATCCCAAATCCCACAGGATGTTCAGTTGTCAGTCACATCTCCTCAGACTCCTCTTGTCCAAGAAAGTTTGTCCTACCGGCTTGTTTCCTGTGACTTGACAGAAAAACCTGGCTAGCAGTGTTCATGATTTTGGAATTGTTCTGATGTCAGACTTGGGTCACTAAAAGCCTTTCCATTGCATCACAGTGGGGTGCCACCATAAGGCTTACCAAAAACCAGGAAACAGTCTCCATCCCACTGTACTTACATATAATAAATAAATAAATCTTAAAAAAAATAATTATGAGTGCAGGGTGGAGGTGGGCAGTGCAGGACACCTGGGCAAAGCCTGATGTAGCAGTTTGAATACAAGTCGGCCCTATACCTATATGTGTATACACATATATACATATGCATATACATATCTGTTTGTGTGTGTGTATGTGTGTGTGTGTGTGTGTGTGTGTGTTGTATTTGGCTGGAGAGATACCTCAATAGCTAAAAATAAGCACTGCTCTTTCAGATGGCCTGAGTTCAATCTGAGTCCACTTGACCTTCTGTCCTTCCCTTTCTGAAGGAGGTCATTGCTCATACCATGCATAGGAATGGGAGGCACACTCCTCCTTCAGAGTGGAATATCTACTAAATTTGTACTCATTTATTAATTTACTTAATAATTGATTCATGCCTAGATTCATAGGTATTTATTTTCTGCTTTAGGCTGCAATCCAGTATTATTGTACTCACTACATTCCACAAACTGTTTTAGCCCTGGCTCTTCAGCTGGCTCCTGTGTCTTTTGACACATTTTATCACTGTACGAGTCCCAAGGCTTCTCCAGGATGCTTCCTGCCCCGGTCCTAGAACCCATCATTTCTCCAAGAAGCCCTGATCCATATATTAAAAAGCTTTATTGGAAGCTAAAATCAGAGTATTGTTATAGTCTTTGATGCTCCAATCTCCTCTCACCCTGCTAAGGAAGATCACGTGTGCTAACATGTGTGCATACTCAGTAGGTATATCACATAGAACACCATATTGGTCTAAAATTAAACATCATTTCTGACTGATGGTCCTAGCCCTGATCTAGTGCCATGTAGGTCCTTTGGGTACGTACCCTCAACACAGAGACTCCTGGTTCCTCCCATCTACCACCCACTTGCTAAATGTGAGAACTTTTTTTATCAAGGATCCCTTGAAAAAAATCGGAGCATAGAGATTATGCCACCCCCTTTGCTGGCTGTCCTAAAAATAAATCAGCATTTCCTCCATGCCCCAAAGGTGCACAGTACAGTTAGATGCTCTTGGTCTGCACTCTTTCCTGTTTAGTTTTAAGGATAGATATAGATAATAATATGTATATAGATATAGATATAGATAAGAATATATATACACATACATATATACACATATACATATATATGTATACATATATATACACACATATACCTATACCTATATGTGTATACACATATATACATATGCATATACATATCTCTGTGTGTGTGTGTGTATTTGGCTGGAGAGATACCTCAATAGCTAAAAATAAGCACTGCTCTTCCAGATGGCCTGAGTTCAGTCTGCAACTGCCTATAATTTCACCTCTAAGGGAATACAATGCTTCTGCTTTCTGTAGGCACCTGCATTCACATATACATGCATTTATATGCACATATCCACAAATAGATATATGTCCATATACATCACACACACACACACACAAACACACACACACACACACAATGTGGTGCAAAGCTTATAATCCCAACATTCAGTGGCAGATTCAAGAGGATCATCCTCAAGTTCCAGATCATGCTTGTCTACACAATAAACATAGTGAGCTCTGACTACTCCAGGGCTTTATAGAAATACCATGTCTCAAATAACAATAACAAAAAGGAACATATTCATATGTACTTTGAATGTAAGTCTAGAAGTATATTTTCCGTGTATTTTCTCCCTGAGTGTTGCTTGCCTCTTCGTTCACTTAATAATACATATGGCAAAACAGAAGTTTGGCATTTTTATAACCCCAATTTATTATAGTCTTCTTCATAGACTGTTATACCCAAAACCTCATCCTTAAACCCAAGATCACCCAGGTTGTCTTTTAGGTCATGTTATAGGAGTTTGAGTCTTGGATTCTTGTAAATGTAAATGTTGCTTTTATTTCCTCAGATGAAGGGAAGAGATGAGAGCTGTGAATACACAGCTTTGGTTGAGGCCAGAGTGTTTCTTTCTCTGTACTAACTATCCCAAGCCTAGGCCTGGAAACTTCTAGCCTCCTTACCAGCTAATCTTCCAAGCTAACTGATTCAATCTGGCTTCTCCTGGCTTCTGACTGAATTGCTCTGCTTGGCCTCATACTAACTTTGGCAATGTTCTCTCTTTCTTTTTTTGGGGGGGGGGAATATTTAATTTATTTACTTATTTATTTATTTTTAGTTTTATTTCATTATGAGAAAAGTTACATGATTTCAATTTATCTGAATTTGTTAACATTTAAAAACATATTTTAAGTAAATAGAATTAAATCACATTCTTGTTTTCCTTTTGTACCCCAACTCCTCCCTGATACCCCCCCACTTCAATACCTACAATATCTTTTTTTGTCATATTCTTTAACATTTATAAAATATTATAACAATAAAAATGAGTATTGTAAAAGTTGTTTGATATAAAACAACAATCAATTTAACAGTCTTATGTAGATGTTTGTCTGCGGCAATACTGAAAACACATATGTTTTTCTCAATATAAATTTTAAATAACTCCAAATGGAATAACTGTATATTTCAAAATAATACATCACTACTAATATTTTCTTAAATGAACATAAATATATAAAGTGTTTTTGTTTGTTTGTTTTATATTTAGTAGAACTTAAAATTTTGGCTCTTACTGTGGTAACTTGATACAAGAGTTACAAACATCAAGCAAGGCATTCAGTCTTACTATTTGTTGTTCTCTTACAAA
The DNA here is from genome assembly GCF_008632895.1 of Mastomys coucha. Classification (NCBI taxonomy): domain Eukaryota; kingdom Metazoa; phylum Chordata; class Mammalia; order Rodentia; family Muridae; genus Mastomys; species Mastomys coucha. The sequence continues at coordinate 101,280,086 of NW_022196905.1, forward strand.
CCCCTCCCAATTTAATTGTCTAGATTACTTTTGGGTATATAAATACTTTTAAAATATGTAAGCTGTTCTGAAAACCATAGTATAAAAACATAAAATAAACAATACTACTAATCGAGGCTAAGATAGGAGAAGCAAGATCTCAAGACCATTATGTTGTAGCCAGTAAGACATTGTCACGAACAAACAAGCTGAAAGTATATATGGATTGTATAATATTGGACCTATTTTTCTAATTACCAAATTAGAGAGACCATTGAATGACAGTCAACAAATTTCTAATTCCGCATATTTTTGAATTTCAATAGATTAGGATATGTTGGTAATATTAATTTTCATATTAAGATATTAAGAAAAAGTAATTGTCACTTCCTGTTTTTGTTGTAAGAGGAATTAGGTTTGTGTGGATTTGTTGAAAGATTACCTTCTTGCTTCTTCTATGGTGTAGTTTTGCTCCTTATGTTGATGTTTTCCATTTATTATCCTTTATAGAGCTGGGTTTGTGGAAAGATATTGTGTAAATTTTGTTTTGTCATGGAATATCTTGTTTTCTCCATCTATAGTAATTGAAAGTTTTGCTGGGTATAGTAGTCTGGGCTGGCATTTGTGTTCTTGTAGGGTCTGTATGACATCTGCCCAGGATCTTCAAGCTTTCATAGTCTCTGGTGAGAGGTCTGGTATAATTCTGATAGTCCTACCTTTATATGTTACTTGACCTTTTTCCCTTACTGCTTTTAAAATTCTTTCCTTTTTAGTGCATTTGGAGTTTTTATTATTATGTGACGGGAGGAATTTCTTTTCTGGTCCTGTCTATTTGGAGTTCTGTAGGCTTCTTGTATGTTCATGGGCATCTCTTTCTTTAGGTCAGGGAAGTTTTCTTCTATAATTTTGTTGACGATATTTTCTGGCCCATTACATTGGGAGTCTTCACTCTCTTCTATACCTATTATCCTTAGGTTTGGTCTTCTCATTGTGTCCTGGATTTCCTGGATGTTTTGGGTTAGGAGCTTTTTGCTTTTTGCATTTTCTTTGACTGTTGTGTCAATGTTGTCTATGGTGTCTTCTACCTCTGAGATTCTCTCTTCTATCTCTTGTATTCTGTTGGTGATGTTTGCATCTATGACTCCTGATTTCTTTCCTAGGTTTTCTATTTACAGGGTTGTCTCTCTTTCTGATTTCTTTATTGTTTCTATTTCCATTTTTAGATTCAGAGTGGTTTTGCTCATTTTCTTCACCTGTTTGATTGTGTTTTCCTGTAGTTCTTTAAGGGATTTTTGTGTTTCCTTTTTAAGGGCTTCTAGCTATTTACCTGTGTTCTCCTGTATTTCCTTGAGGGTGCTATTTATGTCTTTCTTAAAGTCCTGTATCATCATCATGAGAAGTGATTTTATATCTGAATCTTGCTTTTCCTGTGTGATGGTGTGTCCAGGACTTGCAACGGTGGGAGAATTGGGTTCTGATGATGCCAAGTAACCTTGGTTCATGTTGATTATATTCTTAGGATTGCCCCACATCATCTGGTTATCTCTACTGCTACCTGCCCTTGCTAAATCTGACAGGATCCTTCCTATGATCCTAATTGTGTCAGAACTCCTCAGAGTCAGGCTGTCTCTGTGATCCTGTGATTTTGGAATCCTGTAACCTGGGGCTTGTTAGAGCACCTGGGAATGGAGCTTCCTCTGGGTGTTTTGGGAATGACTGCAGAGTTTGCACACAATGTCTGCTCAGGGCACTGGCCAGCCCAGACAGACCTGAAGCAACACGAGCCACTGGGCTGGCAGAGTTCCCGTGTGCCTGGGTCCTGCTGGTCCCAGTTACTCATGGTGTTGGGACAGATTTTGTGTCCTTCTCACCTCTGATCCTGGGCGTGTTAGAGTGCCTGGGAGTGCAGCTTCCTCTGGGTGTTGTGGGACAGGAAGGAACCTGAGCGACTGGGCTGGTGGAGTTCCTGTGTGCCTGGTCCTTCTGGTCCCAGTTATTCCTGGTGTTGGGACAGATGTTATGTCCTCCTCACCTCTGATCCTGGACGTGTCAGAGCGCTTGGGAGTGAAGCTTCCTTTGGGTGTTGTGGGACTGGCTGCAGAGCTTGCGCCCAAGGTCTGCTCAGGGCACCAGCTCCATTCTTTCTTTTTTAAAAAGATTTATCTTATGTGTATGAGTACACTGTAGCTGTACAGAAGGCCATGAGCTATCATGTGTGTGGTTGCTGGGAATTGAATTCAGGACCTCTGCCAGCCCAGCTTGCACTGTAGCTGTCTTCAGACGCACCAGAAGAGGGCGTCCGATCTCATTACGGGTGGTTGTGAGCCACCATGTGGTTGCTGGGATCCGAACTCAGGAGCAGTCAGTGCTCTTACCCATTGAGCCATCTCACCAGCCCCTGGCAATATGTTCTAATCTGGCTCATTCTCATTGTCTGGCTTGTTCTGCCTTCAGCTATATCTAACCTGTGTCTGTAAAACTGTCATGCCCAAACTGCTATACCACCACACCACTCCATCTTTTTTCTCTCTTGTTGCTCTTAAGCAGCCTCTCTTTCTCTGCTGCTTTCATATGAATTGGACACATCCTATCTTTAACTCATTCTGTCAAATCTTTCTCTGATTCATCACTTTATCTGCCTGTCAATTAAACATCACTTTCCAACTTGGCTGCTTCCTTCTACAAACTAACCTTACCTTCATTGTTAAGGGTGTGTCTGAATTTCAGTCTTATTATACTGTAATTCAGGATGTATCTACACATCTTTGGATATGATCACTTGCTAGAGCAGCCATGTTGCTGCTTTGAAATTCCATTAAAGATTCTGAGTTTAGGCTCATTATTAGTTTGATGAACACTATAAAGTCTGGGTCTAGATTCACATTGGCATGTGGATATTGAGCTTTTACTCATTTGTGAAAAGACAACATTTTTTCTATGAATTGTCTTTCCTTGTTGTAGAGGTTAGTTGAGTACATTTGTGGAGATCTGTTTTTTAATTTTCCAGGTATTTTCCCGATCAGCCACTGTAGTTCTAGAGAAAATCTTGAGAATGATAATGTCAGTCTACCAATATTGTTTTCCTTTTTCAGAACTGTTTTGGCTATTCTGGGAATTCTGTCTTTCCACATAGACATTATTGTCAAGATTTCAAGATTCATAGAATAGCTTGCTGGTATAATTTGGATTTTTCTAAATCTATAGACCAAGTTGGAAAAAATATTATTTTAAAAACAGTGAGTCTTCTAGGGTAAGGATATAACTCAGTTAGTGAGAGTGCTTCCCTACCATGCCTGAGAACTGGATGAAACTGGATTCAACTCCCAGCACCACAGAAACCTGACATTGTGGTACGTGTTGCAGTCCTAGTACTTGGGAAGTGGAGGCAGCAGGATCAGGAGTTCAAGATGCTCTTTGGCTATATGGCAGGTTCAAGGCTAGCTTTGGCTACATGAGACTGTCTCAGAAAAAAAATCCACAAGCACTTAAAATCTTCATATTAATTTTGATATTTTACTTATTTTTTAAAAGATTTATTTATTCATTTTATGTATATGAGTACACCATTGCTCTCTTCAGACACCAGAAAAGCTCATCAGACCCCAGTGCAGATGGTTGTGAGCCACCATGTAGTTGGTGGGAATTGAACTTGGGACCTCTGGAAGAGCAGTCAGTGCTCTTAACCACTGAGCCATCTTTCCAGCCCAATATTTTACTTCTTTAATCAAACTTTTGAAGTTTCCATGGACTGGGGAACTTGCATTTGTTCTGTGGGACCCGAGTGAAAAGCCAAGATGATAACTTACATTTGTAACCCCAGCTCTGGGAAAGTGGAGACAGATGAATTCCCTAGGGACTCCCTGACCAGATGACTTCCAAGGTTTACCTCCACAAATATGCACATGCTCCTGCACATATAGGCAAAAGATTGAAGTTTCTACATATAAATTTTACACATATTTCACTAGATTTATATCTAAGTACTTCATTTTGGAATATAATGTAAGTGGTATCGTGCTCTGACAGCTTCATCTTCCAATTGTTCATCACTGGTATCAAGGAAAGCAATTATATTATGTTAACCCAATAGTCTGTGGCTTTGCTAAAAATCACTTACTAGTTTCACAGATTTCTTGTTGATTCTCTGGTATTTTCATATAGATCATCATATCATTTACAAACAAAGATATCTTTATTTCCTCTTTTTATATATATAGTGTTTTCTTTTTCTGGTCTTATTGGACAATTAAGACTTTGTGTAGCAATGTATTATAAGAGAGAAGAATCTATTTTCAATAATAATTTTGAAAGATTTCAAGTGAACATTTCTTCCTCATTCCAAATCTTAGAGAAAGACACCTAGTTTCTTTTTATTAAGAGTGATTTTGTAGGCTGGAGAAATGGCTCAGAGGTTAAGAACACTGGCTGCTCTTCCAGAGGTCCTGGGTTCAATTCCCAGTAATCACATGGTGGCTCATAACTATGAAATCTTCTGGCCTACATGCAGAATGCTATATATATAATAAATAAATAAATCTTTAAAAAAAAAAAAAAAGAGAGAGAATGATTTCACAGCCCAGTGTGGTGGTATATGCCTTTAATCCCAGAACTCAGAAGGCAAAGGCAGACAGATTTCTGTGAGATTGAGGCCAGCCTGGTCTACAGAGTGAGTTCCAGGTTAGCCAGGGTTTCACAGAGAAACCCTGTATCAAAAAAAAAAATCAAAACAAAACACAACAACAAAGTACAGCGTTGCTCCATGGTATAAGGAGATAGCACATTGGACTTCTAGAGGCTGAAGAATGATGTCATCTCTTGTGGTTTCATAGGATTTTTTTTTTAAAATCTAGTTAAGGAAATGTACTGTATTTCTTGTTAAGGTACTCCCTCTTGAATTAATATTGAATGTTATCAAATAGCTCTGCATTATTTGATCAAATCATGTAAATTTTTCTTTAGTTTGTTCATTTTAAGAGTATATTAGTTTGCTTGAGGTTTTGGTTTGTGGTGTATTTATATTGAGCTATGGTCTTCTCGCATTGTACAGCTAGGTCTTCAACTGCTGGGCTTCAGTGGTCTCCTCACATTAGCCTTCTGACTAGCTGAGATTGCAGATGCATGCCAACATTTCTAGTGTATATTAACTGAATTTGAAATCCTGAAGCGGTCTTCTATAATATTGGTCATAGGGTGTAATTATTTGGTAAGCAATGTAATAATAATGGGGTAAATATTTACTAACAATTACATTATTGTTACATTACAGACTCATTTTATCAATATTTTTTTCTTAGACAATGACTTGCTATGGAACTCTTACCTCCAAACTGCTAAAATTATAGGTTCATCTTACCATGCATGGTAGTTTTGCCAATGTTCAGTTAAGAATTTGTGTATCTAGAGCCAGGCATGGTGGTGCATGCCTTAATCATAGCGTCTGGGAGGGAGAAGCAAGTGGATTTTCATGATTTCAAGGCTAGTCTGATCTACATAGTTAGTTCTAGGGCAATGAGGGTTATGTAGAGAGACCCTTTCTCAAAAATAAAAATAAAAAAGTTTTTGTATCTATGTTAGTGAGCTATATATGGATATAGAGTTTTTCTTCCTTGTGATGTCTTTTTTAAAAGTTTTTTTTTTATCATTATTCTTTAATCTTTTTTTTACAGTCCAGTCATTATCACTCTCCAGGTCCACCCTCCAACAATTCCTCATCCCATTCCTCCTCCCCTGACTCCAAGAGGATGTCCCCCACCCCACCAGACTTTCCCACTCCCTAGGGCCTCAAGTCTCTTAAGGGTTGGGTGTGTCTTCTCTCACTGAGGACAGACCAGGCAGTCCTCTGCTGTACATGTGCCAGGAGCCTCATATCAGCTAGTGTATGCTGCCTGGTTGGTAGCTCAGTGTCTGAGAGATCTCAGGGGTCCAGGTTAGTTGAGACTGCTGGTCTTCCTATGGGGTCACCCTCCTCAGTTTCTTCCAGCTTTTCCCTAATTCAACCACAGGAGTCCCCAGTGTCTGTCCATTGGCTGAGTGTAAGTATCTTTCTCTGATTCTTTCAGCTGCTTGTTGGGCCTCTTGGAAGGCAGCTATGCTAGGCTCATGTCTGTAGTAATAGTGTCAGGCCTTAGAGCCTCCCCTTGAGCTGGATGTGGTGTAATGTGCTCAGAAGTATTGTTGCCTGAAGAGGCCAGAAGTGTTAAGATCTCCTGGATCTAGAGCTACCTGATGTAGGTGCTAGGAACAGAACTGAAGTCTTCTGCAGTAGTAGAACATGCTTCTAACCCGAGTCATCTCTCCAGCTCTAGCCTTGTGATGTTTTCATCCAACTTTGTTATCTAGTTACTGCTGGCCTCAGAGAGGATTTTAGGCAGTATCCCCCATTCTGGGACACAGAAGAAAATCAAACTCAATCTCTCTCAAAACACACAATGGTTCTGTGAAGATGTGTGGGTCTGCCACACTTCAAACAAGCAATCACTTCTGCATCAGACATCAGCACAGTGTCCTCTGATTCAGTTCGGTTCTGATCCTATCTATTCAGAGATAGTCATATTTCACAAGTGTAGGGTTCAGTCTGAAGATGATCCACTTCTGGTACAAATGCCAAACTCTAGTCTGTCACCTGAGTTTCTGACTGATCAGCTATAAGGCAAATATTAGTTCATTTTCTGCTGCTATAATAAATTACCTGAAGCGAGGCACTTAACAAAGAAAAGAGATTTAGCTCATCTGTGTAGGTTCAAAGGCATGGCATCAGCTTCTGCTTGAATATCATGAAGTCTTGCTGATACTGCTGGGCTTAACCTGGGGGTTTGGGGGCATTTCTTTGGCTGTCATTATTTTTTTAATATTGTTGTTGTTCTTATCTGGGGTTTGTTATGGTTTTGTTTGTTTGTTTGTTTGTTTGTCTGTGGGGTGTTTGGTTTTTTACTTTTGCCATACTGACAAAACATACTGAGTAACATGGCAGACATAGCCTACTGAGAATTTGTTGTCCGAGCACAGAAATACCTGAAGGGCAATGTCATTCATCCAAGCTAGGAGGAACCACCCAGCAGAGACCCAGCCTGAGGCAAGGACAGTCCTATAAGCTGGTCATCTGAACTCTGTTGAGTCCAGAGGTCCAGACACATTCTCTGCCTTCATGGAAGGTCATCCTGGCTCTCTTCCTCATGATTATCATCTGAGAGGTTTTACCCTAGCCTGTTCCTCCAATCCTTTTCTCCAAGGAATGAAGGAAGCTACCAGAACTATAGCCTGCCATTCAAAGTCTAGTCTACCATGTGTCAGGGGATTTTCCTATGATCACCCTATTTTGTAATATTCCCTTCTGTAAGTCATACCAGGGCCCCAAATCTCTAAGAAGTCGGACTTTAAGAAGAGAGGAAAAGCTGCCCCAAGACTCAGACTCTAACAAGCATTTGCAGAATCCTGCCTCATACCTCTTCATGGGGTTTGTTTTATTTATTTTGGGGTGCTGGAAATAGAGCTCAGAGCCTTATGCATGCTAGGTTAAGTTCTCCACCACTAAGTCACATCCCTCATGTTACTTTATAAAAAGAAACCTCTAGGGTGGAGAGATGGCTCAACAGTTAAGAGCACTAGCTGCTCTTCCAGAGGTCCTGAGTTCAATTCCCAGAAACCACATGGTGGCTCACAACCATCTGTAATGTGATCTGACGCACTCTTCTGGAGTGTCTGAAGACAATGATAGTGTACTTGTATACATATAATAAATAAATAATTTTTTTTTTAAAAAAAAGAAAGGGCCTGGCGGTGGTGGCACATGCCTTTAATCCCAGCACTTGGGAGGCAGAGGCAGGTGGATTTCTGAG
>NW_022196905.1:101288789-101322235 GCF_008632895.1 Mastomys coucha
TTTCTGTTCACTACACCGAAGACCTTACAGCCTCTACCTATTGTTTGCATGGGAGAAGTGCACTGCTCATCCTAAAGACATGAGGGGGAGAAGACGCAAAGTCAGGGCCTTCTCAAGGTCTCACATTTCCAAGTTATGAGCAGTGAACAGTAAGGAGGGAGACAGCCTGGAGTACCCACCATGGCGTCCCTAGACCCAGAACATGAAGAAAAGAGCTGTGGCTTCCACATTCTTCCCCAGTAGTTCCTCAAAAGCAGAGGCCAGAACAGAAAAAAGGAAGGACAAGAAAAGTGGAGAGTCTGAGTTTTTATTTCCTTCTTTCTTTCTTTTTCCTTTTTTTCCCCTCTTGAAACCATCTCATGTAACTCACATTGCTTCAATTTCCCAAATACCAGGATTATAGGCATGAACCACCATACTTGGTTTTATCTTGGTTCTTTTTTTTTTTTTTTTTCTGAGACAGGGTTTCTCTGTAATAACCCTGGCTGTCCTGGAACTCACTCTGTAGACCAGGCTGGCCTCGAACTCAGAAATCTGCCTGCCTCTGCCTCCCAAGTGCTGGGATTAAAGGTGTGCGCCACCACCACCCAGCAGTTCTTTTATTATTTATTTTTAAATATTTATTTATTTTTATTTATATGAGCTGTCTTCAGACTCACCAGAAGAAGTCATCAGATCCCATTACAGATCATTGTAGTTGCTGAGAATTGAATTCAAGACCTCTGGAAGAGCAGTCAGTGCTCCTAATAGCTGAACCATCTTCCTAGCACTTTATCTTGCTTCTTGGCATAATGTTTTACAGTAAAAGTTTACATGATTTAATTTTAATAACAACATCATTTTTAACACCTGACTCCCAGGATTCCTAGATATTTGATAATGAGTACTTAGTTCACCATGAAGTAAAGGTCTTAATACTAATGTTAGAGGACAAAGGCATAGTAGAAAGAAAGCTTATATCCTGATCCATAAGTACACACAGGAAGAGAGAGAGAGAGACAGAGACAGAGAGAGAGAGAAGCACATTCACACACACACACACTGAAAGCTTATATCCTGATCCATAAGTACACACAGGAAGAGAGAGGACAGAGAGAGACACGCACAGAGAGAGAAGCACATTCACACACACACACAATCTTTTGAGACATAACAAATGTCACTGCTCTTCCTATTCTCGCATCCTAAGAACAGGAGCCTATGTTCCTTTGTTTTTGATAGTCCCAAGACTATCAAAGCAGAGCAGCCAAACTTCCAGGTTGTGGCCTCAGCTTTGTCATGGGAAAGCATGAGGTGTATAAGGGATGACCAGAAATCACCCATGAGTGAAGCAGAAGTGGCACTGGGACAGCTAGGACTGGGATTTCAGGGATGAGCACAGTGGTTTAAGATGTCCAGGACTGGGATGCTGATGTGAAGGTGAAAATGCAGTCCTAAGCCTGTCAAGATTCATGTCTCCTAGAAAATTGCTAGTTTGGAAAGTGTTGAGAGTGAACACGTGAACATGTGGGAGCAAGAGGCCAAAATGCACAGGTTGATAGGAGTGCTTCTAGTGACAGAGGTTGGGTTGCCCCAGGAAGATGGAAGCTTGGTGGTGGTGGGGGGGTGCTATAAGGAAATGAGTTCCTCAGGTCCAAGAAGATCTGAGGCCTGACTGAGCTGGTTGTATACAGAGACTTGTGCTTGAGAACCATGGCCTATGCTTGTGAAAGCAGATTCCTGAACCTGGTCTGGCAAGGACCTGTGTAGGTATCAACAGAATCATCACTTTCAAATTCACCCTGCTGAGACACATAAAGGGTCCTCTGTTCACAGTGCAAGTCATGGTGCTTGCTGGGCTGACTGCAGAGTGGGTGAGAATGGTTACTTGGATCTTTGACTTTTAAGCTCACAGTGACTTCAGTCTCCACCCATTGGTTCATTCACTGAGCACAAGGCCAGCACTAGGTAGTAAGAGTCATGGTTATGGCCTAAGTCTGGAGAACTTGCCATCTAGTGAGTTTCCAGGGTCCCTCGGGGTCAAGGCACAGGAAAGACTGTGTTCACAGTAAACCTTGAATTACACACCATCAGTCTGTGTCATCCTGGGTTCAGGGCCAGTTGGGCGTCCTGTAGGAATTAAGCTTCAAGTGTTTGTGGTACCAAATCTGCGTGGACCCCAGAAGCTTCTGAGGCCAGGTGGGAAGGGCCACAGGCCAACATTTCTTCACCCCTCCAGGTGCTTCTCTGGTCAGCCAATAAGGTATTTGAAGAGCTGACAGACATCGAAAGGCAGTTCCACAAGGCCTTCTACACTGTCCGGGCCTATCTAAACTGTGACCGGTACTCAGTGGGCCTCCTGGACATGACCAAGGAGAAGGTGAGGTCTCCAACTTTCAGGCACCTCCTCCCCAGAGTGAGCCAGCTCATAGGCTGAGTGTCCCCTTCTCTCTTCTTTTCTTTCCAGGAATTCTTTGATGTGTGGCCTGTGCTGATGGGGGAAGCCCAGCCATACTCAGGCCCACGAACACCCGATGGCCGGGTAAGTCAGACTGATGGGTGGCAACTACCCCACAACCTGGCTTCCCTAGATCTAACTCCATGAAGAGGATGGGGGAATAGTGTAACCCCTATCTTCTCTCATCAGGTTTCACTGCCCCAGTGAGGTAGATTCTCTAGATCTGCTTTAGCTTGCCAGAGCTCCTATAAATATTGTGACATGCTTGCACATGAATTTTAGTGTATTTGTCAAGTATGGGCCCAGTTGGTGTGAAGTTAAATGGGATACAGGAAAGAGAGATCTAAAATCTTAGTTTGCAATACACATCTATGAGTATGAGTGCCAGAGAGAGAGAGAGAGAGAGAGAGAGAGAGAGAGAGAGAGAGAGAGAGAGAGAGAGAGAGAACACATACACTGTACATATTTAATTACCTACCAGGTGCTGTATATGTGTCACTTCTAGATGTGCATTTTTGTGCATCAATGTGTCTGTGTGGGTGCTGATCTCTTTTCCCTTAAAGAAAGACTCCATTGAGAAGTTGACCAGGAGTCCCTACACTAATGTGTTTTGTTTCTCAGGAAATTGTCTTCTACAAAGTCATTGATTATATCCTCCATGGCAAGGAAGACATCAAAGTCATTCCGTAAGTGCTGGGGTTTGACAAGTGGCTCACCCCAGGATGGGACATCTCCAAACACAATCTCTAGAATAGTCATCTTTGGGGCTTTTTTGTAAAGATTTATTTTATTTATATGAGTGCACTGTAGCTGTCTTCAGACACACCAGAAGGGAGCATTGGATTCCATTACAGATGGTTGTGAGCCACCGTGTGGTTGCTGGGAATTGAACTCAGGACCTCTAGAAGAGCAGTCATTGCTCTTAATAGCTGAGCCATCTCTCCAGCCCATCGGGGCTTTTATATAGAGCCAGTAGGGCCTTCAAGAACAGTGAAGAGGAACATGGGAAGATTAACAAGGAAGTGACAAGCCTAAGGCACTTAGATATCTGAAACACATCTCTAGGTAGTCAGGTGAACTGTCCAGGTGACCTCACCAGCAGATACTCAACCATCCCAGCCTCACCTACCATCACACCCCAAAGAAAAGTCTATACAGAGGTCTGCCCTAGAGGGACAGTTATTAGTCCTAGGACCAATGACCTCATGAACCTATAAACCTGTCAATATCCCAAACAGGCTCCAAGCAGGTAGTATGATTCAGGTATCATGAAAGAAGAATAGGTAGCCAGCCCTGAATCCAGAGGCCAACTGAAGACAGGAGTCTCCAGTAGGGAAGGAGAACCTGCAAATTGAGGAGTTTCAACATGGCAGAATAGAAGGAAACTAGCTCCTCCTGCCCTCCTCCAGTCCCCATGAGCTTCCTAGCCTCATCCCACCTGAGCTCAGAGAAGGGCATCAAGTGAACTCATACATTGTTTCATCTAACAATCCAAGTATCCATTCCTCTGACCTCTGTTCTTTCCCACAGGACACCCCCAGCTGATCACTGGGCCTTGGCCAGTGGCCTTCCAACCTATGTGGCAGAAAGTGGCTTTGTGAGTGTCCCTCTCCAGGCCTTGGCCTGTACTTGCCGGTGCTACAGTGCATGCTGGCCTGCTATTAGCCCTTTCTGCCAGCTGCTGCTCACTTTGCCCAGTTAGAAGCTCCTCTGTTATAGGCAAGGCTAAGTAGGTTAGTGCTTGTGTTCGTGTGTTCAGTTGCTCAGAGTGAAACTGCTTCTCTTCCTTTCCAGATCTGTAACATCATGAATGCTTCAGCTGATGAAATGTTCAGCTTTCAGGTAATCTGCCTACTCACTTAATGAAACTGCATTTTACTAGAAAAAGAGGATATTTTGTTTCAGAAATGATGGATTGAATTAGGTTTTTCCACTTAAAACAACTTTTGAGGGCTAGAGAAATAGCTCAGCAGGCAAAATGTTTTCTATGATAGCATGAGGATCCAGCATCCACATAAATAAAACCCAGGTACATTTACCTATCAATCCAAGTGCTAGGTTGCGGGGATGAGAAGCAGGCAAGACAAAATGATTCCAGGGGCTTAGTGGCCAGCTAATCTAACCAATCAGTGAGCTCCAGAATCAGTTAGAAACACTATCTCAGAAAACAGTGTCAAGCAATAGAGGAAAACATCCAACATGTATGCACATAGGCACACCAATGTATGTAACATACACACATAAAACAACACATAAACACACATTTACACCTGTAATCAGATTGAGGCAGAAGGATTGCTGCAAGTTAGCTCAAGGCCAACATTGGCTAAAGAGTGAGAGTCTGTCTCAAAAAGCAAAAGAAAAATTGAAGAAACAATTTCAGTCTCAGTGACTGGGAAACCATACAAGAAATGTATTTGTATTTCCAGGTTTACAGTTGAGCTGAATTTATGTGCGCTCGGTTAGATTTAATTGATCTTGGCTGGACTCAGGTGATCTTGTATAGTCTTAGCTGAACTTATCTGATCTCAACTGATCTTGGCTGGACTCAGGAGGGCTTATCTGGGCTAAGTGAACTATCCTGTCTAGCCTCAAGTGATCTTGGCTGGTCTTAGTTGATCTTCACTGAGTTCCTCTGGGTCTTCACGGTGTTCAGCAGAAGTGAGCTTTGGGCTCAATCAATTTTGGTAGGATTCAGAGGAACTTTATCTGATATCACTTGATTGAAATTGGTTTAGTTGAACTTTTCTGTGCTAGAATCATGAAGGTTTAGAGTTTCTCTACTCTACCTGTCCTTATCTGGGGTTGGACAAACATGCCTATGACCACACAGCACTTTCCTAAGGGAGGTTATGTTCGTAGGAATATCACTAGCGACCTCTTGGAGGAACTGTCTAAAAATTACCATCCATATTTCATATTGAAAGACAGAATGAACCAACTACATAGTGTTCAAAGTTCAGTATAAAATAGAAATGTGGATCCATTTGTTGAGCAGTTAGTAAGTGCTTTGAACAAGGCTTCTCAGTTCTTCTAATAAGTATTCTTGGGGACTGGAGCCCTTGCATGCCCATGAAGTCTGCTATGCTGGGAAAATAGCCTCCCCCCAGCCCACAAAATTACCACACAAAGCCCTTGAACATAAAGTTCACAGACAAGTTAAAGTAAAGAGTCGGCAGGTAACCTATAAGCCTGGCCTGAGGACAGAAGAAAATGAGGTCTAACCCTCTCCCCTCCTCCACTCTCCGACGCGCCCCCCCAACCAAGTCCTTACCAGACCACACTTGGAACAGCCTAGTTCTTTTTCTACCCCCTGCAGGAGGGGCCCCTGGACGACTCAGGATGGGTGATCAAGAATGTCCTCTCCATGCCCATTGTCAACAAGAAAGAAGAGATTGTGGGAGTGGCAACCTTCTACAATAGGAAGGATGGAAAGCCCTTCGATGATCAGGATGAAGTCCTTATGGAGGTAAATATCTAGTATCATATGTGGACAGAGGGGTCCATCTATCATATAGTGGGACATCCGTGAGGACTGTCCCTCTCTACACACATTTGGACCTTGATTAGCATTGCGTCCGGGAGAAGAGGACAAGGGTAGTTCCCAAAGTTCTATCTCAGGAGGCCTCATTCACAGGCGTCCATTGTACTGTAGCAGTCTGGGAAACTGGCCTCTGAGTCACAGGTATAAAATGTAGTTAGTACTCACCAGAGTGCATGGCTAATGGGGTGACACTGTGGTCTACCTCCAGTCTCTGACACAGTTCCTGGGATGGTCAGTGCTGAACACAGACACCTATGACAAGATGAACAAGCTGGAAAACCGTAAGGACATCGCCCAGGACATGGTTCTGTATCATGTACGATGCAACAAAGACGAAATCCAGGAAATCTTGGTACTGTTCCTGGCATCTTATGGGGCCCCTCTGACTAGGGGATGCAGAGAGCTCAGTGATAAGGACATATGTCTGGGGCCCAGTGGCTAGGTCTAACCCTAACACTACACACTGTGAACTTAGACACTGTCCCTGTGCCATATCCTAAGCAGTGAGTAGGTGTGACCAGAGTCTTCCTAGCCCATCTCATTATTCCATCTGTAATCCATATGTGTCACTAAGGACAACACAGGGAATGGAATGAATCTCAGTTTCCTCAAGAACTTACCACTTATGTCTGGAATTGAGGCTGTCTGAGCACATGGGAGACTGCTGTCCTTCAGTGATTACCCTGTGTTCAACATAGTCTGTGATGGTATACCATCATTCTTTTACATTCACAGGGTAAGGGTGATGTTGTTACTGTCACAGGAGTAAAGGAGATACCACCACTGACACACTTATGGATGGACACAGATGGCATGATACCGCCAATTATGTCACACTGGTGTGAAGGTTAATAGTCACTCAGCCATAGTCATAGGGCTAAGGGATCCTATTGTCCTGTCCCTTGTTGGGGAAAGGTAATGAGGTCACTATGTTACTGTCATTCCTGGGGTGAAAGTGATATTAATGGCTACCATATGCGGTGTAGGTAATGCTGTTACTCTGTTATATATGGTGAAGTGACACTATCATTCATTCCCATTACTCACCTGTTGCTCTCTGTTAGCCAACAAGGGATCGCCTTGGGAAAGAGCCTGCTGACTGTGAGGAGGATGAGCTGGGGAAAATCTTGGTGAGAATCTGCTTCCTGTGGACACAAGCTGTTCTCCTAAGTGTCAGGAGAAAGCCTTAGCACACACAGTATCCTCTCATGATGTTAGTGCTACCTGTGTAGGCATGTCAACACTCCCCAGCAGAGAGGACAATACTGGCTCGTAGAGTGTCCAGCTGGAGTTTACTTGATATGTGCCCTGCTGAGTGTCTCTGCTTTCCTGTCTCCTCTGTTTCCCAGAACTACCCATGCTTTAGTTTCTGCATGTACAATTTAGGCCCATCTGTGCTGCCTCCCTCTAGGAGGATCTAGGTGCTAACAGTCCCCAGCTTAGATAGGGACTTAGATAGCTTACATGTGTGTAGGTAGGCACACAGAAGCACATGTTTGTGTGTCTTCCAGAGAACACCCATACATCAACTTGACAATTGTGGAATACATACCTTTTTCTGTCACCTGTGTGATTTATCAGAATCACCAGAGCTGTTTGTCTTACTGAACAAGTTTTGGAGTTTATTAATACCAACAAATTCTGAACACCAATGGCTTTGTGTGTTGTGAGTGTACATTTATGTGCCTATGTGTCCATATGGGTAGGTCTAAATCCACCAGTGTACTTCTGTAACTTTTCATGTATATATTTTTAGGTTTGCTTTTCCAACATCACTGCTACCAAGCCAGGCAAGCTTTTCACTGTCAGGCTACCTGGTGCAAGGAAACAGTAGGATAAGATAAACAGTGACCTAGCTATAAATTTGAGTAACTGGACGGCAGACATCACCAGATATATCTGGGTGTCTGCCTGGACAATGGTTCCAGAAAAAAGAAAGGTTAAGAACCAGTAAAGGTGTGATAGGCCTGCCTGCCTCAGCCCACAATCTCTCTTACAGAAGGAAGAGCTTCCAGGGCCAACCAAGTTTGACATCTATGAATTCCACTTCTCTGATCTGGAGTGTACAGAGCTGGAGCTAGTCAAATGTGGCATCCAGATGTACTATGAGCTGGGTGTAGTCCGAAAGTTCCAGATTCCTCAGGAGGTGAGGAGATATTGTTGGAGGTTCCAGAACAAGAGGAAGTGGAGGGGTGGTTAAGGATTACAGGTCCCCTAAGAGGTGAAGTGCATATGGTAATTAGAGGGAGGGTGTCCACAAGTCCCACAGAGAATCTTGGTGTCAAACATGTCCATCACAGTGAAAAATATTCAACAAATATATCTAGAATAAATGATTGGATGGACGGATGGATGGAAAGTTTGTTAACTAGGTTTTCCAAACAACATTTTTATTAGGGCATCACAGGGAAATAGGATCCTTAGGGAATTGTAGCAACTGCTCACCAGAATAGAAAACACATAGCACCTTCTAGGTTTGCCCCTCAGGGGTCAAGAGTGGGAGGAAGGGACGAGCTCAGAGCCCCACCATTCTGCTCTCTCCATGGGATTCTTACTCTGTCCTGCATCCACCTTCATACCTGTGTTCCCACAGCCTACATGAAGAATGAATAATCTCTCATGCTCTTCAGAAAACAGGAGCAACAGGCTGGTATTTCTGAAAGAAATTTTACTAAATGCTAAGGGAAATAGACAGAAAGAAAACCAATGGAATAAAAAATATTTCCAAATAATTATTTGATCCTAAACATCATAATAGAAGAAGTAAATGGTTCCCTGATCCTACATCCTCTTATTGAAGGAAATGTCGAGGTATCCCACCTTCCTACTCACAGGCCACATGTGACCCGCTCAAACGCTCAGGCCTTAAACCAATGGTTTTTTTCTGTTTGTTTGGTTGTTTAGTTGGATTTGGTTTTGGTTTTCTCAAAAGATCTCACATGCCAGGGTTCCTCTTTCCATTGTGAGTCTGAACCATGGGAAGAGAGAGGCATCAAATTCCCAATGGCTATTCTTTGATCTATCATGTGAGAACCCTTCTCAAACAGGAAGGGGCCAATGGGAACAAGGAACATGGGCTCTGAGGCCAACAAGATAGAAGTGGAGAAATAGGTATAACAGACTCTAATGCAAGCAGTATGAGAGGTTTGGGTAGACTCTCACATTGTGTTATGTAGACTCATGTGTGGATCCCAGAACCCACATGTCCTCTGCTCTCCAGGTCCTGGTGCGCTTCCTATTCTCTGTCAGCAAAGCATATCGAAGAATCACCTACCACAACTGGCGCCATGGCTTCAATGTAGCCCAAACCATGTTTACACTACTCATGGTATGTATGTAAATTGGATGGGCAAGATGACTCAGGGGGTTGGGGCAAGGACCATAGCTAATTACCTTCTGGCCCAAGGATGCCAATTGTGGGTATCCAGTCCCAGCAATGGGTGGAAGGGACCTGGGTGGGCAAAGGGATGGGTTTGGGCCACCCCATATTCCCTTCAACCACTGCCTTCTGGAGCCAGAGAGCTGGGCCAAAGGCAGGACTTAGGACTGGACCTATCCCCACAGACAGGCAAACTGAAGAGCTATTACACGGACCTAGAGGCCTTCGCCATGGTTACAGCTGGCTTGTGCCACGACATCGACCACCGTGGCACCAACAACCTGTACCAGATGAAGTAGGCTGTGGGGAGGGCAGGCTTGTGGTGGGCATGGTAAACCATAAATCACATGCCCTTAGGGTGAGTCTTTGCAGTCTGGCAATCAGTACTGAGATGGACCACCTTGAAGACACAGTGCCACACAGATCAGACTGCATCCTTCTGCCTTCTAACATTGCTTTTGTTGTGTTTTCCTGTTAAATAAAATATACAACAGATCCCAGAATCCTCTAGCCAAGTTACATGGCTCCTCAATTCTGGAAAGGCACCACCTGGAATTTGGGAAGTTTCTCTTGGCAGAGGAGGTTTGTTCCTGACTTGGTCCTGGGTTCTTCTCTGGGCTGTGGGAGACAAGCAGGAGACCCTGGGCAGCATGGATATCAGTGTGAGGTGCTAAAGGACAGGCTCACATCTAGAGATGTTCCCACATGGAGCAGAATTGTAGTCATGGAGGCAGTAGCTAGAAATGGCCACTAGAGGGTACAATGGATCATGGAAATGGGCAAAGGCATCTCACCCAGGCCATTAACAGAGGGTAGACACCAAGGGAAGACAGGGATGGCTATCTTTGCTTGGAGAAGTAGCCATGAGACTTATCTTCACATAAGTGAAGGCCAGGTTAGAGTGAGGGGATTAGAGAGAGTAGGCCCTGAGAGTCAAAAACAAGGGTACCACAGACAACATCTGCCACAACCCAAGTGATGGTCCCCACAGAGCCTGAACATCTACCAGAACCTGAACCGGCGGCAGCATGAACATGTGATCCACCTCATGGACATTGCCATCATTGCCACTGACCTGGCCCTCTACTTCAAGTAAGAATGTATCAGAGGCAGGAGGTGTGGGTAGAGATAACCATGACCAGTCTGTTACCTACTCCTCCCCTCCTTCTTGGGATCAGGAAGAGAACAATGTTCCAGAAGATTGTGGATGAGTCTAAGAACTATGAAGATAAGAAGAGTTGGGTTGAGTACTTGTCCCTAGAGACCACAAGAAAGGAGATAGTCATGTAAGTAGGAGGTCTACTGTTGGCCAACTAGCCCTGCAGACCTCCCTAATCCCAGGGACAGGAGACTCCACAAAAGTAGCTCTCTCTAGATTGAAAGGCACTGTCTCAATCTGTCCTGAGGTTCATAGGCCTCACCACAGAACCCAGAATCTTCCTTAGCACCCTTGACTACCACTTGCTTCAACCTCAGCTCTCCTTCACCTACAAGATGGTGACTCCTGACCAGCACCTTCCCTAGGATTGTCCCAGAGAGCTGCTGAGAAAATGTGTTTACTCTCTGCTCAGGACAGGTAGTCTGCTCTGTCTGTCCGCAGGGCCATGATGATGACTGCATGTGACCTGTCTGCTATCACCAAGCCCTGGGAAGTCCAGAGCAAGGTCAGCACTGATGACCATCTGGATCGAGAATAGCCCTTCATAGGCCATCCTGGGTCTGTACCTAGGGAGCTAGCTACAGAAAAATGGTGTTGGTTTTTGAAGTAATACCTGTGTACAGCAGTGAGAGGCACCATATGAACATTGGCTGTAGAGCCTTGAGGGGAGGGCCTGCTGCTCCTGAACACAGGGCCCCACTATAACTTGTGTGTGCTCAGGTTGCTCTTCTGGTGGCTGCTGAGTTCTGGGAACAAGGGGACTTAGAGAGGACTGTCTTGGACCAACAGCCCATTGTGAGTATTGCTTCCAGAATCTTCCATCTTGACATATGTATTAGAATGCTTGGTAGTGCTCCAGACCCCAGAAATTTAAGATCTCGGAGTGTTAGCCTTGATTTGTGGGACCCTTTGGCATGACTATGGGTAATTTGGTATCTTGTAGAAGAATAGAAATCACAAAAAAATTGTTAGATTGGGGTTATAACTCACAAGTAAGAGTCTATGCAGCTGCAGAGAACACCCACTAGGCAGGACAGCCCAGAAAGGTCAACTCAGAGAAGGGCAAACCTAGGGAAAGACAGGGAGAAGTAGTAGCAGTAATCCATGGTAAGATAGACTATGAGGTAGTTTCAGTTAGGGTTAGGACCCAACACTAACATCAGAGATGGTATCTACATACATAGGAAGTGGGAACTACATAGGGTTGTTCTGACCACCTATTTTCCAAGCCAGCTCTAGCTAATGTAATGAACTGTTTGAAGCAGGCTTTAGGCAAGGCATACGCTACATAAGAAAGAGGTCTTTGCAAGCAAACAGGTCTCATAGAGAGAGACTGCACCCATTTCATTTGCCTATGTTTTCTTCACAAGCCCATGATGGACCGGAACAAAGCAGCTGAGCTCCCCAAGCTGCAAGTTGGCTTCATCGACTTTGTATGTACTTTCGTATACAAGGTGCGAAGTAGAGGTACTCTATGTTGGCTGGGTTGGCTGGCTAAGAGTGGATAGGGAATGGGCTGAATCCAGCAGGGACCAAACAGGGACATTTGTGAGATCTCCACCCTTATCTGATAGATGGGGGAAACCACAACACCCATCTCAACCTGCCCAGCCAATGGTTTGTCCCAAAACTTATGACTATCCCTTAGAAGCACTAAGTATATTCCCTAGAATGTCCTTACTCACCCTGAGGTCTCACCTTAAATATCCCTGCCTCAGAGTACCCCTTTACCCACAATGGGCACACCATCTTCAGGAAAATGGCTGCAATTTGTCTACTAGGTATCTGTGAAAATGTGAAGGCAAGCCTGAGTCTTACTGTTTCCAATGGCATATCCCAAATACAACCTGAAGAACATGAGAGCAGCCATGTTCCCACTAGCTGCTTGGGCACCAATAAATTGCCAAGTCTTTGAGTTCTGCAATTTTATCATTGAGTAGAAGACAGGAACTTGAAGAGACTCACAAGATAGGCCTGATTATAGTGTCCTCATGTGATATACATGACACCCAAGCTCCACACCACTCTAGTACTCAGTGGTGACAGACCCAACATTGTAAGGTGGATGCTGTGTGACCACAAGTGAAGTCAGTCAAAAGCAGCCAGGAGGCAGAAAGAGGTGGCCACTGTGGGCCTCACTGTCCCTCTGCCCATTGACATCACCTGAAAGCAGCTGTAGGGCTTGCTGGAGCTTCCAATCTTCCTGCAGGTGACATTCTCTGCTCTATTCTTGGGATGTTCAACCTGTTAGTACTGTATCATAAATACTTATACCCAACAGCTCCATCTCACAAAAGTTCCTATCCTGTCCTCCTCCTCAGGGATTTTCTGGAAAAGGGACACCTCAGTAGTTCTCTCCTATGCTGGTTAACTATAGATGACATTGCCTGGGGTGAGCACCAAATGAAATAAGCTAAGGGTCGAGAAACCAAGCTTATGCTGGGCCTGTGGTGTGGTGTGGAGCCATAGATCATGTGACCTGGGAATCACTCTTTGCAGTCCAGTGACCAGTGCTAAGAGTGGTCATTTTATATGCATGGTGCCAGGGAGTGTGAAGCCTCATTTCACTGTCCTTATGACACAGATACTAGAATCCTATAACCAAGATATATAGTTCCATGATTCTAGGGCATTCTCAGTCCAATGAGTCTGGTAATAGGGAAGCCTGAGTCCTTGAAGAGCTACCATTTGAGCCCTCCAAGATCAGTGAAACAGCATGGTGACTTCTCAGTTCCCTCTAGGAATTTTCTCGGTTTCACGAAGAGATCCTGCCTATGTTTGACCGACTGCAAAATAACAGAAAGGAGTGGAAAGCACTAGCTGATGAGTATGAGGCCAAAGTCAAGGCCCTGGAGGAAGAAAAGAAGGAAGAAGACAGAGTAGCAGCCAAGAAAGGTCTGGGCCCCTCAGAGGACTGGGATGCGCTCATAGTTAACCCCTAAGTCAATGCTGTAAGATGGCAGAGAACCACCAAGCAAGCAGGAAGGCACCCAATTCTGATAGTCTGACAGCTGAGACAGAGGCTCTAGAGTCAAGGAATGCCCCATCCATCTCTCCTGTTCCCCATGGAGCATGGCTGTTCATGCTATGTAGACAACAGACCAGACTGAAATGCTCTCTCACTGAGACAAGTGGAACTACTTTGTTCCACTAAGTAGTTCCTTGCCAGGTGAGGTAGCATATGCCTGTAATCACATAACCCCTCCCCTAGCTCTCCTCAGAAACAAGAGAGAAAACCTGAATCAAAAAACAAAAAGGAGCTGGGTGGTGGTGGCACACGCCTTTAATCCCAGCACTTGGGAGGCAGAGGCAGGTGGATTTTTGAGTTCAAGGCCAGCCTGGTCTACAGAGTGAGTTCCAGGACAGCCAGGGCTATACAGAGAAACCTTGTCTCGAAAAACCAAAAAAAAAAAAAAAAAAAAAAAAAAAAAAAAAAAAAAAAAAAAAAGGCAACCTGGGATTCTCCAGGGCCATTGCAAGAGTACATTGAAGAGCACAGCTTCTGGGTCATGGGAGGTTAAGACTGAAAGTAATCAGGGCATAGTGACCAAAGAGGCTCAAGCAAGGCTCAGCATAATCGGCTTGGGTTGGCTACAGACCTAGTTCAGCCCCTGCAGGGAGAATCTACAGGGCAGAGGGCACTGGGTATAGAAGACAAAGCCTCACGTTCTCTCTTCTTTTGCAGTGGGCACAGAAATTTGCAATGGTGGTCCAGCACCCAAGTCCTCGACCTGCTGTATCCTATAAGCCCTATCTCAGGGATTTGGGCCTCTCCTGCTACTCACCCACTGCACATGGACTCTGCCTATAGCAGTTTGGTATAAGACATTAGGAACAGGGAAAAAAATGATCAAACATAACTTTGGATATTTTGAAATTTTAAAGGTGTTTTTACAAATTAAAACCAACTATGAATAAGTTAAATGGTGTCGTCCATAATATTCATCTGGTTTGATAAAAGTTCCCAGAGATCTTTATATAGGATCTGTGAAGTATCTGGAATCAGAGCTGTACTATTATATGTAGGTATTCAGTCCCATCTGCTTCAGTAAAAACATATGCCCAGGGAAGTCAGAACAACATAGAGAAAATAACTCGCCAGGATTATACATGCCGACATCACATTTGGCCTGTTGAAAAACTCTGCTGGGCCAAGGTTGTGAGCAGAGCTGAGATCAAACGGAAGTGGCTTGGATGCCTGGGCGGACCTAAAGGAAGCATCCAGCAGCGTTGTCTGCTGTTGATGTTGCCACTGTACAGAGGAACCTAGAAGGTAGAGCAGAGGCCTCCCAAGACTAACTTCTGAGATGGACACTCTCTGGCAAAGAACAAACTTATGGGAATCCCAAAGAATTTGTCCTCCTGACAGGCCAACACTAACTGGATGGGGCCAAGCCTGGGAAGAGAATACATTTTGCCTTTAGCACTTTGGGGCATGGAGTGGCAAATTTAATCCTTAAGAGCCGCAGATAGTGGGATACCATCTGGGGGGCATCCGGGGGAGGGGGGAGCAGCTCCTCAGCCTCTAAAACCAAGTAACAGCTCTGATGTGTGCTTACACTGGCTCTCATTGCATCTGTAGATTAACTCACTTTAAAAACAAAAGCAGGCTCCAAACCTAGAAAGTTTATTCAAAGCACAGAACCGAGGAGGCAGTAACATTTCTAGTTTGCTTTTGATTGTAGTGGTAACCATAACTAACAACTTGGAGGGTTTGCTTTATTTGGTTAACATGTCTCCATCAGTCAAGCAGAAGCAGAGCCAGGAATCATAGAAGAACACTGCTTACTAGCTTGCTCATTTTGCTTTCTTATAGGACCATCTGCCCAGTGGTGGTACCACCCACAGTGGGCCGGGCACTCCTATACATTAACCCATCAATTAAGAAAATACCTCAAGCCGGGCAGTGGTGGCACACACCTTTAATCCCAGCACTTGGGAGGCAGAGGCAGGCAGATTTCTGAGTTCAAGGCCAGCCTGGTCTACGAAGTTGAGTTCCAGGCCAGCCAGGGCTATACAGAGAAACCCTGTCTCAAAACAAATAAACAAACAAAAAGAAAAAGAAAATACCTCATAGAAAAGACACAAGCCAATCTGATAGACAATTCCTCAACTGAGGTTCCCTCTTCCTAGGTGTCTAGTTTGTGTCAAGCTGACAAGAGCTAACTAGCACCCCGGTGGGACATAGGAGCCTAGTCATCCAGGCCTCCTTGAATAGTTCAGCTTTAGGTCACTTTCTGAGACCCAGACAAGAATTATGAGTTGGGGACACAAGACCTATATTATTGTGAAGGCATCAACACCCACCTGTCCTCCTATGCAGGGCCTGAGCTGATGACATATGCAGAAGAGCACAGAGCAGAGCAGAGCAGAGCAGAGCAAAGCAAGTTGCATCCAAGGAGGCCAGGCCACTCTATTACCCTGGCATCCCTGGTGTCCCAATTTTGCCTTACCACTGCAACCTTCAGTACTTCTCACGTTTCTGAGCTTCACTTTGTATGTGTGTTGGTAATGATCATTAATTCTATTGAAACTCCACCCACCCCACCTCCACTCCCACCCTTACCAGAGGAAAAGCCAGGACACAGCCACAGAGCTGGTACCTAGAAGCAAACCAAGGCAGTAAAGAGAGGTAGCCAGAGCATCACACAATGAAGTTTTATTCATCCTCAACGACTAGAGAAAAGCAAGCTCACTGGCGCCTCACTTGAGAATGCTGTCATCTTGAGCTGAAAAGTGAGAAGAGACCATGTCAAACATTATACAAACTCGGGCCACTTTATGGGGACTTCAGTTTTTAAACAATCAAGGATCTAATTCCGAGAGAACCTAACTTCATTACTAAAACCATTCCTTGCATCCCCAACTGCCTTCTCCATCTGACTGGAATCTACAGGAAGTCAACAGAAAGGGGTCGGAGTCTGCTCAGCAGAAGCCTCTCGAAAGGCAATTTGCAGATGCCACTCCAAGAGAGGGGGTAGTATGTCCCTCCCGCTCTACTGGACTCCACGGAGGACAGCACTGGACAAAAGCGTCATGAGATGAGAGGCAGCCCCTGGTCCACTAAGCAGCAGCTACTTTCAGAAAATTCGACGGTGTTGAGAGGGCTAAAAAGCCATACCTTCTGCCAGTTCTTTCTCAATCCGTTTCAACTCATCTAGTCTCTTCTTTTCCTCCGCCGCTATTCTCCTTTCCTCCTCTGCCCGGGGTTTTAGGTAACCTGGGGAATGGAAACAATTAACTTCTCCTCTAAAAATGCTGCTTCGTGAAAAAGCCGACTCCAGAATCTCCAGGTAGCTGTTCCCACCAGCCCGACTTTAGGGCCTAGCATCATCTCCCTCCCAAGGAGCTGCGGGCTTGAGCAGTGTCACACAGCCGGGTGCCTCTCACCCAGAATCCCGCCCTCCGGGTCCCCAAACTCACTGTAGCGCTTGGCGCCGTATGCCATGCCGAGGATCAGAGCGGAGTACCGGCCGAACTGCAGAACAAAACGTTAGAGCAAAGGCACACCAGAGGAACAAGGGGATCGCAGGGATCAGGGAGTACGGGGCGTGTGCAAGGGTTGCAGGCCCGGGATCACTTCGAGACCACAGCTGGCAGTCCCGAGGTTGGGCAATACTAAATCAGGGGAGGGAAAGGGGAAGAGGGCATACAGGGGCTCTGAGCACCGCGCTGCGACGGGGAAGCGGATTCACCTTGATGAGTGGAGAGACCTGAACTGGGGGCACCATTTTGTCCGTGACCTTCGCGCCGGAAGCTCAACTGGGGCGGAAGACAGCGAGAATGCAAGACGCCTCCTGAAGCCAGAAAAGCGCATGCGCTACAGTTAAAACGCTGCCCCCTAGCGACTGGAGGATAGCAGAGTGTTCCCACGGGGTTGGTTACCAACTTTTCGGGTACGGAGTCTCTGGGCTGTTAGTGTAAGATGGCTTCAGAAGCACCCTTCCGACGCAGAGCCTCGTTACTTCAGCACCCGGCGTGTAATGAACGACCCGCCCTGGAATCCGTCGCCCACCTGTTGTGGCCTGGAGCATGCAAACAATCCCTTTGCCTCTTGGAACCTACGAGCACACCTGGCCGACGCGGGCGGCCCACTGGGTGCGGTGGGTTGGGCACGAGATTACAGAACTTGTATTGGCCCTTCCTGAGAGGTCAGCAACCTTCCAGGGCTTTCTTGCAACATCTGGCATTGGTCGCATATGTCCTCTGACTAGTGTTTTCTCGCCCAGAGCTCCTAACTTCCACCTCTGTGATGTTTTGGGCCTTACAGGTAATGGTCATCCAAATGGGACTAACCTCCCTGCCCACACTCTCAGGACCACATGTCCTGAATCCTAATGACCTCTTCTCCAGGCCGGGGGTGGGGGTGGGGTGGGGGTGGGAATGTGTGGGGGAAACCTGACCATGGAGCACCCAGATTGCCAAACTATCTTTCTGCAGTTCGTGTCCCCAGAGTGGGTGCCTCTCTAGCAACTATGTATGTCTAGACCAACAATTCTCAACCCCTTGTGATCCCTTTGGCAAATCCTTATTTCCAAAAATATTTACATTATGACTCATAACAGCGGCAAGATTACAGTTATAAGGTAGCAATGAAAATAATGTTATGGTTGGTGGGGGGAGAGTCACATAGGGGTTATATTAAAGGGTCACAGCTTTAGGAAAGTTAAGAATCATTGGCCTAGACAGAAGTTGTCCAGGGATGGGGCAAGCAGGAGACAAGGCAATTATCAGCTGTGTCTATTGGCAAGCATCTATGTGTACATCTGTCATGGTACAATTTGTAGCCACCCACTGAATGGCTGGCTGTACCCCAATGCCCCATAGTGACTTAAAGTCTCCCTAAGGCTGTCAATTGAGCCAGCCTCCTCAGTTTTGCATTTCACCAGGGCTTGGAAAGGTACACAGTCTGTAGGGATGGGACATCTTTTCCTTACTCTTTTAAGTCCATATTTATAAGGAGAACATAACTATAAATATAAAGTGGATAAAACGCAGCAATGAAAACTCCAGGACTCATAATAGGTGCTCAGCTCTCCTGGGCCAATAGAAGAGTAGCCATTGCCCTTGCCCTGGAACTGTGCCTACATTTGGTCTAGAGTCGAAGCCCTAGGTCTTCTCTGTTAGAATCCTAGAAATTTTCCTAAACTGGGAAGAGAACTACCCAGGCCATGTGCCACAGGTGTACCACATACACATCTTGCCTTTGAGATGTCCGATCTTCAGTCCGTCACTCCCATCCCTACCTGAGCCACGCTGAGATTCCTGCCCTCCTTCTGACTCAGTGCTCCGGAGGAAGCTACAGAGGCGTGCTAACTACAAGGCATCAGATAAACCTTCTCACCCCTTATGGCCATCTGCGCACTGAGCTCTCTCCCTTTCCTGATCTTGAGCAACTGGCTAGATAACCTTATGTGACCAAACAGGTTTCCCTCACTAAATCTTAAAATAAATCAGACTCCATAGCAGCTCAAGCTTCCAGAACTGAAGTGCCTTTGGGGCTAGATTGAGGGGTGGGTACACAGAAGCTACATGGAGTCGAGGCAAAAGAGGCTTACAGTAAACACTGGCACAAGCATACACATAAATGGCTTGGCACCTGCTGTAGCTTGGGGTCATTTGTCAGGCAGTGGAAGTGGTTAAGGTTCCACTTAGCTCAGGACACCACTAGGAGGATTCTGCACCTGTTGGAGACAGCTGTGTGCAGAATCTAAATATTCCCATGTGCTGCTATCTTTAGTGCTGTGCCCAGGCTCAGCCAAGATCTTCCCTGGGGTCTTATCCTCTCATATTCAGAGTTTGCCACCCCTGTAGCTGGGCTAAACCCAACTGAGGCCCTTTACTCTCAACTATCATTCCCACACCTGGACAAACTCCCACCTCTGGTAATGTGGACGATGTCACAGTTTAGAAATGTACCAGGGTAGGAGTTACCCAGCTATCAGATGCACAATCCATTCCCACTTGGCCCATCTGTGGCTGCTGAGGTCCTAGTTCCTACTGTTCTTATCAATGCTCTGAACCATGGGACTGTGGGGGATCTCATCTGCTCATTTCATTGTATTTCCTGAACTTCCTCATCCCATACAGCCTACAGGCCCACTCCCATATCTCTTGCCCTTATTCTTGCCCCAGAAATCCAGTGTCTGGCATCAGTGACAGAATACAAGTCATATTGCTTCCCTGAACTTTGCCTGTCAGATGAGTAATGGGAAACCTGAGGGCTGACTCCACTGCAGTCAGTCTAACCTTCTCTTCTGCCTCAGAAATGCTATTACCCATGACTCAGTGACAGAAGTGGCATCATAATGGCTCCTGGGTCTGCCAGTTAATCAGGAAGTAAAAATTAGTGCCATGAAAGGCTTGATACACACAGAACAAAACATAAATTCTTTACCAGGCTCTGGTTGCACAATCCTAGCACTAGGGAGGAAAAGGCAGGCAAGTCTCTGAGTTTGAAGCCAGCCTGGTCTACAAAGTGAGTTTCATGTGAACCAGGGATACACAGAAAAGTCCTGTCTCAAAAATAAAACAAAACCCAACAAAACATACATTCTTGGGCCAGAGCCATTCATCTGCTAGTTTTGAAAAGGTTTTGTCCTCAGTACCTCCAGTCTCTGCTGCCCTAGCAGAGCCCAGTTGCCTAGGATGAATCAGATGCCCAGTCTTGACCAGTAATGTGTCACATGCCCTGGAGATGTAGCATCCTTGGCAGAGTAAAACCTCCTGATGCCTGGGCTGAGAGAAGGGTTAACTGGGCTACCTAGGCTCACTCTGCAGTTGTCCAGTCCCCTGGGGACAATTCTCAGCCTCTTCTTGTAGGGAGTGGCAACCAAAGTCTGACTGTCTTACAGGACCAGGCAGGGGGCTGGCAAGATGGCTCAGCAGGTAAGAGCACTGACTGCTCTTCCGAAGGTCCTGAGTTCAAATCCCAGCAACCACATGGTGGCTCACAACCATCTTTAATGAGATCTGCCTCTTCTGGTGCGTTTGAAGACAGCTACAGTGTATTACATATAACTAAATAAATCTTGAAAAAAAAAAAAAAGGCAGGCAAGACTCGGGCATGGTGAACAGGTAGCACAGGAAGTGCTGGGCAGGGGCATCCAAGTGTGTGTGTGCATGCACTTACACAAGGATGTCTTTGTGTGTTTGCTCA
The DNA here is from genome assembly GCF_008632895.1 of Mastomys coucha. Classification (NCBI taxonomy): domain Eukaryota; kingdom Metazoa; phylum Chordata; class Mammalia; order Rodentia; family Muridae; genus Mastomys; species Mastomys coucha. Next base: position 101,309,468 of record NW_022196905.1, read on the forward strand.
TGTGAACATAAAGAATGGTTGTAGGTGTAGAGATATATGCCCTGCAGTTGCAATGGTGACAAACTAGGAAGAATAAGGGAGGGCCTGGACCTTCCGAAAACTGGATGCCAGGAGTGAGCCCATCCTTGGAGTTCATTTACCATGAAGCCCTCTCGGATTGGACATATGGTGCTGCTTGGACCCTCCAGTGCTACAGTTCCCTCATCCTGTGAGTTAAGCCTCCCAAAACATGGGGTGTCCCCGAGTGTTCCCCCAATCGCCTCAAAGCACCCCTGTCTCTCAAGACAACAGGAAGACCAATGGAGAACAGCACTGCATATACAGAGGGCACTCTCCAATGTCTTCTCTAATTCTGAGCAGACCCAGATCTGGAAGTTCTAGGAGGTTAGTCTGCCTTTGCTCTCTGGGAACCCCCCCCCCACACACACACACAGCTGGTACCTGTCCCTTTGGTGGAGCAGAGCCAGGTGTGGGAGGTAAGGGTAGGAGCTAGGGCAAAGCTAGGCCACTAGTGGAGCAATAAGTCTGGCATTGACTCTCAGCCCTTCACACTCATGGAAAAGGACAGAGGCAGCTTCATTAACAAAGACAACCTGGAGGATTGTCTTTTATCACTTCCCTGAGTAGGTGTGATCTCTTCATCAGGTAAAGCAAGGGCATTGCACCTAAATGCTAATACATTCTCTTATTTGGGAGGTGTTATGACCAATTTTGGGTTTGTTTAGTTGTCCCTTAGCTGTTCCAAAGGACTCTACTCTCCTGGTCTTAGTGTAGCTATTCAAGGCCCTGGTTTGTTTAGAGCTGGCAGAGGGTGTCCAGGATGGTTAGAAAAATCTGGGATGGGCTTAAGGCAGGGACTGGGGAGGCAGCCAGCCTTATTCCTCTCCCCGATCCTACACCTAGACTCATCTTGTAGACTTAGAAGAGGGTATGTTTGGGTAGACCGACTCATTATCTCAGAAACAGATGCCAGCTTTTCTCCCAACCTCTCCAAGCCAATGCCTTCTCTCTCAAAGTTGCCTACCATGAGACACTCCTGAGGTGGGTTGGGGAGGTGGTATATGGACTTTTGGTCCTAACTTAGAAGCTGGGAAAGACTTTTTATCTGGAATAATAATTCCCTAGTGCCTACCTTCTCTATATTTGAGAATAGAAAACAGTTCTCAAATTTCTCCTCTCCACAGCAGATGATGTCCTTAGATTTGAAGTGACTTGAACGAGCCCAGCCTATATTACCCACACTTGGGCCAAGGGCTCTGTCTCATGCCTCTCCTTTGTCCACATGTGCACAGTACTGCTCTGGAGTCACCCTGGAAATGGTAGGTGTAGGCTGTCCTGTAGTGTCAGTGTCGAGGACAGAGGGAGCTGGGGATGACGGTGTGAGCCCACTAGACACACTACTCCTGCCCATGCTTGCAACAGGCAAAACTAGCATCAAGAACAACAAGGTGGATCATCAAGAAGTCTTCAGGGCATATCAACTTCACCATATTCCTGAACATGTTTGGAGGGATGAACAGTGAGCTCTGCCCCGGGACAGCCCTCAGCTCAGCCACCTGCCAGCGTTTAGTTTCTAGTACTTAAAACTCCAGATACTAAAAAATAATAAGAGTGTAGATATTTTACATAGGTACCTAGGATAGCTCATACCCCCAGAGCCTGTGGCCATTAATGTGGCACAAGGCCTTGGAAATGTAGCATCTTCAGCAGAGAAAAGTCTCCTGGTGCCTTGGCTAGGGGAAGGAGTATCTATGTCATTTCCAAGCTACCTAGTCTCACTCTGAAGTTGTCCAGTCCCCTGGGATGGTAGCCCTCAGCCTGTCCTTGTACAAAGTCTCTGCTAGACGTCTGAGCTGTTCTAGGGGACATCTCTTGAGAAACCTCTCAGTAGTTCCCAAGCCTTATGAATCCCAACACATCTCCCATCTATCTAGCTATATAGCCTTTGTCACTCTCAAAGCCCTGGCCCCCAAATGGAAGCTAGGGCTACCCATGGGTATCTGAGAATCTAAGGTTTCCCCTTAGAGTGAACAATGGGGATTCTTGGGACCCCGGAACATGAAAGACTCCCCAGACAGTACAGCAAGACTAAGCACTTGAAGCTGTAGGACAAGACAGAACTCTAAAAGCCTTTTTTGTGGGCAGGCACAACTAATGTCTTCAAGATGCTCAACCTTGATGGCAATAGCAGCATCCACAAGGAATAATGAGTGCTGGTTTGGGGTCTACGGAACACCTACCATGAGAAGAGACATAGTGCCTGGGCCCCAAGCCCACCTCACCAGCCCCTCTTGAGCTCTAACTCCAGGGCATTAAATAGCCACCCTAAGACCCTGAGAGCAGAGTCATTTGAAATAACTAAGGGGAAGACCATTCCTGCCAATTGGGCCTTCATTACCCAGGGTGCCATTGTCTATCCATCTATTGCTATTTTAAACCCCTTTCACAGATGGATTACTTACACACATGCGCACACACAGAACTAGGAATTCTGGTATCCCAGGCATTTGCCTCTTGCCCCATCAGGTATCTGCTGTAAGTTATGATGGGCTCCAGGAACCACTAGGCATCTGGACTTTGATGGCAGATGGGCAGGATATACATTCTAAAAGCTCAAGCATATCAGAGGGCAGCTAGAAGCAACATTCCTCCAAGAGCACCCTGCTGCTGGCTAGCTCAATAATAGAGGGAGCAGACTATGAGGCAGGAATGAGGTCTAGGTTTCCAGCATGTCTATACCATTTATTTACCACTACCACCACCTCTACCATCACATTACTCCCTGTATCCCATCCCTTTCTTCCCTCCATCCTCTTCCCCCTTCACCTTCCCTTCTCCCACCCCTCTCTGCTCCACTTCCTCCAATCCCTCTTCTGACCTAACCTTGCATACATCCCCAGCCCCTCCCCTTGCCTTGCCCTTGGCCCTCAGACCCTCTTTACCCCTGAAAGGTCAAACAAGACTCAGGAACCCACTAAAAGAAGTTCAGTGCCTGTAATTTACTGTGTCTGGGCTGCTGGAGCCCAGGAACCTTGTCTCTCCTCCTCCTTCCACCACCAATGTGAGTTCCCCCCGGTACCCTACCTATCTTGGGCTCACTCTCAGGTGAATCAGATGCTGGAGTTTGCCTTCTTCAATATGGCTGGCAACCTAAATTACAAAGTGCTGAGCTATATGCTTACCCATGCAGAGGAGGAACTATAAGCTGCCCTGTCATTCAGGCTGCAACCTGCAGCTAGCTCAATAAACTTGCACACACAGACTTTCCTGTGCATGTTCATTGCAGAGAATATGTCCCTTACTCTACTCAGACAAGCTTACCACCCTCTGTGCTATTTTAGAATCAGGTTCAGTGCCTGGTCATACAGCAGAGACAAGTTTCCTACACCTGTCTACCTCAGACTAGTCATGCCATAGCCTTCAGAACTCCCCCAGTCTTATGCCAGGAGCCCCTAACTCACTCCCTCTGCCCCTGCACAGGCTCTCTTGCAGTAACCACATGTATGGCTTGGCCAGAGTCCACCCTAACTGACCAGTATCCATATAATACCAGTTATTTCCAATTCCATCATCATCTTCCTGAGGACCATCTTGTCATACCCTGGGTCTGTTAAGGACTTTGTGTCCCTGTCAGAGCTTTTAGCACAGCTGGCACAAAGAGACCTTAGCAAGCCTATTCTTTACTAGATGTCTCTGGTCACAGTCTTGCCCATTCTGAATGTCCTTTGGAGACAGAAGCATGGCCAAGATCTTCCTTCAAGGCTTCATCTGGAGGTGTCAGGCCAGGAGTCTTGAGTGGTGGCACTTGGGTGGGGCTTATATCCCTTGGATCTCTGACACACACTGTTGGTGAAGAGGATCCTCCAGACTCAGCCTCCAGGCGCCGGTATGGGGTGTTGAAGAAGATCACCAAGACACAGGTGAAAAGGGTACATAGGCCAGCCAGCAGCAGCAGGGACACTAGGGACACAAGCACAAGACTGTTCCTTAGCTACCCAGGCAGCCAGAGTCCCCAGTTCCCACCATAGCAAAGCTTTGGTAGAACTGACCCAGCTGACCCCAGTGATGGTGACCACAGAGAATTCTGGAAACAGTACTAGTCTAAACCCTCAACAGCTCTCAGGATTTTCTCAGACCCAGGCTCCAACATGAGTTATGGGACATGGGTGTACCACTACTGCTCTGCCCACTCTCCACATCTCTCTGCCTCTGTCTGTCTGTCTGTCTGCCTGCCTGTCTGCCTGCCTGCCAGTCACTCTCTCAATCTTCCTCTTTATATCTCTGTCTCTATCCCTGTCTATTTCTAATCCACTCCCACTGCCTCTCTGTTTGTCTAGATCCACTCTCTTTCTCCCTATCTCCCTGTCTCTGTCTTTGTGTTTCTATGTACATTTCTGTATTTCTCTGTATTTCTATTTCTGTCTTGTCTCTTTTTCTCTCCAAGATCTCTATCCCTTTCTGTCTAAGATCTCAGTCTATTTTCCTGCATTTTAAAACACCTTACATGATGCTGGATTTGTGTCAGAGTCTTTGGGCTACACCCACAAGAAGAGCCCAGGCATCTGACCACACAATTTCACACTTACACCAACTGGTGCTGCCCTGGGGGAATCAAGATCCTCAACTGGGCCAAGCCTCCTAATAACCTTATCTCCCTGGTCTTGTCTTAGCTCTCTAGGACCAAAGCCTAGGCCCAGACACTCACCTGTCCAGTCCAGAGGCTCCTCACCCTGCTGGCAGGTAGAAAAGGATGGACCTGTTCGCTGCACAGTCAGTGCCATCAACAGCAGCATGATGAGCACACCCTCGGCCTGCCTGGATACATGGGGCTCTCAGTTGGGCAGAAGAACTCTCTGTCCACCACATTTAATGCCATTGTGGGAAGGGAACAACATCTGTGCCAAACACTACAACACCTTTTACTCCTGGGGCAAGTACATGCTTATCCCTGGCCAGAGAAAGCAGGTTCCTAGCTTCATGGATCAGGGGCCTGGGACATGTGGCCCAGGCAGGATAAGGAAAGGAGTCCTTGCCTTAGGAGAGGAGGTTAGTGTAAAAGGATACTCACCCCAGGACAAAGATCAGACCAGCAGAGGCACCCTCACCCACAGGAAATGAGCATTCAACTGCCAGCTCCATGACCACAGGTGCCACTGAGAAGCCAAAGAGCCCAAGGAGGGAGCAGATGGCAGCCAGTGCAAAGGTCTGTCCCTGCAGCTGGGATACCTGGTACCAGCAAAGGGGTAGAGAAGAATGGAACAGGGATGGCAGTGAGACATGCCACCCCCACCTCCAACCCCTGCCAATGAGCTCCTAGACTGGGTGACATGGATGTGGCAGTGAAGCCAGTTCTATCCAGGGATACCCTCAGGCAGAGAGCAGGTTTGGCACTGAGTCACTTGTACTTGGCAAGCCACCACTGTACCTGTTGCCCCCTATCCTCCTGCCTGCCATCCTGGGTAGCTAGTCTTTGTTCTAATAATCTCACCAGAGCAAAGGCCACAAAGGTCATGGAAGTCAGACAGAGGCCTATCTTGGTGGCTTCAGTGAAGTGCTTGGTCCGATCCACATACAGGCCTAGAAGCAATGCCCCCAAAATTCCAAACACGATGAAGAGAGCCCCACAGAGGCCTGAGAACTCCTGGAAGTGTAAAGGAAAAGCTGAGGACCATCAGGAGGCAGGGAGCCTCCAGAGCTCCTTAGGGCATATATCATTACCAGGGCCAAAGGACCAGCCTTGGCAGGTTCTGCCAAGCTGCCTCCTAAGATGGATTTTCTGCAATGTGCACACCACTAAAGGGAAAGGGTATGACCACAGATAATACAGACCCTGGGTTCATGACTATAGCCAACGAGAGACCTACAACCACCAGAGGTCCTGACCCAGTCATGACTGCTACCTCCATGAGAGGATACTGAACTAATCTCTATCGGGGTTGGGGTTGGGGGGGCGGGTGAACGCTGCATGCTCAGAAACAGCAGGCAACCCCGGCAGAGGCAGAGCCCACTCTTTAGGCGTGGGTACTACTTACATTAGAGTAGCCATTGGCACAAAGGATCTGTTCCAGGAGGGCTGAGAAGCTAGAGAAGACACCAATGCCAGCACCGAAGCATACGGCCAGGATGACATAGGCCTTATTCTGTATGAGCTGGAGGGAAAAAATAGCCCTTAACTCAGAAGCTCCAGCAGGCTTCTGACCACAGCTTTCCTGCCCCCAGATTCCACATCACTCACCAGTTTGAGCCCATGGAGGAAACTCTCTGAAGTAGAGCCGGCAGCCCCTATGGATGGTGGGGTAGGAGGCACACTCTCCCAGAGGCAGGCAGTGGCCAACAGACAGGCAAGGCCAGCAGGAACAATGTAGATGCCAAGCTGGAGAGAGGTTCTGAGTGTTACAAAGAAGTTGTGCTGAAATGTGCCTCCACATGCCTCAGTCTGCCTTGCCCACCTTACTAACCACCTCCTGCCTTTAAGATGAGTCAGCAAACCTAAGCCCTTTGGGGGGCTGTATCACTCCACCTCCCAGCTGTTCTTCACAGCTCCGTGTACAGCCTAGCTTTCAGAATACCACTCAAGGATGATTCCCTCCTTGATGACACCAGCCTAACTTCCCAAGGCTCCAAATTTATCCCCACATAAGGAGATGATGCTAACACACCCAGGAATGTCATACCAACAAATGTGAGTATATACCATGGACAGGAACAACGACCTTATGTACTGTGTACACAAGTATATGTATATGTGCTCAAGTTCACACAGCACACATGTCACATGCAAGATAATCATGAGACCCTCACCATCATAGGGATGTCTTCCGCTTTCTTGACTAGGGCAGGAGACAGCACATTTGCAATTAGGAGGCCCAGAGGATTTGCTGGATAGAAAAACAATTGTATCAGATCACCTGTGGCAAGCCTCATCCCAGTGCCTGGGGTGAATCTTTCCTGGCTCAAGCACCTTGGCCTTAGCCTAAGCTTGGGAGCAGATTACAGACATCCAGCAGGGCCTATGAGCTGAGCCCAGGCTGCAGAGGTCCCATCCCTGGACTCACACATGGTGCCGATCATGTTAGCTGTGGCTCGTTGGTGCTCTGGAAACCACAAGGCAGCCAGCTTGGCTGGAGAAGAGATGACCAGGGTCTGGGCCAGGGCACAGAGGCTCTGACCACTCATGAAGAAGGCAAAGAAATTGGGGATCCGGACAGGTAAGCACGGCACAGCACGTAGCAAACTCCCAGAAAAGTTCAACCATGCACCCAGGATAGTCTGCAGGAATGGACAGTCAGAGACTATGTGATAGCCTAGAGCCTCAACATCCACATCTCCAGGTGCCTATCCCAAGCTTATAGGGATACCCCAAAATCAACCTACTCCCCCAAGCTGCTTTGCTGGGGAGCCTAGCAGGTGGAGCTGGTAGAGTCTAATCTGAAGGGATCAGGGTTTTGCATTCAGAGTCAAAGGGTCCTCAGCCCACCCACCACATGCAGGAATGGGAATGAAGTCTGACTTACTGCTCCACGGAGGCCAACAGAGTCCAGAACCCAGATGGCTGCCACGCCAAATGGGATGGATAACACAAGGTATATTAGTGACAGCCAGTTGACCTGCTCCATGGACAGGAAGAAGTGCTGTGCTATGATGTCTGCTACAGGTGCAAAGCTGAGCCAAAGCTATGGAATACACAGAAGTCACATATCGGTCACAGACATCACCTAGCTAGCTCTGCTCTGGCTGATGCCTATAGTTCCCATTTGGCTAGCTCAGATAGTGTGCCTGTTAAGGCTATAGAGACACAGCCTGAAAGAAATTCCGGGTCACCATGCTAGAGAACCATATTTACCCTGTTACAAACCAGGAAAACAGACAGGCATGGGCTACAGCATAGCCAGCAGTGGACCATGAACCAGCCTGGAGGCAGATACAGAGGCCAAAAACCTGTCCAGGGACTGCAGGGCCATGAATCAAATTAGAATTGACTTGATTCTCTGAGGAAGCTGAAGTCAATCAATAGGGTTAGTGTCCATTGCCTGGGAGACACTGTGTTAAAGGTGACAGAAAAAAGGAGAGTGAGCAGCTGGGACTTGGCTGTGAGTAATGAGACTAAGAAGCCGGAATCTCAGTGGGTGGCATATCTTGGACACTGAGTACGTCATAACACTTAAGAACACAGTACTGGAGCACGCAGGGTAAGAGAGGGAGAAATGGGAATCAGGGCAGATGATAGCCATGGTTCCGAATTTCATGGTTGTGCAATGTGCTGAGACGAGGGATAAGGGACACATTTGGGGGAGACTACAAGGTCTGGTGTGTGGTAGCAACTCCATGCCAGGCATCTAGATGGATAATGAAGCCTTTGGGGCTTGGGACATACTTGAGGACCAAGGAAGGGGCAAACAGAGCCAAAGATAGAAGAATTCAGAGCCCAGGACTTCTTTAGAGATGGGAGAGAATCAATGACATCTCTCTTTGCCTATCTTAGGCATTGCAGCTATAGAGACTCTGAAGCCCAGCAAGCAGAAGAGTGCAGAGTGGAAGAAGTATGGGAAGCCGGGTGGAGAGAAGGAGTCATCAAGCTAAAACTTAGAGAGAATAGATATATGGCCCAACAAGATATGTGCCCCAAATCAAAGTTCCCGATGAACCCTACTGAGCATGACAGAGAGCCACACCCTCCAGAGCCGAACAGAGTCCCAGGCTTCCCCACCTCAAAACCGCGGGAAACACCAAGGTTGTGCAACAGCTGCATTTCCTTCAACACAAGGAACAGATCTAGCAGGCTTAGAGAGCAGCTGACACAGGCCTAGCTACCTCTTGCCTGGCTTCTTAGAGCAGATGGGACCAGGTATGCTTACAAAACATGCTGTGTTGAACAAGAAAAACAGAGCCCATCTCACAAGTCTCACAGGGTTGTCCTTGCTTCTTCCAGAGCTGTGGTTTATCTTCCACATAAAAGTGAGCAGAGAAATCTCTAGCACATGTAAGACAACAGATGGATGGAGAAAAAAAAAATCCATTCATCTAACTGTACAAGAATAAGAATGAGAATACCTTCGACCAGCTCTCAGTCTCCCTGTGACTCAGCCCCTGATCTTCCCATCTAAAACACTGGGCCATCTCTTGGTCTCATGTAAGCTCTGCTGTGCCTGCCCCCTCAGGCTGCTCTCTCAGAATCCTGGCCACCCAGTCACTATCTACAGAAAAATGATCAGGGACTCCAGGAAGCATTATTAAACATGAAGCTCACTGGTGATAATGGGGACCCAGCCAGGATCTTCTCAATTCATAGTATCAGGGTAATATTCCATCCCCATAAGGACAGCAGGACAGCACCCTGGAACTTGCCTTATCTACAAAAGGTAAAACTCAAGTAGATTTCTACATGTGTCCTCAGACAGCTTCCCCAAACCAGTTGTTTTCCTATGTTAGAACGGGGACCTGTGAGCCAGCACAGCAACGAGTCTCAGCAAAGCTAGCTACCAGGAGAGCAGTTTCAATACTCTAGGCTCATGACTTATATTCACACCTATACTCACAACCAGCACAGCCGGGAAAAAGAAAAGGCCATTCGATTCAACCTACTGCTGGTTCACATGGAATGCCAGTTGGCAACTGAACCCAAAGTGTGCTGGACACCTAATATTGTCACCATCTTGGCTGGGTCTCCACGGTGACCAGTGGGCTTCATGGTCCCACATACTTGGCACAGTCTGAGCTATCTTTGTTACAATTCATAGCTGTATGGCCCAAATACTATCAAGCTCAGTGGCCACATGTGACCCAAAGTTCCTTCACAGGTATTAGGGAGATCCAGCACCAGAAAGGTGCAGGGTTGAACAGTTGTCTCTGAGCGGCAGTTGGTAGCAGCTCAAACTCAAGTGCTGTGCACTTGTGCCTCAGGAGGATCACTTGCAGTTCAACTGCCTGAGTCTGACAATCCGGATGAAGAGGGAGGGACAGAGGGCCCCTGACAGCAGCATTTGGGGACTAGGGACAGTTCGAGAAAGCAACATGTTGCAGGGCATAGATCTTTGAGCCTAAGAGATCTGTTTCCCTGGCTGTTCCATACCAGGCAGGACAGGCATTTCCCCTTCTTCTACAACTTCTTGAGCCAGAAGAAAGGTCGCTTTTCCGTGACTGAACGAAAACAATCTGGTGCTGGGGCTGCTGGAAAGACCCCGCCCCCGCCCGCCCCAACACCCTTGTACCATCGCGTTGGAGCAGCTCAGAAGGCTGACCACCAGCAGAAAGACCCAGCGACGCGCATATACTCGGGGACCAGGCAACGCGTCTCCGGCGGTCCCAGATGTTTCCAAGCTGCTGCAGGCTTCCAGCCTATCCAGAGTCCCGGCCATCTCAGTGTCTGCAGACCGCCCACTTACACACACACTGTAAAGTGCTGAGACTGTGGGTAGGCTGTCCCCGGAGCAGGGCGGGGCGGAATGATCTGGTTAGTCTCCGCCCCAAAGGACAAGTTTGGTGAAAGAAGCCAGGATTACCCGCCTAGGTGGAGACCGGAGGGGAAAACAATTCCTTTTAAGAGGTACTTTGGGTACAAGTGTGTGTGGCCTGTACTAGAAATACAGGTGGAAGGTGCGGGCAATGGGTCTCTACTTCAGCAAAGTCTGCATTTCCTTAAAGGTCCTCCAAATTCCGAAAGGCCTGATGCCAACCTGGAGGAGGAGACCCGGAACAGTTCCAAAAGCCTCCGTCCAATCCAGGCTTGTTGCTAGACTCCTCCTAGAGGAGAAAGAGGTGGGGTGGAAGGCGAGGGAAGGCTGAGCCTAGCTACATCATCCCTACCCTGGAGTAGACAGTTTCCAGCCCCACTTAAGGCTCTTTAATTTGCCCTTGTCGCCTGACTCTGGCCTAAAGCAGTTGACAAGAATCATCTGACACTTGCCACTGTGTTTGGCCTGACTGGTTCAAGAGAAGGCCAGTGTACCAAAAGCCCTATTCAAACTGGTGTGAATGAATGAAGAGCTGGTGGGGCAGACAACAGGCTGTGCTGTGGAGGAATGGGGTGGGGGTGGGGTTGGGGGTTCTGGCCAAGCACGGGCAGCAGGTGGCTTTCTCTCAGTGAGGAGGCTTTTTCTCCTTAAAACACATCCCGATGGGCTTGCCCTCAGGATTACTATTCCTTTTTGTTCATTTCTTGGGCTTAGGGATTTGAGTTTTGAGCAGGAGTGTCATTGGTATAGCCTAGGTTGGCTGGCCTCAACCTTCCAGTATTCTTCAGTTTATCTTCAGTATTGGATGGTACCACCTGTCAACGATATGGGTGTGGGTCCAGCCTTTGGTGTGTTCTTAGTGGGGCTGTGTGCATGTCAGATGGATTCCCCCATTTGTAGGTGAAGTCCTGTCCAGTAAGGAGAAAATGAGCAGAACCTGGTGGTGCCCTGAAAGGGGCAGTCCCCCTCTGAGACCCATGATAAGGCCTGTGGTCCTTCTGGTTTAGGTAGTAGCTAAGCCTATTACCAAATGGGATTATCACCACAGTTACCCCTGTATTGCCACATCTCTAAATCTTTTGATCAGCCTCATCCCCTCTCTTAGGGCACTTGTGCTACATAAGTGAGTTCAACAAAGTTATCAAGTGAAAGATCAGTGTACAATCAACAGCTGCCTTCATAAACACTCTACCAATGTGGAAGATGTAGAAATTAAAACAAAAAATAATACAGTCATAATCTTAGTATGGTCAAAAAACAATACTCAGCAGCCGGACAGTGATGCCCCAACACCTTTAATCCCAGCACTTGGGAGGCAGAGGCAGGCAGATTTCTGAGTTCAAGGCCAGCCTGGGCTACAGAGTGAGTCCCAGGACAGCCAGGGCTACACAGAGAAACTGTCTTGAAAAACAAAAACAAACAAACAAAATATATAAAATACTTAGTTATAAACAGGTATGGCACTTATATGCTAAAAATTGTACAATGCTCATGAAAGAAATGAACAAAACCCTAGAGAAATGGACAAGTATACCTTACTCACATTCTGAAAGGCTCAGCATGTTAGACCTTACTCACATTCTGAAAGGCTCAGCATGTTAGCTAATATTAGTTTTCTCTGAACTGGCCTATAGGGTTAATGCGACTTCTATCAAGAGTTTTTTTTTTTTTCTTTTCAGAATATGAAAATTTATTACTGTGTTTCCATCATCAAATTTTATGATCTTGGTCTTTCCTTCTTGCCTTTGTATAGAGCCTTTAGAGGCTACTTGAACCACCTTAAAGCAGACTCCAGGAATATCACCTACAGCATGGCCTTATCGATCAAATTCAGCAACCAGAAATTCATCACTTTCCTCACTATAGTCCAAGCAGCCATCCTTGGGTACGCATGCTGTGATCTTGTCGTTCTTAATGAGCTGCCCACGGACACACTTCCTGACGGCAGAATTTGGCTGTTTGGCTTCAACCTGTACTTTTTCCAGCACAATTCCCCGATTCCGTCTGCATGAGAGGCACCCCCAAATGGACTGGCCTTCAGGGCTGTGCCCAAGTGGGCTTTCTTGTACTGCTTATCATGCCAATTCTGGTCCAGTCGGCGACTGAGGAGGAGCTCTGGGCAGTGTGGAGACCATGGCACTTGCCCATCTTGCAGGCAAGGCGGGCCCTATCAAGAGGTTTTTTTGTTGTTGTTGGTGGTGGTGGTGGCGGTGGTTTTTCGAAACAGGGTTTCTCTGTAGAGCCCTGGCTGTCCTAGAACTTTGTAGACCAGGCTGGCCTTAAACTCAGAAATCTGCCTGCCTCTGCCTCCCAAGTG